>NC_047659.1:21534916-21894916 GCF_011762505.2 Arvicanthis niloticus
GAGATGAACATGCTTGATTAATCAAGTCCCATGCATGAACAGCCTTGTAAAGAGGATTCTTAAGAATGTATTTATTCTTTCACAGTTTCACACACCTATAGTATACTTTGATCATAATCCCACTGTCAGGTTTTCTTACCCTTTCTCTCTCCCATTGAACCACTTACAGTATATAAGAGCACCAATAAGACCCCTCTTGCTTTTGTATACTTTCTTGGTTTTTTTGTTTGTTTGTTTGTTTGTTTCATTGGATATTTTATTTACACTTCAGATGTTATCCCCTTACCCCATCCCCCCCAGGAACGCCCTAACCACACCCCCTGCTCCTGCTTCTATGAGGATGTGCCCCATCTCCCCAGTAATGCGCCCCCCCCCCCAAGCATCCAGCCTTCATGGAACCAAGGATCTCCTTTTTCAACTATGCATGACAAGGCCTTTCTCCCCTACATATACAGCTGGAGTCATGGGTTCCTCTCTGTGTTCTCCCAGGCTGGTGGTTTAAGCCCTTGGAGCTCTGGTTGGTTGGTATTGTTGCTCTACTTATGGGGTCACAAGCCCTTTCAGTGCCTTCATTCTTCTCTCTAACTCCTCCATTGGGAACTCCATGATCAGTTCAATTGTTAGCTGTGAGCATCTGCCTCTGAATATGTCAGATTCTGGCAGACCTTTAAGGAGACAGCTATATCAGGCTCCTGTCAGCATGCACTTCATTACATCCACATCAGAGTCTAACTTTGGTGACTGCTCATGGGATGGATACACAGGTGGAACAGTCTTCAGACAGCCCCTCCTTCAGTTTTTGTCCCACACTTTGTCTCCATATTTGTCCCTTGAGTATTTTTTTACTCCTTCTAAGAAGGACAGAAGCACCCACACTTGGTCTTCCTTCTTCACGAGCTTCATGTGGTCTGTAAGTTGAACTTTGGGTATTTCAAGCTTCTGGGCTAATATCAAATTATCAGTTAGTGAATACCATGTGTGGTCTTTTGTGATTAGATTATCTCACTCAGGGTGGTATTTTTTAGTTCCATCCATTTACTTAAGAATTTCTCAAATTCATTGTTTTTAATATCCAATATAGACAAAGAACTCAAGAAATTAGACTCCCGACAATCAACTAAGCCTATTTAAAAATGGGGTACAGAGCTAAACAAAGAATTCTCAACTAAGGAAACTTGAATGACTGAGAAACACCTAAAGAAATGTTCAGCATCCTTAGTCATCAGGAAAATGCAAATAAAAACAACCCTGAGATTCCATCTCACACCAGTAGGAATGGCTAAGATCAAAAACCCAGGTGATAGTAGATGCTGGTGAGTTTGTGGAGAAAGAGGAACACTCCTCCATTGTTGGTGAGATTGCAAGGTGGTGCAATCACTCTGGAAATCAGTCTGGCGGTTCCTCAGAAAATTGGACATAGCATTACCTGAGTACCCAGCTATACAATTCCTGGGCATATACCCAGAAGATGCTCCAACATATAAAAAGGACACATGCTCCTCTATGTTCATAGCAGCCTTATTTATAATAGCCAGAAGCTGGAAAGAACCCAGATATCCTTCAACAGAGGAATAGATAAAAAAAAAAAATTGTGGTACATTTACACAATGGAGTATCTTTTCTTGTATGTGAGCAACTCTACTCAATTGGGTTCACCTACAAAAGTATGGTCGGTGGTTACTTATTTGAACAAGGGCAATGTACCAGTGGCTACACCACTGAGGAATTTGACTCCCCTGCTTAACAACCATTAAATGCCTAGAGATCTTAGGGAGAGGCAAAATTTTATGAACTCCTTAGGTAACAATTTCTGAATAGGATTCCTTCTAGATGCTACAGAAATAACGACAACAACTGACAAAAGAATGAATAACTTTTTTAAAATGTAGAGACCCCATTCACTTATTTATTCTATGAATAATCAATAAGTCCTACCAGGCATCACATGATCATTTTAATCAAAGAGAAATCTAAATAAATAATATATGACTCTTTCTTTCACAGTGTGGTGATATGGTAGAAATGACAGGCCCATAAATAAGCCTATTAGAATAAACTATGACTGTGTTATAAGTGTAAGAACGCCAGCTCCAGACCAGGGCTTCCCAGGTATACAGGAATATAAAATAAGCATACAAATCAAAAATTCACTGATAATAAATCAGAGAAATTTATTTTATCACAATTCTTTGGTATGCATATAATTTTACTGTTTATTAAAATGGGAGCAAATTTGCATAATAAGATGTATGTGTTTATTTTTTTAACATAAAGAACTAAATCTTGGTTGAACACTTGATACTATAAGACCTAGAGCATTTTTGTGAGACTTGATTGATGTTTTGCTTTTATAATTATCAATTCTGAGAATACCAGTTTGTATAAATAGGTAGTTCAAAATAGCAGGAATACTACTTAGAGACATTTTGGAAAGAGGAAGGAATTTTGTCACACTCTTATAGCCAAAATTCTTTTGGTGATTATATTAAAATAAAATTCAAATAAACAAATCAAAGATGAGTTTTATAAAAATCAAGCCCTGTACAAACAATTCAGTTCAGGGGTACATTAATTTTATACTGACCTGAGAATGATAAAAAAGTGTGAGTAGTCAGTTTTCATAGAATTCCCCTCATGTTTCTGTGAGGACAGGGCCCTTTAGTATGTCCTGTGAGGCCACCATCACACATTATACCAGCCTCAAATGTCAGCTGAATGGTCTCAGGAAGCTTTTGCTGGCTCCAGGGGTGTGAATGCATATACATTGCAGAGTGCTCATGCATGCTGTAAGCTCAGAAGAAGCAAGGTTGAGGTGAAGACCTGTGTGACACAGCACAGACAAATGTTGCCAAAAACATCATCACTGCAATTTCATTTTGAAATATTTTTTTTCATTGCACATCCAAAAGCAAAACTAGTCAAATTTCTCATGAACTCCCACTCTCTAAGTCAGTGTTCTATTGCTGTGAAGAGACACCATGACTACTGTAATTCATATAAAGGATAACATATAATTGGGGCTGGCTTACAGTTTCAGGGGTTCAGTCTATTAACATCACAGTAGAAAACATGGTGCCACATAGGTAGATATGGTCAGACCAATCTCCTCTATGAATATCTATGCAAAGGTACTCAATAAAATTCTCACAAACCAAATCCAAGAAGACATCAAAACAATCATCCATCATAATCAAGTAGGCTTTATTCCAGGAATGCAGGGATTGTTCAATATACGTAAATCCATCAACGTAATCCACTATATAAACAAACTCAAAGAAAAAAATTACATGATCATCTCAGTGGATACAGAGAAAGCATTTGACAAAATTCAATACACTTTCATGGTAAAAGTCTTGGAAAGATCAGGAATTCAAGGCCCAAACATAAACAGTGAAAGCAATATACACCAAACTAGTAGCCAACATCAAACTAAATGGAGAGAAACTTGAAGCAATCCTACTAGAATTAGGGACTATACAAGGCTGTCCACTCTCTCCCTACTTATTCAATAGCCAGAGAAATTAGAAAACAAAAGGAAGGCAAAGGGATAAAATAGGAAACAATAAAGTCAAAATATCACTATTTTCAGATGATATGATAGTATACTTAAATGACCCCAAAATTCCATCAGAGAACTCCTAAACCTGATAACTTCAGCAAAGTTGCTGGTTGCAAAATCAACTCAAACAAATCAGTAGTCTTCCTCTACTTAAAAGATATACAGGCTGAGAAAGAAATTAGGGAAATGACACCATTCACAAAAGTCACAAGTAATATAAAATACCTTGGTATGAATCTAACCAAGCAAGTGAAAGATCTGTATGACAAGAATTTCAAGTCTCTGAAGAAAGAAATTGAAGAATATCTAGAAGATGGAAAGACCTCCTATGCTCATGGATTGGCAGGATTAATATAGTAAAAATGGACATCTTGCTGAAAGCAATATACAGATTCAATGCAATCCCCATTTAAAATCCCAACTCAATTCGTCATAGAGTTAGAGAGAACAATTCTCAAATTTATTTAGAATAATAAAAAACCCAGGATAGAGAAAACTATTCTCAACAATAAAAGAACTTCTGGGGGAATCACCATCCTTGACCTCAAGCTGTACTACAGAGCAATAGTGATAAAAATTGCATGGTATTGGTACAGAGACAGGCAGGAAAATCAATGGAATAGAATTGAAAACCCAGAAACGAACCCACACACCTATGGTCACTTGATCTTTGACAAAGGAGCTAAAACTACCCAGTGGAAAAGGACAGTATTTTCAACAAATGGTGCTGGTTCAACTGGAGGTCGGCATGTAGAAGAATGCAAATCGATCCATTCCTATCTCCTTGTGCAAAGCTCAAGTCCAAGTGGATCAAGAACCTACACATAAAACCAGATATACTGAAACTAATAGAAGAGAAAGTGGGGAAGAGCCTCGAATACTTGGGCACAAGGGTAAAGTTCCTGAACAGAACACCAATGGCTTATGCTCTAAGATCAAGAATTGACAAATGGGACCTCATCAAATTGCAAAGTTTCTGTAAGGCAAAGGACACTGTCAATAGGACACAATGGCAACCAAAAGATTGGGAAAAGATCTTTACCAATCCTACATCTGATAGAATGCTAATGTCTATGATATACAAATAACTCAAGAAAATAGACTTCCAACAGTCAAATCAGCCTATTTAAAATGGGGTACAGAGCTAAATAAAGAATTCTCAACTGAGGAAAGTCAAGTGGCTGAGAAGCACCCAAAGAAATGTTTAACATGCTTAGTCATCATGAAAATGTAAACCAAAACAACTCTGAGATTCCACCTCACACCAGTCAGAATGGCTAAGATTAATAAACTCAGGTGATAGTAGATGATGACGAGAATATAAAGAAAATGGAACACCCCTCTATTGTCATTAGAATGGTAACCTGGTACAACCACTCTGGAAATCAGTCTGGCGGTTCCTCAGAAAACTGCACATATTATCTGAGGACCCAGCTATACCATGCCTAAAGATACCCAACATACACTCAAAAGATGCTCCAACAATATAACAAGGACACATGCTCCACTATGTTCATAGCAGCCTCATTTATAATAGCCAGAAACTGAAAAGAACACAGATGTCCTTCAACAGAGGAATGGATACAGAAAATGTGGTACATTTACACAATAGAATATTACTCAGCTGTTAAAAACAATGATTTCATGAAATTCTTAGGCAAATGGATGGAACTAGAAAATATCATCCTGAGTGAGGTAACCCAATCACAAAAGAACACCCATGGTATGTACTCACTGATAAGTAGATATTAGCCCCAAAGCTCACAATGTCCAAAATACAACTCACAGATCACATGAAGCCCATGAAGAAGGAAGACCAAAGTGTGGATGGTTCAGTCTGTGGAAAGAATAACAAAATACTCATGGGAGAAAATATGGAGACAAACTGTGGAGCAGAGACTGAAGGAGATGCCGTCGGGAGACTGCCCCATGCCATGTGCAGTCACCAAATGCAGACACTGTTGTGGATGCTGGAAAATGCAACCTCTCTCTCTCTCTCTCTCTCTCTCTCTCTCTCTCTCTCTCTCTCTCTCTGTCTGTCTTTTGACTCTCTCTCTTTCTCTCTCTCTCTTGATTCTGGGAAAATGTGTGTCATAAAAAATGTGAAAGTAAAGACTTCCAATTTCAAATCCAAACATGCAAATGTAAAGCTAAAGTGAACCAAGCACTCCCTCAGGAAAGGCCAGGAGATTCTGCATGAATATTTCCACAGATCCTTGACATAAGGACATCCATCTGCACTGCACTTATGTACCTTTCCCAGCAGGGGCTTGATCACCTCTACAAATTAAAACTACTTTTAGAGTTCATCTCAAGCCAATCAGAACATTTAAGACCCAAAAGCATAGAAACAAACAAAAATACCAAAGAGCAAATGCTGGCCTGGATATGAGAACGAAGAACATTTATCTGCGGCTTGTGGGAGTGCAGATGACTGCAGCCTCTGTGGAAATTGGTGTGGAGATTTCTCAAAAGCTTAAAATAGACATATAACATCATTCAGCTATACCACTTCTTGGGCATGTACACAAAAGAGCTCCAAATCTTACTATAAAGATAACTGTTCATCTATGTTTGTTGTGTTCTAATCACAATAGCCAGGAAATAGAAACAGCCTAGATGTCCATCAATGTATGAATGGATAATGAAAATGTGCTCCATTTATGCAATGCAATATTATTCAGCTATTGAGAAAGAACAATCATTCTGAGAATGGTGACCTAAACCCTAAAAAGCAGACAGTGCATTTTTTTCTCTCATATAGGGATGATATCTTTGAATCTTTAGATATTTGTGTTTCATTTTGCATACCCATAATGTTAGAAAACTAGTAAGCAGATTGAAAAGTCTTTCAAGAGAGGAGAGCCAGAGTGAGATAATATAACCTCGGGGGATGAGACTGTTCCATTTGAAACTGAGTACTCCATAGTCTCTTATTCTCTGTGTGTTGACCCATTGTGCAGTCTCTATGGTAATTGTCATCTACTACAATAGTGGATTCTATGGGCAAGAAGGATAATTAAACCAGAAAGATTAAATAGGTTGGGGTGGGAAGGCAGGGTAAAAGAAGGAATATGGAGAGGGAAAACTGATACTAAAAGCCTCTTGAAAATGTCATATGGGAAATTACCATGGTAAAAGTTCCCTTAAATATATACATACACACATATAAAATAGTTTAAATTGAGTTACTTTATAATGGGGTGGGGCACAATACCATAACTACATACTACATGCTAACAAATAAAAACCCAGTCAGAAATGGGTTTTCTTTTTGAGTTGATGGTCAGTTGGGGTCTCATGAAAACCAAAATTTACTGGTATTTCCATTGCTTTTTGTTATGCTCCATAACTTGACAATAAGGTCCTATCATTGAAACCCCCTCATACATAACACAAAGGTCATAACACATGGACAAATCAAGTTACTACTGACCCAGGAGCTTCATCCCCACCCTCTAGTTTTAGTAGTCACGGAAAGTGTAATGCATTGCACTGGAGGTAAAGTTAGTCATCAGTCTTACCCAGTTGTGAATCCTCTGAGTGAGGTAAGATATGACCTGCCTGGCAAGACATCTCCACCGATGCAATAGTGTCACAGATGTTATGGAAATAACCAAAGACTTTCGGATTGGATTTAAGGCCAGCATCGCAAGATGAAATCCATTCCTAGCATAGGTACTGGGGTAAGACCTTGAGAACAGATGTGCCATAGGCCTCGGGGTTAATCTACTACTATTATTCTACTAATAGGACATAACATATAAAAGACTTCTAACAACTTATCACTATATGTTTTGCTCAGTTCATCTCTCAACCATCATCATAGAATCCACTATTGTGGTAGATGACAATCACCATAGAGACTGCACAACGGGACAACACACAGAGAATAAAAGTCTATGGAGTACTCCGTTTCAAATGGAACAGTCTCATCCCCCAAGGTTGAAGGACCACTGTGAAAGAGGGGAATGAAAGATTGTGAGAGCCATAGATGGTGGATGGCAAAAATAATAGTTTGTGGACACCAGAGGTCAGTTGCACACAGAAACTCGCAGTGATCATGACAGCATGCACAAGACCCAAGCAAGCTCAAGCCAGACACCCCCAAAAATCATGCCTCTAGCTTGGGAACTAGTGTCAATTGATGGTTGCTGGCAGAGTTGCCAGTTTTTATGAAGGGTGTGATCCTTGGTAGGTCAATGATCCAAATGAAGGAGGGGATGAATATAATCAAAATACATTGTATGACATTCTGAAACAACTGTCTAAAAATAAATTTTAAAAGGAAGAAAGATAGAAAGATATTGAAACCTTTCCCTTGAATCTAGAAACAGATGCAAAGAAAATATGCCCATTAATTGATTTACACT
Organism: Arvicanthis niloticus; assembly: GCF_011762505.2. Classification (NCBI taxonomy): domain Eukaryota; kingdom Metazoa; phylum Chordata; class Mammalia; order Rodentia; family Muridae; genus Arvicanthis; species Arvicanthis niloticus. The sequence goes on from NC_047659.1 coordinate 21,542,849, forward strand.
GTAAAGCTGAACATTGATAGTTGCCTTAAAGTACATGATGGTGACTCTGGCTGGTTATATGGTTACTTGAGGAGAATGTGTTGAGAAAGTTTTAAGTAGATTCAGAGGAAGTGACAATGAGTTTTCTTTTTATTTAAGATAAATGAGATTTCGATGCAAGCATTGTAGGAGAAAATATCTTATGTTGCTTTAAGAGACTGAGGAATGATTAACTATGAGAATTAAATTCATTAAATGAATTAGATTATGAAACTATTGGTCTTTTTTTCTTCCCCTTGTTCCAATGTACTGCTTAGGCTGGTTTAGTCATTGTGACCAAGGCTTCTATGGAGAGTTAAGTGTGGTGGAATCCAGGTTCTGTGCAGCCTCTGCAAACCACCTAGGAACATTTCCAGTTTGGGTTTGCATTGCACAAGCTTCAGCTGGTTTCTGGACTTGGAAGTCACTGTTCTGACTAGAAATCTAGGTAGGGAAGACCTGAACTAAGACTGCAAGGATGTGCCTTCACCCTGCAGGCATAGGGAACTCTTTGACCCAGTGTCCAGAATAAGACAAAACTCAGTTGAGAAAGAGTCGTAGAAAGGCTTCTGTGATAACCTACCCACATTGCCACTCCACCTCCATCACCCCCCAATAGTAACAGCCTAGACAAGAATCCATGAATGTGAAGTCTTAAAAATTGTGCTATGGATGATGAAGTATAGCTCTCCACTATTGATCATTTCTGGAGTGCAGGGGTGCAGATAGAAGAGGACTTAACTTTCTTTAAGGGACTGGAAGTGTGCCAATGAATATATGTTAATAGGCAACACAAATTGGATTTGGGGAGGTCACAGAGGGGAGGCATGGACCTGGGAGGACTTGGAAGTGAGTGTGAACAGGATGTATCATGTGAAATCCCCAAGTAGTCAATGAAAATATTATGTTGGGAGAAAAAAAGAAAGCTTCAATGTCACTTGGGACATGTTTGGCAAACTAACTTTTTTTCTTGTATTTTTAATTGTAAAGAGCTGTAGAATTTAAATGATCTTACAAACAGGTACTGAAACTGTGCAAACAGATGGGAACAAAAGGCCCCCTTTGTCTTACTGAGAAAGAAAAAAATGCTCAATTGCTGTTTGTCAACAGTATAACTTTGGTAAACCTCAGGCCATCACTCACTGGGAGAGTAGTTTGATGTTCTCACCTGTCTTTGACCAGTGGCAGGATGGTCAGTGTTCTAGACATGCCAGCGACAGAGAAAGGCAGGACAACTGATCTAAGAACAGCGACCCTGCTGTTACAAAAAAGTGAGCCCACCAGCCATCACAAGCTGCAGACACAGATGCCTTTCAGTGCCTTTACACAGGATACTTTGTGGTCATCTGGATTAATTTCTGTTGTCTCTACATCCAGGCAGATCAGGCCTTCTTCAGTTAGATAGGTGAGATAGTTTCTGCTTTTATCCCCACATACTATTCAGAAAACTTATTGTCATTTTAAACACAAACTCTAGAGCCTTATACATATTTTCAGGAATAGTTATGCCCCCCAGATTTCTGAAGTCAATATAAGGCTTTCATATTGAAGGTCTATCTGGTTCTGTTGTGCAACTTTTTAACCAGAAATAACAACTATAAACTTGTGTTCTGGTGGGTTTTTTGTTGTTGCAGTTTTTGTAGTTATTTTGCTAGAAATCAATTTCAGTCTCTCATATATGATGGTCAAGTACTCCACCAGACATATCCTCCTTGCTCTCCAACTTAACCTATAATTATGTATTTAGGTTGAAGGTGATGTTTGATACACATATACCATGGAATGATCATATCACAGTAATAAATATATCATCCCCATACTTTACTCATAGTAAGAACATTTAAAGAATACTCTCTACGGTATTCACATATTAAGCATTTATTCACATATTGAGTAACAGATTAAGTATAATCACTACACCGTACAAGAAACCCAAAGAACTTACTTTTTTCCTTTTAGCTTTTATTTGTTTGTGCACAGAATGAGTTCAATCTAATAATAACAAAACAAACATCAACTAAAACCTACAGAAGAGACATCTCTTTCCAGAAAACTGACAGCTTATATTTTGCTCATAGACTAGAATAAGTGTTGCTGGAGGAGGAAGGAAAAGAGAATCTAAAATTTCCTCTTTATGCCAGATCCAGGCTATTGCTAGGAGCAGAGAGCATTGAGTCAAAGAAGGTCAGGAAATCTTTAAGTATGTCTCCTGTACTTCTGGGCTGAGGTTGAGAGTGTGAAAGGCCTTAACTAGTATTCTCTGGGCCAGGCATGGATCTATCCATGGGGGGGGGGGGGGAGGCATAGAAATCATTCACTTTTTTAAAATGTAAATTTCTGCACAGTAATTATTTCAAAATGAAGAGGCTGCATGGACCAATGAGGTCCTAGCTCTCAACACTCAAAATTATGGCTAGTGGTATGAATTAGCAGTAAACACTTGTCAGTCATGCACCAGGCCCCCTAGCAGTGTAAAAACCTTTTTTAAATTTTTCTTAAAGTACACCTAACATTGTAACTGTCAGTTCTACAAAACTTAATGAATCTGCAGGGGAGAACTCCAGAGCCAAGACAGACAAGAAAATTTCCTGTCTCGAACTTCGTGTCTATAGTAGTGCTGGCCTGTGTGTCACTGGAAATTGTAGTGAATTGCAACATGTTACTGGGAAAACTTGGCTTACTTCTTGGGGTTCTTGGTAGCAATGATAATAAAATTTAGGAACAGATTTAAAAGGAAGCCTGGAGATAATTGTTTTATCCTTTCAAAGAAAATCCCATGGCAAGCAAGATGAAAATTTCCACAACTGCTGGAAAAGGGAGAGAGATTAGAAAAAAAGTAAAACACAGAAAGCTATGTCATGAAGTAAGCAGGGAGGTCAGCCACATGATGGGCAGGGATGGGAGAGCATCAGAGAACAGCCAGGAAACCCAGAGTACCGCAGAAAGCATACTTAGATGCTGCAGGCTTCTTAAAGGAAGACAACAAGAAGATACAGACGTTATGCGTTTTTGAATCCCAATAGACCCTCATGGTGGCTATTCAAACTGACAGAAGGTGAGAATATGGGGAAAGAAAAGTATCCAGTGTTCTCTTAGGGTATAAGTATTCCTCCTACCTCTTTAGCACAGCTTAAGGTTGACCTGCCTTCCTGAGGAGTGCATGCTCAATAGATTGACTCTTTTTACATATTTGTTTTTATTTTGCATACATGTGTGCTGTGTCTGCATTCTTGTCTGTGTGAGGGTGTTGGGTCCCCTAGAACTGTGGTTACAGAAAGTTGTGTGCTGCCATGTAGGTGCTGGGAATTAAACTTGGGTTCTCATGAGGAACAGCCAGTGCTCTTAACTGCTGAACCATCTCTTAAAGGAAAAGATAATGTTAATCTATACCTGGGGTGGATTCAGACCTTTACTATACCATTCTCCTCTGTAAAACAGCAAGCTTGAGGATTTAGGAGACGAGAAGAAACTGAGGAATACATAGGATATGTTTTTACTATGACAATCTGCAGACCTAATTTTTAAATCTCTTATCAGTGGGGATTAGTGCCTGAATTGGAATTTCTTATCTATCTAAAATTTGACTAGTTCCTTTGAGATACCAGATAACCGCCATGCTGCTCTGCATTTCTATGAGACACGTGTCTTTAAAATGTTTACTTCTAATTATAGAAGTTTTAAAAGACAATCGATAGACTATTAACTTTCTCAAACCACCTATTCAGCTGTATTCTTGAAGACAACAACAAAATAATAATAAAAAGAGAAGTGTAAAAGGCTCCATATAAATTCTTTAGTTTCTTTAATATTGTTTATTTTCAATGTGAAAAAAGTGTTTCCTACTGATTAGGTAATCACCAGATCTAACTGTGATTCACTGTAGTGTGAGCTCGACAACAAGATGAACTTATGGAAAACATGGACTTGAGCAGAAAGAGGAAAACAGTTTTAGTGAGAACACTGTTCATGAACTATTGAGTATCTATGAAAAATGAACACAGAATAATTTTATCTTTGTAGAGTGACTATTGAGCCTTCTCACAGACTCCTGCTCAATATGACCCAGAAGAATGGACAGGCAAGTGTAGATGTCAGTATCATAGCCTGGCAAAGACATCTTTTATGTGTCTGTCAAGTATCTGAATCTCATGATTGTGTTCCTGCAGTCAGGACAATTATCTCCACTGGGCTTCACTAAGGCAACTTCAGAGTACACCATCATACATTTAATAACTAGAAAAGGGTAACAGTTGAAAATCTGGAGATGACAGGGATAAAGAAAGAAAAAAGAGGAAAGTAGGTTCCATTGTACTATTAATATAAATTTTATGAGAAAAAAAAACCAATGATCAATATCACTGTAAATGAAGCTGTGTTCACTGGACATCATTTTCTTAAGATTTGGCCATTAACCACAATAAATTCTGTATCTTATGTAAATTTTAATAACAACAAAAATCAATTAAATTGATAGGAAGCATTATAAATTTATAATAGTTTGCCATTCCTCAATAAACCTCACCTTAGGCTGTCTTAGAAAACTATTTTAATTATGAAACTTGACTTTGTATTTTATCACTTTGGTCATCATAATGCATGTTTTCCAGCTTGTATGCCTCTAGAATAAAATGAACATTTTCCCTACAGTACATGAGAAAAATCCCACCGTACAATAAATGTATGTAGGCTTTGAAAAGCCACTTATGAACCAGAAATTGCTGAGGAGTGACATATCATATAGGATAAATATAACACTTTTATGTTAGATGACCTAGGCTATAGATATATGGTTCTTATTTTATTTGCTGGGTAGCTTTTTGTTATCTCAACTACAACATGGTGTTAATAGAGCCACAACAAAAGCAATGCCAGTTATTACAGCTCTGTTTGTGTGTCTTTCATAATGAATGTTCAGGCACCATGCTGTATTTGAAAAATTATACATGCAAGACACAGAGGAACAAGTATCAAATAAACGAGACAGACAATGTAGAAAATGTCACAGTGGGCTCATCACCATACTGACTACCACTGCACAGTTCAAGAAGGCAGGAGAATTCACTGGGCACATGTGCTAGGCAGATCACCTTTCTGTCAAACACAGGGAGAAACTCGAGGAGCAGAGTACATAGGGGAAGGAAAAAAAGTAACATTTCCATCCTATTTCTTCTGAGTTTCCGGATTCCCCTTGGTTTAAATACATGAATCAAGTCTTTACTTGCTTGACCCATGTAGATTCTGTCCCCACTATTAATGGCTCCTCAGAAGACTTGATTCAAATCTCTGTAGGAATGGCATTTTAAATTACACTTGATGCAGAAAAGGAGCTAAGAACCCACCCACACTCTGACCATGTGGAGGGAAGAACTGGAATTCTAGGAAGATCCTATGAGAGTACCTTCATATGGCTCAAGTAAGGTTGATCACCTAAAGTGACTGCCAATGGAAGTGAAGTGAATCAACTTTGGGGAAATCCCATTAGCTCTACAGGTAATATAAATGTGAAAATCAGCAAGTACAAGTAGTCTATGAAGAAGTTATCAGATTCATTCTACAAAGGTTTTGATTAAGAAATAAGTCCAAGTTTATTTTTTTAAAGAGGAAAACACGTTTTCCTTCAGAAAGCTTTAGCACCACAACTGTCAATGAAGGTTTACTTTTCTGAGGAGCCCGTTTGATTTGTCCTATAACATACTGAGAAATTTCACTGTGTAGCAATTTTAGTTATTATTAACATCATTTATATCCATATACAGAAAGCCCACATGTTATAATCAAAGTCTTCTCTTCTTTGTTGACAGAGGCCATACTTTAGATATTAATGAGATCAGGTATCAACTCTGTACTCCTCCCTAAATCATTTTTCCCAGATGAGAATTGATAAGTGAGTTTTGTCCTCCTCCATGAATGATTTTCCAGAATCAAAACAAGTTATGTGGTTAAACGTAATTCTTCTAAACCAATTTGTGTCCTGTGTTTCAAAATTGTAAGGACAATCTCAGTCCATATTCCAAAATAGCAATTAATCCAAAATAAAAAATGGTAGCTCATAACCTACTTCAGAAACTCTGAGCTTTATCTTGTTTAAAAACACATCTAGGATTGAAAGAGAGAGGAGAAGGGGCCAAATGATTTGTCACATATGTGCCCAATGTCTATCATAGAAAGCACTGTAAAGCAAAAGACTGTCTGGCCTGAGACACTTTCTAATACACACCAAAAACTATGTGCCCCCAATAGCCCATAAAATAGAAAACTAAACCCAAAGGCTTAATCTAAGACAAATAAAATAGAGAATACTCTGTCAGCGATTATTGAGAAACGATGAAGATGGACTAAGAGAATAATAAAAATCCGAAGTGGCTAAGGCCCAGGATCAATTTTTAATGACTTCACACATTGCTCCAACAAAGAAACTTGTATTCTTTCCTGTCCAGAGGCAGGAACTCTTCAATGGAGATCTCTCTCTCTCTCTCTCTCTCTCTCTCTCTCTCTCTCTCTCTCTCTCTCTCTCAATCAGTCATTTCTAAGTTCACCACTATGGTAGTTTATATAGGAATGTCCCTACAGGCTCATGTGTTTAAATGCTTGTCCCATAAAGACCAGCACTATTAGGAGACCTTCTTGGTGTGAACTTGTTAGACAAAGTGTGTCATTGTGGGTATCCTGTGCTCAAGCTGTACCCAGTGTGGTTCACAGTCTCCTGCTGCCGCCAGTGGATCAAAATGTAGATCTCTAGAATCCTTCCTAGCACCATGTCTGTCTGCTTGCTGCCATGTTCCTCACCACGACCATAATGTCCTAAACCTCTGAAACTGAAAAACAGCCTGAATTAAATACTTCACTTTACAAGAATTGCTGTGGTTGTGGTCATGGTGTCTCTTCAAAGCAATAGAACCCCAAACTAAGACACAACCACAAAAGATATAGCATCAATATCCCTAGATTTAAATCCATATTTGGTCAGTTTATGAACTTTGTTTTTATTACAGTGTACTCCCTCATCCTTGAGATTCATTAGCTACTCTTGCTTGCGATTTAATCCTGTAGAATCAGAAACACATTTTCTATTAAAGGATTCTCTAATTTCAAACGTCTTGAATGAAATCTCGATTCTTTTTCAAATACATTCTACTACTTTTTCTGAGCTGCTTATTCTGATGTTCAGAACTTTTCTGTTCCCTAGTACCCATCCTTGTCCTTGATGTTTTAATATTATTCAAATAATCAGTTTTCTGTGATAATTTAAAATTCATCACTCTGCCATTGTTTTGTTTTGTGTTTTTAGACATGACACAAACCTAGACACACCTAGCAAGAAGGAAGTTCAATTGAGAAATTGTCTCCATCAGACTGGGCTGTAAATATGTCTGTGGGGCAATTTCTTAATTGATAAATTGATATAGAAGGCCAAGACCATGAGGGTACTAGCTTTCTGAACAGGTGTGTCTGGGCTGTATAAGGAAGTTACTAGAACAAGCTGACAGCAGCACGCCGGTGTTCCACTCTGGTCTCTGTCTCAGGTCTTGCCTCCAGGTTCTTGCCTTGGCCTTCCTGGATAGTGAACTGTAGCCTGTAACTGAAATATGCCTTTTCCACTTCAAGTTGATTTTTGTCAGTGTTTTATCATATTAACAGAAAGCAAGCTAGAATGTTCTTCTTTCTTTTTTATTATTTTCTCTGGCTCTGCCAGAGGATAGTTTCTCCTGAGGGCCTGACTGTTTATTCTTTCATAAATAACTTTTCTTAAGATGTGTTCTTTATTTGTAGTGATTAAGGTACTTGACAGAATCTAGATATTTTCCATTATACATATCCATCTAGCTCACACATGAGATTTAAGCAGTTTAAAGGCTACAAATAAAGTTTCATTTTGAAAACTCCCATGGGTATAGGCTGCATAGAAAAAAAAAAGCAAACAGACCTGAAAGGACAGTCAACTTAGAAATTGTGTCAATACATGTGAGGGTGTCGGACATAATTTTATAGAGAATAGACCTCAGAGATGAAATGATGTGAAGTTTAAAGAGAAATCACCAACATGTTGAAAACGAATAGAAGATGTTTTGTGACTGTCTCCAGAAGAAAGAGCTAAAAGAATTCAGGTAAAATAAATAAATAAATAAATAAATAAATAAATGAATAAATAAATAAATAAATAAATAAATAAGCAAATGTGTTCAAAGTGTTGTAGACACAAGATGGAAACAGCAAGGCTAGTTTGGGAATCATGGCTTTTAAACATTTTGGCTTTGAGTGATGACACAGGTGTTTATAGGACAGAAGAAACTGTATATATAAAAAGGGTCCAAGGAGCAGACTCTTGGTGTTTGGTGATGTATGTTGATCTTGATTGTTAAAAAATACTTTAGACTAATCAGAAAAGGGAACAAAAGCCAGGCTATAGTGGGTCAAGAGGAGAGTGGAACATGAGAAACGGGAAGACATGAGTACAGGAACCCAGTGATTCTAGAAAAAAATAGAAGAGAGCTAGGAGTGACCAAGAGTGAAGTTTTCGATTTGATCATTTAAAACAGCATTCCTCCATTGTTTCTCAAGACTGAAGGTGTAGAAGAATGGGGAGAGTAGAAGTAGAAGCAAAGAGACAAAAAAGGATGTGGATTCTTTAGATGATATCAGGACTTAGGGAGGGAAGCAACTTAGATAGATTTATCTCTTGCCCTGAGGTCAAGCAGGCCAGGGGTTAAGAGTCGTCGGTGCCCTGTATGGCAACTGTATTTCAGGAACTTTTGACTTACATACAGGACACGCTCACACCAAGGAATGGGGCTTTAGGCAGATAGAAACAGTTCACAGGGCCAGACCTAGAATTTTATGAATACATGAGGAATAAGAAAATGTTAACATTCACTTAAAATTTAAATTAGGTACATGACCTTGGATCAGTAGACTAGTAGGAAGGAAGAATGACTAAGAAGGTGGGGATGTGTACTGTGCTGCCAAGAGCTTGTTGCATGAAGCTGGATAAAAATGAGTTAATAGCTCAGCATAGGCACTTGCTACATGTGTGACCTTATGTGAGATACTTGGCCAGTTCCTGCATGAGTTTCTTCATGAGCATGTTGAAGTGACTGGTAATAGCTTCACAAAGATATTGCAAAAAAAAAAAAAAAAAAAAAAAAAAAAAAAAAACAGAAACAAAAACAAACAAACAAAAAACAGAAGAACTTAGTGTAAAGCAGTTTTTTGTTCGTGGAAAAGAATGGGAGTTAGGAGCCCTGTCTGTGAGCACTGCAAGGAAGTAGGGGCAAGCCATGCCGTGGAGCAGAGTTGGAAAGGTCAAACACATTGTGATGTAGGTAAGTACTTGTCACAAAAGAGAAAAGACAATGACGACTAGATACAGAAAATATTGCTAAGCCAATAGACCATTAAAATTGGGCAAGCACTATCTGTGATGCACATTCCTGACTGGACATCAGGATTACTCTTCCAGAAGATTACTAGACAGGCAGGTAATGAGCAGAGGGCCAGCGTGAAGCAGGGATGGGGTGGTTGAAGTTCCTGTTGAATGGAGAGCATGGGCTTGCACTTGGAAAGAAGTCAAACCAGTAGAGTCTTAAAGGACTAGAAGGTTCTTACAAACTGTTTCAGGAATATCAGAATGTCAGGAACAGGAAGGATACATAGAGAACTTAGAGTCAGTTCTGTTGATGAGAAGCACAGTGAAGGCGTCGATTGGAGAGAAAATGAAAAAGTAGAACCATGAGGAGTATAGGACACAAGATGGGCAAAGTCAGGGAAGGTGAACCCAGGCAAGTGATTGGAGTGACAGGAATTTGGATTGGGATAATCATGAGCCAGATGCCAAGGCCATGGCATTTAGCTCATGACGCTGATGACTGAGATTAGCATAGCAAAACAATGTAAATAATATGGAAGCATTGCTGCTCTTTATCCATTGCGTTCCTCTGTTTCAACATCATAGAAACTCTGTATATAACCAGGTAGTCTTCAAGGATTCCTAATATGGAAATTTCTGTCACTATCTGTGCTTCTGCCTGCCTTCCTTGTGTGTGTGTGTGTGTGTGGGGGGGTGTGCATGCACATGTGTTACTGGGGATTGAACCCAGCACCTTTTGTATGCTAGTGATTCAGTGATTCATATGTCAGCCCTAGCAATGAAATTCTTAAAGGAACAGTGAATCCTTCCTGTAACCCTGGAGTTTCAGGATGGTACATAAATGCCATATTGAATTCACTGCTGTACAATGAATGGATTTAGAATGATTCCATAAAATTCATACTTGGTTCACATGAATTCATTAAACTATTGTAATCACTTTTCCAAATCACAAATGACTGTGTTACTGTTAAAAAAAATTAGAAATCTTCATTTATGTAAAACTAGAAATTTAAAGATGCTCAAGACTTTTTTGCAAAGCAGAAAAGTTAGTTGCATGTTGGTATTTTTCTTCACTCAGGAATTCAGTAAGTATTCACTGAACAGCAAGTGTGTGCCAGGCACTGTTCCATGCATCAGAAAAGACAGTGAAGGAAAAGGCAAACAAGCCCCAAGTTGAGGAAACTCAGTTCTAGGGATGGAAACAGAGACAGTCGGTATATAAGAATACATGGGTTACTTTCTGGCAGAAGTGAAGTTATTTAAGAATTAGGGTAGAGGTCACCAGGAGTGCAGAGAGCTGATGCCAAGAAGCCACTGTATGAAGATTGGGAGGCAACGTAGGTACTGTAAAGATGATAAATGAATGATGGATCTCCAACAGCATCAGTTCAGTAGAAGGGACGAAACCAAGACCAATGACTGCCCTGGAGTCTAATGAACAACCATGGTTTTCCACAAATTTAGAAGTGTTCTACCATTTTAGAAGTGTTCTACCATGCGTATCATTCCAATGTCAAATCCAATGTCAAGGACTGTATAGTGGTTAAGAGCAGACTTGGAGAGTTGTGGATACATCTCTGTGGTAGAGCACCTGTCTATGTATGAGCAAGGCCCCAGGTTTGATCCTCAGCATTGCACAAAGAAGATAGTGATGCTAGTTGCATTTAAATTCTGACTCTTGGGGCTGGAGAGATGGCTCAGCAGTTAGGTGCATTTGTTGATCTTCCAAAGGACCAGATTTCAATTATCAGCCACCAAAAGATGGTTCAGATCCGATCCGTGTATAACTCCAGTTCTGGAGGGTTGTCTGCCTTGTTTTGGCACAGGCACCAGGAATGCAAGAGGTACATAGGTGTGCATTCAGGCACAACAGTCAAAACACAAGAAATAAAACAAATAAATTCAGACACCTTTAGGCCATTTGCCTTGGGAAAGTTCTGCAGGCCAGGTCATTCTGACATACCGTATAACCTTTAACATAGTAGTAATAATGATGCCTGCCTCATACTATTGCAAGGATTAGCTGATGATATAGCCGTAGGGAGACGCTAGTCAAGAAAATCCTTGATACGTGCAAAATGCTTCTTATACAATGTAATTCTGCTACCACTTCTCTCTCCACATTACATTACATTACATTACATTACATTACATTACATTACATTACATGGGGAAGTAAAGCGCTTTAGTTTTATTCCCTTAATGATTATTGTTGGTTCTGAGTATGATATAATTTAACAAACTCTACAGGAAGCTTCTTGTTGTTGGTATTTCTTCATGAGGGACACAATAGTGATAGCCTGGATGTCAGTGCAGAGTGAACTTGTGAAACACACTGATTGCAATCATTTTAAGGTGCATGGCTGATTTTAAAGGGTTTCCCACAGGGCTCCTACTGAATACAAGTAAAAGGCATGCTGTGGACTGCTATCCAACCAGGTGAATTTTTTTCCTCCAGAAAAGTTATGCCTGGACACCCAGGCGCTCTCTCTCTCTCTCTCTCTCTCTCTCTCTCTCTCTCTCTCTCTCTCCCTCCCTCCCTCCCTCCCTCCCTCCCTTTTACCCTTCCTCCTTCTCTTTCTCCCTCCTTTTCTCCATCTCTCTCCCTTTCTCTTTTTCTCCTTCACACACACACAAAAACACACACATGGACACAAACTCACACACACACACTTTCCCACACAGAGAAACTCATGCTCACACACTCACAACTCACAAAATTGTACATACATACACACACACTTACACAATCATACATACACTCACACATACTCACATAGTCACCCATAGACATACATACTCACACACATCCAAAACACACACACACACACACACACACACATACACACACACACACACACACACACACACCACATTTTAGTCTTTAGTTGCTGAAAGACAAACATCTCCTATTTTACCATAGGGATTAAAAACAAAACAAAATCTTATTACTCCTCAATTGGATATTTTTAAAGTCCAATGCAATAGGACATACTGGTTATGAGACAACAATTATGGACAAACTGTATCTTTTAACAGTTTTATATTTCTAATTTCAAGTTTTAACTTAAAAAGTTAATGGCATTGAAAGCTGCCTAAAATATGTCATTTCTATCTTAAATGTTCAAGTTGTTCTGTAGGAGAAAAGTGAGGAAATTATTGAATTTCTTAGTAAGGAAACCCAGAGTAGCTCAGAGCACACAGAAACTGTTATTAAACATCTCTATATAGTTCTTCTTTGCCAAATAGTTAATTTCCCAAATTTACCCTTTCTTTAATACCCGAAAATGTGAGAATTTAAACTTATGTTCATGTTATTTACTATGAGTCAAACGAAATTATTAGGCAACTGTAACGCTTGTATTAGCTGGTTATTGGGATTTACTGAAACAAAATGACTTTCATTTCTTATGTACTTTGTATAGAAGGAAGCAAACGCTATGATCTACTTAATAAATCTACTTAATAGATCTACTTTATTACATAAAATTTACCCATATACTCCTAAAGTCTAAAATGGGGATCTTCCTTCCATCATCCTTCTTTTCTTTCTTCCTTTCTTCTTTCCTTCCTTTTTCATCCTTTCTTCTTTTTCCTTCCTTTCTTTCTTCCATCCTTCTTTCCTTCCTTCCTTCTTTCCATCCATCCTTCCTTTCCTTGTTTCTTCCTTTTCTTGTTTCTTTCTTTCTCTTACTCTTTAAATTCTTTTTGAGGACAGTGTCTCCCTATGTAGAGCAGACTGGCCTTCCACTCACAGCGATCAGCTTGCCTCTGTCATGTGAGTGCTGAGGTCATAGATGTGTGAATTTTTCATTGTTGCGAGTTAATGGTACTTTTTGAACTTTGTAACATACAAAAAAAATACAAACATTTGAGGAGACAGTCAGATAAATCGAATCCATTTGCTCTAATCTCAAAATGATTGTAAATGACTTTGCTGAAGTCACAAAACTAAAACTAGACATTTTCCCATTCCGTTATGAATTTTCAGGTTTCTCTTTTACTTTTAGGTCTAACAAGTTTTTTTTTTTTCATGCCCTTCGCTGACCAACAATATTATTCAGGACAGAAAAGGAGATGTTTAAGCTTCTATTTCCTTAACATTCTGTCCAATTATTGCTATAAGTATTAATTCTGCTTATTTTCTGTACCAAATGAAATATGTGTAAAGCTACGCTTCTAATTTTAGTGTATTAAAATTAGAAAATCCCAAGTAAGAGCACCACAGATTAGGTTTCCCTTGGGAAGCACAAAGGGGAGGCTTCATGCCATACATATGTCTAACCTCCACCCCAGTCAGCTCGTTTGTTTTCTCTGATACACTTCTTCAGTGCTGTGTGATCTTTATTCCTATTTTGTTTCTGTTAACAGAAAACCAGGCACAATGTAGAAAGCGTGGATCTGTGCGGTGCACATATAGAATGGGCCAAAGAAAAATCCAGCAGGAAGAGTGTCTTTCAGGTAAGAAGGCAACATGTGCGCATTTTACCCCTTTTCCTCTAAATCTGAGCCTCCTCGGGTAATGAGAACAACATTACCTTCCTGTGAGGTTTTACTTGTCCACAGGTCGTTATGAAAGACTGACTCTGGCTTCTCTTCCTTGTGGAATCGTTACTTTATTTTGTCTTTTCCCCTGGTGACTGGTTACTATCTAAACAACAGCAAGAACAAAATACATGTTTTGTGTCAATTAATTTACGACAGCAGCATCATTGAATTTTGCGATGTATTTGATAGCTGTTTGGGGTACCAACCTAGAATGCTTTACTTAAGTCGATTGAATACAGTACTTTCAAACATATACAAATTAAGATTCACTGCTTCTAACCTTTTCTCATTCATTGCCATCCATGCCTTCCAGTCATTAGCTATGTTTACCCTTGTATGGAAGGATGAGGAGTGAGCAGAGAAACTTGGCAGGGCTGGCAGAAAGTTATGAAAGGGAGGTGGGAGAGTAATCAGAACACGTGATATACATGGAAGAGGTTGTCAAAGCACAAATTTAATTAATAATAAAAATTCAAATCAGATACTTTTACATTGAAGATTTTCACCTTTAGATAAAAAAATTAATTGCTGTGGATAATCAGTAGTCACAAACATAGTCCACTGAATGTTTAAAAAAAATGTACAAAATCCTGGAAAGACTGAAAACCTGATTATTTCACATGTGATGTTATCCAATCATGATTTGACATGATTTTTAGTTAGCAGTCATTTTAGGTTACAAGCTTGATCTGACTTTTCTATTTTAGGTGATATATAATATTTACATTTTGAAATCAAATAATTTTGCTGTACTTTAGAATTATTCCATTTGGGAATGAGGGGAATTGATTAATACATATGTATTAATATTAAATACTTTCTAAAAAGTTCAACTCTTTAGGTAAATGTCATTATTATGTAATAAAATGACATAGATGAAATCAGTATTAGGACTTACAGTGGCAAAGCTGAATAGCCTTTACCACTTCTACTCATAAGAGGAAAAAAACTGTTCACTTCCAATAGATCTAGTATATGCTACTTACTTCAGGAACTCATCTGGGTATATTAAAACAATTTGGGCCTACTAAGATTTAAAAAGAAAAACTACACACACATGTCCTAAAATAAATTATCTTTATGTCTTCTCTAGTTTTATAGTACTTAAATATAGAGATGTTTTTAACCAAAAAATTAAGTGAAAGGATAGATATAATTATCATCTGTCAACTAAAAATAAAATTTTAAAAAGGAAAGAGGAAGGAAGGAGGCAGACAGGCAGGAAGGCACACACATAGAGAGAGAGAGAGAGCAATGATCTCAAGCCAAATGGTAGAGAATTTAGAATTTAGAAAACCATGAAATAAATAATGAAATCAACTTTGTTTGCAAGTGAGGTAAGGATCAGTAATATCCTCCTCCTATGGTTTCCTTCTCTTGGTGTTATTCTAACCCCAGTAATAAAATGCAAGGGCCAGGACCCTAGTATCTGACAACCTAGAACAGTGCTTCTCGGCCTATGATCTGCAGTCCAATCTGCAAATCTCTATCTGCAAACACATTTATATTGCTGTTCATAATGGTAGAGAGAAATTACAGTTATAAAGTAGCAATGAAAATAAATTTATGATTTGGGGTCACTACAACATGAGGACCTATATTAAAGGGTCACAGCATTAGGATGGTTGAGAATCACTGAGCTGGGATGTGATGTTGTCAACTTCCATGTATTGTGGGCTTCCATGATTAATAAAGTTGTAAAAGAAAAAGAATAAGTTCAATTTAAAGAACATGATGTTTTTACAATCGAACCTTCCATAGATTTGTGAGATGAACCATTCTCCATTTATTTCTAAAATGGTTCAGGAAGATCAAAAAGGGCTACTGTCAAGTTGCTATGATGGACAAATCATGATGAATGTCATCCTCAGCTTTTGAAAATATTGTTAATGCTCAAATTTTTATAATTACCACTTGATTTATGTGTATGTTTCTGAATTTGGTTTCCTCCAAGGACATTGAAGTCTATTTTCACCGTTTATAAATTTCTCATCATCTATTTTTGTTTGTAATGTTATTTGGATAATTGATGGGGCCTTGAGCCTTCAATATTTACAGAGACTATTTGTAGGTTGGTACATATGCAGATAAATGGTATGATAGATAAATTGATGGTTGACAGATCTGCAGAACATAGGCGAATAAATTCTTGACAGTTTTATATATAGAATAAAAGATTATTATAAAGATACTGTGAATAACAAAGTTAAAGGAAATTTCTTGGATGACTTTCTGTTAATACATTTTGATTAAACCATCCGAAGTGTCATGAGCATATGCACCCACAGAGTAGACCAGAGCAATCCTCTGTTTGAGCAGAATAACATAAGTTACTTTTACAGTTCTGTTAACAAAAAGGCATTTGGAAGAATTTGCCAGACAACTAAGTCCAGATGACATGCATGAATATTTGATTAGATACATTAGCTGGACTAAGTCTCAAATGATCAGAATAAACATGATTATATCTCAAAAACATGGTATTAAGGCATGGGTTGGTTTCTGAGTGTGTGTAAGTGTTTCATTACTTACTGAATAATGAAACATTTCTTCCTTACTGAAAAAGACCCTTCTAACTTCAGCTGAGGTACTACATCAAAAATAGTTTTAGAATTCCAAGTTTGAATTGGGCTTGATATTCAATCTCAGCCTATGAATTATAGATTACAGATCGCAAATGACTATTGAGATTTTTAGTTCTAGATGAATCAAAGAAGAGCAAAATTAGAAATAATTTAAAATTTGAAATCTGTCTTTAAAAATATGATGGATTGGCAATTATATACCACATAATTATGATGTCTATAGAGAAGTCAAACGTGAATAGGAAAACAAACAAAAAAATTTTGAGTGCCTGAGATAGGCTGGAAACACACATTTTTGATCCAGAAAAATAGAATATTTTTCATTCACTGTTTATACTATTTAGACATCTGACTTCTTCCTTTTCTGTATTTAACAAAATCCAAGATTTTTTTCATAAATAAAACTCAATGTGATTCAGTCTTCTTCAAGTAACATTTATTAATATCATAGTGACAATGTTGTAGCTTTAGTATATAATAACTCTTGGTGAATTGAAATGACAGCCACTTTCTGAAACCAGGAAGTTTTGCCTACATTGGAGCCAGAATCTTTGTACTGATTTTTGTCTCATAGGTTTTGTTTAACCAAGTAACATTTTAAAAAGTTCTGTTCGTTTCTGTAATACATTGACTATGACATGTAATCACAGGTGTCAAAATGTGTGTAAGTATATCTATAAATAGGTGTACAGTTATATTGAGTTACTTAATTTTAGGAAATAAAGTGAGCATTCACACAGAGAAACATAGACACACAGACACACACACACACACACACACACACACACACACACACACACAAAGCTTTGCACTTATGAAAGGGTCATTCAAATTCTAAACTGGATTAATGAAGGTCCATTGCTCTAGTTTTTGTTTAATTCTGAAGAAAGGGTGATATCATAGACCATCTGATACAGTTTGAGAAAGCATTTATTCAGTGAACAATTTGGGATGAATTTTTGGGCACATCTTTTTAGTTAACTAAAAGCAATGCCAGGTCTTCATCAGGAAGAGCCTAGACAAAAAAGATTTTTGCTCAAACCACATGTTTTAAACATATCTGGTAAGTGCTGGTTTGCTCTATGGTGTTTAGCCTGAAATTTAAATCACTAAGGATTAAAAAGATTACAACATAATCTTAAATAATCCCAAATGTCATTTACAGAGAGATAGTTATAATAACTAAGCAAAATCCCACTAAAGGATGGCAGTACTTTCCGGCAGCATCCAACCACAACAGAAGCTACTCCTGCTCTTTTCTCACTGGCCACATTATGCATTTACACTGCCTTGCATCAGGAAGTTTAACTGATAAGATAGTTGCAAAATCAGTAACAGGAACACAGAATTAGGGAAAACTTTTCAGAATGTCCTTGTTACAAAATTAAAAAGAAAATCTCACATAGGTTCTCTGCCTTCCTTTGAGTTTGAGGCTTTCTGAATAAAGTCATTGGAAGTCTAGGGTAGGGAATCAATGGCATGCTGTCAAACAGAGGATACAACACCAACGTACTCCCAGTCTCCCAGGAATACCATTTGTTAAAATGGAGAAGAAGCTAGGCTTGGTGGCTCATACCTTTAATCAAAACCCTTGTGAGTTAGAGGCCAGAGTGGTCTGTATAGCAAGTTCAAGGACAGCCAGAGCTATATAGAGACCTTGTCTTAAAAAAACAAACAAAATCAAAACCAAAACTGACGACAAAGCACCTTAATTATTTCTGTCTTTACGTCATCACATGATAATATTTTCCTGTTCTGTAAAGCAATTTTAGATATGACTAGAAAATATGTCAACTACTGTTCTTATTGAGCCAAGAGACTGGGCATGCACTAGCTGATCAGATTGTTGCAGCTGAGGGCTGAGGCTAGACCTGAATACATTTAGCATAAGAAACAACAAAGAAAACGATTTGGGAATTCTGTCTGCTGCATACGCTTGGTGTTGCAAGATTCCTAAAGTGTAACTGAGATGAAGAACTGGGAGAGAATATTTGTTTCCTCAGTTCTTTTCTCAGAAGGGAGTAAGATATTAACTGATCCTCTAAGATATTGTTCTCTGAAGACGTATTTTCCTCAGACTTAGTATTTTATAAACAATTTTTAATAAAAATTTGCTGTTGAATTTATTGGATTTCTACAGATTACATGTATTAAATTGTATAATTTCATCAGTTAATAAATAATGAGTAGAATTATGTCGATTGCCTGTCTGTAAGACAGGGAATGTAGAGATGACATAAGGAGATAAAGGCCCACCTCATTCCAGTGTTCAGAATATAAATACTGTGTTCCAATGTCTAGGATTTGACATTGCTTCTTTAATATGAGAACACATCTGCAGAGACGGACCCTGTTCCCTATAAGAAAAGTAAAGTAGGTTTAGCATTTAATTACTTGTTACTTTTTCGACTCTGGGTAAACTCCTCTGACTATACTGTACATTAAATGTATTCATGTAATATTTTCCATGGATATGCATTACAACTAAGCATAATTTGATTGCTTGTCCTGATCTGACATGTATTAGCCCCACATAGTTTAGTACTACTTAAGTTTATTAATGTGGTGATAATTTAATAACATCCTGGAAAATGCTACTTTAAGCCAAAAAAGAAAACTACTGATATTTTTGCACTTACACATTTCTTGTGTCACGAGGAGCAGTTTAGAATAAATCTGAGTGCTTACCAATTTTCTCTCTCATCTTGCAGTGTGTATAGTTAGACTAAATGCAAAGGGGGATTCTTCACATTTATAAGTGCATTAATTTTAAGTAAGACTGCTTTCAGTTGGCAGAATTACTCACCGTACCATAAAAGGCATGGACTCGAACAAAATAAGTCAGAGAAGCACCAACATCCAATACAGCCTTTGTTTACTCCATGGTTTGCCTTGAAGCATTTCAATTATCTACTAGACATGCATGCATTCTGCAGAGGCATAGGGGAGCAACAAATGGGTCTGGAGACCTGGATGTCTTCAGTTGACGTTTTCAGAGACTCGAGTTGGAGATTCTCCCTCTTCTACCTGACTCCTCTCTGTGTTAAAAGTGAAGAGATACTTTTGGCATATTTTAAAACAAATCCGAAGGAATAACCATAATACAAATAATGACGGTCATCATTATTTCTTTGTTCAGTAACCAAATTGTCTAACAACATTCTGCACGAAATTTCATTCTGCAGCTGTAAATTTCAGTAGAATCGAAATGGAGAGGATGCATACTGGTAAAAATGTGACTGACTTTGGAGAACTTTCACTTTTATGCATGACCCTCAGTTGCTGACAATCTAGTATGCCAAAGGAAAAAATATGTTTCTATATTGTTCGAAGCATCTGTGACCTTATGCCCTGTTTAGATTTTAGTATCCAGTCCTTTATGAAAGTTCCATTGCTGCAACATCAAGTTAGTATAAACTAGTGAATGAATGGTGGATGCAAGGGAGCATGCCAACAAAAGCATATTCCCCTAGAAATTTACTTCTGTAGAGATGAGTTCAGAAACAATGTCCCAAATAAAAGAGAGACAAGGGACACTTTCTGTCCCTTGACAGAAAGGTGTCAAAGAATTACTTTTTTTTTCTGGATTAAAAGGAAACACTATGACTATGTTATGAACCTGGCCTAAACGCATCAGCGAGTGTATACTGGGAAAGACTTAATTTTGAAATTAAGCCTTTAACACACACATACACACACACACACACACACACACACACACACACACACACACACGCACGCACATACACACACACACACTGGCTCTGATAAAAGAGATCCTGAAAACAAGAGAGAAAATGAATGTATTCAAATTTTGATGAAGCCCAAATCTCATTAGTTCTGATCAATAAAAGGAGAATAGAAGCATAGGGGTAGCTCCAAGCACACCCATAATAAGAGGACCACACCCATCTCTTCAGACCAGACTAAGCCCATCCCTTTATAGCAAATCCTAGGAAACACTGGGTTTTTTGTTTTGTTTTGTTTTTTTTCTGATTTGATTTTTAAGGAAAATAATAAAGGTTCTTTAACCTAAATTGGAGCTAATATACAAAAAATCAAATACGTTGCTAGAGAAAAGATTATCAAAGTTATCCCACCTGAGTGATCCTGTAAGGCTTCAGATTATAAATCTTAGACTCAGGATATCGTCCTTTGCACTTTTCACTCACTATCTAAGGCTACTGTAGGGCGCTGCTAGTGTCCTGACCTTCTATCTGTTCACACTAGGGTCAGAACAGAACAAAACTGTGAGGCAGTAGTTATCACACTGACCAATACTGATAGATTTTTTTTTTAGAGCCAAATCAGTCAAAAGAACTAAGATGTAAAGTTTCTGAAATGACATGAATTAGATCAAACTTTTGAACTGAAAGGAATGAACTTGACGTCATGTGCATTTTCACAGAAGAATAGATGGATGTGGCCAAAGGGCTCAAGCCACTGCTATGGTACCTTTGGCCTCTGGAGTAGCTAGGATCTGGGGTGGAGATAAGAGCCTTTTATTTATACAATCAAAGTTTCAGTCTGACCTCAGGCTACCTGCAGAAAGCTGCCCTTCATTTCTTGGCCTCGTGCTGGGACTTTTACCTCTTACGAAACTTTGTTTCTTCATGCATTGGTAGAAGAAGTACTCTGGTCTGTAGGCTATCCATGGGTGTCTGTGGCTAACTGCAGTTTCCTTGTAGTGTCTACATAGCCAAAGTGGGGCTTCCAGGTACTAGGAAAGAAGACCCAAGTCTTCAGACTATACACAACCATCTGAGCAAACTAATCCTGGATGTCAGGGAAGATTCTAAGGGACTGGAGTAAAATTATCAAGCACTAGATGTTTTCTCCTTGCGATTTTCATCTTGTATAAAATACTGAAAATATGACTTTGATTCTGGCATGACAACATTCCAACTTAGGGCTCTCTTTTGCATATCTGTTTCAGAATTCTTATTTTGTGTTTGTAAAACAAAGTAGCCATGTTTACTTCGTGCTGAGTCTGGTTTTCTTTCCTTTTTAATAGCAAACAGATGTATTCCAGAAAAAGAAATGCTTTAATCCCTAAAGCTGGTATATAATATATGGAGCCAATAACTGGTAACTCAGTTTATAGCCTGTCCAGGAGGATGGCAGAATGAAATAAAATCGAGTACCTTAGGAAGGCACAAAATCACCTTCAGATAGATAGCCAGTGCCAGTCCATCTTTAGAAACATAAGATAACAAAGCTGTATCTGAGGGCAAGAAACACACTCATTCACACACACACACACAGAGAGAGAGAGAGAGAGAGAGAGAGAGAGAGAGAGAGAGAGAGAGAGAAATCTACACAGACAGAAACACATAGACATGGAAACACATACACACAAATACACAGAGACACACACACAAGCACAGAAATACACACACAGTGAGATAGAGAGAGAAAGAGAGAACGAGAAAAGGAAACACACACAAATATACATACATAAACACAAGTACACAAACACAGATACAGACACATGCACACATACACAAACACATACACACAGTGTTTAAACAACAGTAGCCACAAGAAAGAGGAAAAATCTGGGCAGTGGTGAGAAAAACTCTAAAACCTCAGAGCAGTGTTTAAAGCAGGATAAGAAAATCACAAAGCAATCGTTGTAAACAAAGGCTTGAAGTGAACTCAAGAAGACAAATAGTCAGTCTGTGATGCAAACTAATGCCAGCACTCACGAGAGAAGTCTCCTGTGGGATCTATACAGAATCCTTCAATATATGAGTGAAACACAGTACTAAACCATTACTAGAAAGTATAGATTTAAATGCACGGATATAATTTAGAAACATATATGTATATGCGAATGCAGATATACATACAATATCAATCAGTTATAAAAGAGGTCATGGATTAAAAAGAGCATGAGAAGGGGTATGTGGGGGTTGGGGGGTGGAGGGAGGAAAGGGACAGGAGAAATGTCCGTGATTAAAATATAAGTTTTAAAAGTCAAAGATACAGAATCTAGGAAGATGGCTCTGGGGTGGAGGAAGAAGGGCAACTTGCTGTGTGGAAACAAAGACCGGAGTTTAATTCCCATACACCCACTTAAGAAGCTGTGGGTGACACTGTGTACCTTAGACTGCATGTGTCACTGCAGGAGACAGGAATGGGAGTATTTTAGGGCTTTCTGGCTCAGACTCGCTCTAGCTTCAGTGGAAGATGGTGTATCAAGGAAATAAAATAGAGATGGACAAAGCAGATCTTCCAACACCTACATTTGGTTTCCCTGCAAGCATTCACAAGTCACGTTACCTTCATTTTTGCCTGTTTTGTTTGTTTGTTTTTAATTTTTGGTTTGTTGTGTTGGGTTTTATTTTAACAACTTGACACACTCTGGAGTTATCTTGCAAGAAGATCCTCACTTGAGAAAGTCCCTAAGGCTCATAGCTTGTAGGAAAGTCTGAGGGGGGCATTTTCTTGAT
This sequence comes from Arvicanthis niloticus, assembly GCF_011762505.2. NCBI lineage: Eukaryota > Metazoa > Chordata > Mammalia > Rodentia > Muridae > Arvicanthis > Arvicanthis niloticus. Next base: position 21,565,822 of record NC_047659.1, read on the forward strand.
CAATGAGTGAAGCAGGAGGTCCCAGTAACTGTAAATGGTGCCAGTTCTGGGCAGGTGGTTCTTGATTGTGTAAAAAAGCAGGCCAAGCAAACCATGGAGGAATAATCCAGTCAGCAGAGTTTCTTCATGGACTCTTGCTTTAGTTCCAACCTCCTGGCTCCTGCCTCTGCTTACCCCCAACCCCACCATGATGGATTTTGACCTAGCAACCCAATTAACTCTTTCCTCACAGGTTGCTTTTGATCACAGTCTCATGGTCTATATCACAGCAGTAGAAACTTAACAGTGTGTGTGTGGGGGGAGGGCTGTTTCTAACTCAATTCAGGGTATACATTCACCCCAAGTTGTTGTTCGCAATGACAGAGTTAACATGTTGCAGAAGTGATTCCAAGGAGCTTGATCTATTGACACCGAACTTCCTTTAGTTCCTTTGGCAGACTTGGTAATTCTGTTGTGTTTTATCTGATATTTAAACAATGCGTAATTTTCAAGAGTCCCATGTCCATGCTCAAGCTAAAGACAGACTTCTAATGCCTGGTGTCTATGATGGACTTGAACTCAAGTCATGGCAGAGCGATTTCGAGCTGCAATAGTTGGGTGCACAGGATGTGGTGATGAGAGTGTTGGAAAGCATGTGAAACCTTTCTTCTTTGATAGGTGCTCTGGAACATACACTATCACAGATGTCACTGTCCATCTGAAAGGAAGGAACAAGCCCTGGCAGTTTTCAGCGGAATATCAAATTAAACTCGGCAGCAATTTAATGTTTAAAAAGCATAAAAATAAATATTTGGAGGCCCACGTGCTAGAAAACAAATGTGTCCAGTGAAATATAATTAATGGCACGAGAATGTGGCCGGCTTCATTGCAGACAAATGTGTCCTTTTACTAAAGTAAGGCTTGTTCTATTATTAACACTGGGAATCTTAGATGGGCAGCAGAGACTGCTGCATTATTCATAAAAGCGTTGCTGCCATCTGGTGGCCGATTGGCAGTTCAGCACAGACAGTTAATTCCATTTGACTGGGTCTCACGTGAGGAATGCAAGACAGGGCTCTGGGTGGTAAAAAAGAAAGTGTGAAGAGTTAGGTTTAGATGTCATTCGCTTGAGAACTGTCCTTGCCCCCCATGCCTTGGTAGAATGAAAGTCTCCGGGAATAGTGAGATAATTATACATTGCTGGCTTCACTGTGAATGTGTATTTTACAAGGCTTATCTAAGGAAGTTACTCTTGGCTCTTCTTGACTGACAAATTTTATTGACATTCAGTTCTGTTGGCAAATAAATATGTACTCAAATATTAGGAAGATTTATTGAATCTAGAGATATGTTATTTTGTGTAAATAAGAATATATGTGAGATGCTGTAATCCCTCATTTGGATCTAGGCATGAATTTCCTTAAGTTATCATTCACTGAGCCTGCTTTTGGAAATAATACAATTTATAATATCAAAAAAGAAAAAATGAACAGCAATTCATAAAACTTGAGATTCCATCTCGTCACTGAAGAGTTTTATAAAGAAATCATATTTCATGACTCAGAAACCTATAATCTAATATAACCGAGGAGGACTTAGATATTAAATGACAAATATTTAGATTATATTGCGTGTTAAGAACATGAAGACCCATGCAGCAGGGTGCCCACTCACTCGCTCAAAGATTAGGGTGACTTTGTGTCCTGGACTACTCTAAAACTTTCTTAAATTGTAGGATTTTTATTGTATGTGGTCCTAAAATTGTAGGATCATTGTATGTGGTAAAATCTGAACCTGAGAATGGATATTTATGTAGATCAAAAGTCTTTGAAGAACATAAGATATAATGAGTTAAAATTGCCCCAGGAGGGAAGTTGGAGTCCCTTGAATTCTCAGAGATGGTATTTAATAGTTAATGTCCACGTTCCAGTGGATGTTTCCTTGCCATTAAACTGCCTTATGATTTAGTAAAAGTCGCCTGCCTACAAAGAGGCATTGCGCTACACCAGGAGAATTATAATATTGAATGAATGTTATTCTTTACCATAAAAGTTGCAAGTGACTATTTTTAAAGAAAGACATTTGGATTTTATTTTAAAATTCTCTGGAAGGCTTGGTTCTATGTATATAGTTTGCCATTACCTCTGTTACTAGTTACTTTTGATACTGAAAATATTTCTTTCTTCAAAACATTTAATTTGGCTTATGGAAAATTATGTCCCATTTTCCCCAGGAGAATGCTAAAGTCCTTTCTACCCTCTTAGTCCCCAATCTCCCCACATTCTCTTCAGGAAGATGGTGTAAACAAGACCCTCTCCAAAAAGTAAGAGCTATGTGCCACTTATATCTCTGTCTCTTTCATATATATGCATATATTTTAAAGTAGACCTAACCCCCTCAATAGGCTTGAATACAGCTGCATGGTGTTTTCTAATGGACCCATAATTGACACAGTAAAGGTATAATCAGAGTACCCAGGTATTAGTCAAAACTTTCTATTGCTTGTCTCAATAACATTTGAGACAAATGTTATTGAGACAAATAATAACAGCTTTTTCAGATTCTTAACATCTTATTCCTGCTTACTCAGGAAGATTATTCATATACTGTAACCTTAAGCACTTTAGTATGCAATTGCTAGGTGTTAGTACATAGTGGGGTATTTGGTTACGTGTTGGTTTATGCAAAACTGTAATACTAACAGCCACATCTCAGTGAAAAAAAATGTTCATTTTATTTCTATAAAAGTTGTTTAAAATTCCCTTTAAGCACAAAGTTTTTTATGGATACCTTTGCCTTAAGTTGGGTTCTCTTTCACAAAGTCTGAGAAACTAGAAGTTGGTCTACTATTACTTTATTGTTGAACAGATCCCAGAAAACAGATTTTAAGAATCAGCAAGAATGAAACAACAGAAAAAAAAAAAACATATGCAAAGGACTAATAAAGATCACAGCCAGAATGATGCTAACAAGAGTTTTCTACCCAAATTTCATAAAATGATTAAGTAAAAATATTTTTTTATCAGCCTCTGAGCCTTTGGTTTATGGGTGCCTCCAGAATGATGTCTTTAGTTCTTTTCAACTTTCTGGTCATATGTGTGGCAAGTATGCTCCTCTTGATATTCTTTTCTTAGAGTCCTTGAACATCTATAGCCAAAAGCAAAAGGAATATGGTGCAGCCTGAGTCCAGAGATACGCTATGTGAGGAAGGCTGATGTAAGTGCAGACCCAGATGTGGACAGAGGTGTGGCTGAAGAGCAGCAATGTGCGATGTAATGCACTCCCACTAACATTCAAATGTCCATGTCTCACCTTAAATGTTATCCTGGGTTTTAGGCATGTGACTGCTCGTTTGTCTATAGAAGAGCTAAGAAAAAAATATTTTAGGGAAAACAATTCACCCTTTCCCCACACCTGTGCATGAGGCTGCATTTGATAATCATTGTCTATTTCAATCCAAGGGATTCTGAATTTTCCTCATCCATTGCCGTGATTATGTGGTCTGTTCTGTTTTCCTGCTGTGCTATTTTTCATGTCCAAGGATTGTACGATTTGGTTTTCTTGACATTTCCAGACTTCATTTGAGGCAGCTTACAGCGCACTGCACTCACAGGCCTGGAGGATACAAGTAGCAACTCCTTGAGTCACCTACATGACAGAACCATTCTTGCTGTAAGTATATATATAGCAAGAGTGCCATGGTATGGTTCGAAACTCAAGCTTTCCCCATGAATATACCAGCCATTTTCCATATTATTAGCCTGTATCATAGCTACCAGCCATTGACTATCGTTTTAAGTTAATTATGGCATTACAGATATCTTTAAAAGAAAAACTCTCCCTGTCCTAATGTGTAATCCAGCAGAGGCCAGGTTTGAAAACTTAGAAGCTTAAATGTTATAAATGTGTGCTGTGGTGGCTATTCTTTGGCATACTTTGGTTCTTAGACACCTGTGCTCTAGGTTTTCAGAATGCTGTATCATGTCACCACAAATCCTGTGCAGTGGAGCAGCTCGGTGAGTGCACTGTACTTGGGTTGTGGGATGACCAAGTTTCTTACTCTATGGTGCCACCTTATTACAAATGCATTTTAAGACATTATACCATTGAAAGGTTAATTGTTCCCAAGTGATGGGGCATTAGGAAGAACAGTGTGCCCTAGAGCTAGCTAGGTGTCTTGGGTTTCATTTTCTTTGCATCTTTGCTTTGAAGCAGTATAGTGCCTCTAACAGGGCTGATAACCCCCGTGTTACTAGTTTTACATCCATAAAGATAAAAAACAATGCAACAGGCATAGGCACCAATCAGAAAATACAAACCCATATCTAGAGTTTATTTCCAGTCCAGGAAGACTGAACCAAGATTCCAAGAGCAGAAGGGGTTCAGTTTGCCATCCAGAACTTGGCTGTTGTTCTGAAGTTCCAAATGGTTGTCTCTCCTGACGAAAGGATATTCAGTAAGCAGAACTATGTTGGCTTTGTTGGGAAGAAGTAACGGTGTTAGGTCAATACAGAGTTACTATGCCTGACACTGTGCTTACCTAATTCATAGATTTGTTTTATAAGATCTAACTGGCTAAGGCTAAAAGATAGAAGACATCAAAGATATCCTTTATGAGAATATCTGAGTAAGACTGAGATTTATGACTTCAATCAAATAAGTAGTTGTTTTGAGCCTCTAAACTCGGGGATCATTCGTAACAGAATAAATACCCAACTGATTCAAATTATGCATTTACAAACATAATCCAAAGGTTTAATTCTTATGAGAAGTAACGGCAGTTCTGGAAATAGGATGTAACCCTTTAAAGAGATCTTAGGGCCACAGTAAATTCCCAAATTCCATCTTACAGGGCTGTGGAGAAAAGGCAGGTAGTAGACTTCATCTGGCCATGTAGCTTTCCTATTACTCAGTATGTTTATAGAAATAACTGCCTAACAAAGTTAACTTCCAGGAAGAATGCCAGGTTACAAGGAATCATACCCAAGTCTCAGAATCACATTGGGCTTGCACCCAAAATGTTTGCAACATTAGGTGGAAGCAACATAATCTGGCTTGGAAAGTTCTAGGGGAACAAAACGACAGAGAGTTGCTCAGGGAACACTGCGTTCAGCGTCTTCAAGATACTATCTTTCTTGGCCTCTTGGAAAACAAGAAAAAAAAACTGGATCTCTTGCTATTTTTAAAAATAACGTGGACTAACAGAACCTTGGGTTGTCACAGATCATTGTTAAGCCAACAATTTTAGAGGTTCTAACCCACAGACTGGCCTGTAAGACATAAGAGAAGATAGAAATACAGTTGGGAAATCTAAACATAGCCCCAAAGTTTTGGCATTTCAGGACTTTCCAGGGAAAAGAAAAGAAATTTGATTTCTGTGTGCAGTTGATGGGAAAGCTTGCAAATGGCCTGAGAAAATTAGATTTCTCATATTTTCATCGCAAATGGTATTTTCATGTTTGTTTTTCAAAATTTGAAAATGGCCTTACATGTTAAAAGTCATTAGTTAAAAGCAAGTATGAAGGCCATGTTACTTTGGAATTTAATAATGTATATCTGAAAATTGCCACTATTATTCATTCTAAAAATTGTAGAATTTTTTTTTTGCAGATCAGGTACTTGCTGTGTAAAGTGGAGATGTGATTCATAATCATGTATATTTCAATGCACTGTTAGGTTTCTCTCCCCCACACACACACAAATATATAAATATAGAGGTTTCGTTTGTTTGTTTCTCTTTGGAGTGCTTTTCTTTAAAAAAAAAAAAAATGAATCTAAAATATTCCTGTTTAAATTTCAGGCTTGTTTTGTATGGGATCTAAAATTTATTTCAATTTCTTCAGCTAAATTAAATTATAAAACTACCATGAGTTTATGTTTCTGGATTTATAGCAGGTTTGATTCAGTAGCAAAGTGTGATGAGGAGAAAAAGGAATGGAATAATTGAGTTACTCAAAGCCTAGCTCAGTGGTTTGCAACCTTCCCAATGCTGTGATCCCTTAATCTAGCTCCTCATGCTGTGGTGACACCTAACCATGACATTATTTTTGGTTGCAACTTCATAACTGTAATTTTGCAACTATTATGAATCGTACAGTAAATATCGGATATGTAACCCCTATTCGTGTTTCTGAATAACTGAAATCAATATAATAAATTAAAGAAGACAATAACAATGAAGAAATACAACAAACCAAGTATTATTAAAGTTTCTCTTTGGCACATTTTAACATTTGGACCTTGAATCAACTTTTGTGTACTCTAGGGTGATTGAGTGTGTTTGTGTTGTTTGTGTGTGCATGCGCACACACGCGCACGCATGTGCGTGTACGTGTGTGTCTTCTGATGATGGTTAGTTACACTGTCTACATTCTGGGCCCAGAGTGATGAAAAACTGTTTAGCACAGATGTCACAAAACCAAATGGGTCTTTAGAGCCCACACTCAGAAGGGACCTATGTCATGTCTGTCTATATTTCATGGTACTGAGTCACAGCTAGTAGTGCAGAGACACACTAGCCGCTGCTCCAGCTGCCCACCATAATATAGAAAGCCAGTGCAGGAAGAGCTCCTGGTTTGCATCAATAATAATCACAGTACCTTCAACATTCTTGATACAAGTAGACATTCAAATTATCTTTGTCATCTAAATTAAAGGGCATTTGGTTATGTGTTGATATTGGTAAGAGTGAATTGCATCACACCTTTGCAAAAGTAAAAGCACACTTTTCACAATTTATTTTTCCCTTTCATTGGTCCTGACATAATGACTCATTTAAAGAAATCACTGAAGTTCTTTGGTTAAACACTGTTGAATGTGGCTCTAGAGTTCACGTTATTCAACAACATGTCAACCTGCATACCAATTCATAACTATTTTAAAATTAGTTCAGAAGTGTTTAGGATGTGGAAATTTTGGATTAATGATTAAAGTCGAAGGCAGATGTATAAATGATAAGAACTAAAGATCAGAGAATTCAGGGTAAAGTACATCCTTTCAGAAAAAAGACACCAAATGAAGCAAGATTTTTAAATTATTTTCATTTAATGTTTGACTGATATTAAAGGCTTGTTCATTTTTCTAATGACAAGTAAGTATATGTTATACACCCTCAAATACATTACATTTAATTTGTAGACATTTACAAGCTGTCTTAAAAATATAAAGTGTGTAAATATAATGGCTAATACGGTTGGACTCACATTAAACACTCAGTCAGCACAGTGAGTCAACTGTGAGGAACATTGTTGTTGGAATAATTATCTTCTAGATCTCAAAAGTAATTATCATTTTCCATTATGTTTTATGAAATATACCTATACATTCTAAATATGTATATGTGTATGTGTATATGATTCATATGTATGTGTATGTACATGTATATACATAATGAGATAATATTAAATGTGTTTAAAAAAAGAATGCCAGTCATTGGTGCAAATTGTTCCATAGCAGAAACAACAAAATTTGACTGTGAGTAAAGCCATCTAAATTTGTAAAATGCCTCATTTTTGGTGAAAAAGTTTTGTTACAAGAAAAACAACTTTGATTTCAGTAAATCAGCTACCTAGTGTCAAGGAAAATGACTGTAGGTCAACTCCGTATGCAGTTAGCATGCCAAGGTTCAGCTCTGTGCAGCTTACCATTTCATTTTGTCATTTGAAACCCCTGTTTTTCTTACATAGACCATATTGGTTTAAAGCAAGCAAACAAAACGGCCCTCAAACAATCCCAGTAAACCAAATAGCAATTAGCTACCACTCCTGGGAAATATTTTAGCACATGTTCCTGGCACTTGAAAAATCTACACCTTCGGAGCAAAGACAGGAAAATTTGGCTAAAGAGCTAAACTGATGGAAATTCTCAACAATGAAAACAAATGATACCTAAGTAAGAAAGAAATGGCCAATAGATGTGTAACATAGCTGTACTTTAGAACATAGAAGGTAAAAGAATTTTTTGTACCTTATTAAAAAAAAAGTTCTTTTTCTTCAAACAAGTTTAGCAGAAGTCAGTTAAAAATCCAATGTGTGTGTGTGTGTGTGTGTGTCCATGTCTGTGTGTCTGTGTGTGTATTTAAAAAGTTACAAATACAAGAGTTTTAAAATGTAATTTTATAAATGATTTAAAATAGCAGAATAATGAAGTTTGTTATTAGTATTTTGGATAAAATGTACTTATGAAATCTACAGGTACATAAATAGACATTTGGCTACCAAGTAACGATAAATGATGGGTCATGTCTAGTGAAAGAATATAGAAGATACGAAAATGAAAGTGAAGATTAGAATTAAGGTGGGTAGCACACATCTTTAAGCCCTGCGTTGAGGAGGCAGAGACAGGTAGATCTCCTGAGTTCGAGGCCAGCCTGGTCTACAGAGTGAGTTCTAGTATAGTGAAGGTTACAGAGAGAAATTCTGTCTTGAAATACAAAACAAAAAAAAAAACAAAAACAATAACAATAACAATAACAAAAAGAGATGGAAAAAAATTGGCATTTGTTGAATTAGCATCATCTTGTAACATTGACTTAAAAAAGCAAGTGTAACAAAAACACAGTTCTGAGTGTCTACCCTTTAGAATGAATATGTGTCAAAGAACTGTTAAAAAATTAGAACAGCTTTTATTCCCATAGCTATGACCCAGGCCTTACTTGGATCATATGCTTTAGATTTCTTTAAGCAAGCGGAGACACTGTGATTTACATACCCAAATCTCCTGGCCCACACTTTAAGATATGTCTCTCCTCTGTTGATCAAGATGCTGTGACTCATGTAGAAGTTGAGAGTTTACTAAGGCAACATATGTATGAGTGGCATAATTTCATTCTTCTTTATGGATGAATAAAACTCCTCTCTGTATACAGACCACACGTCATGAAAGCTGAAACATTTGTCACATTGAATGGAAGAGACTTCTCTACATAACATAATATTTTCACTCAGTTTTCACCCAGACTCTTAAATTTCTTCATCTTCATCATTTGCTCCTGCTGCTCAGATGATGGAGATACTTACTCCACAAAGTACGAATCGTCTTGAAGTGAGGAGGCTCCTTCACCTCTGTAGCTGTTTTTGAAAGAATGTCAGTGTATTTTAGCATTAGCCTTTCGACAATTGATGATATTTAATCATTTCTAATTCATTTTGGTGTGCCAGGAAGTAATAATTACTGTATCATTTGGTAGTGAAGGCATTGTCTCTCTGTGGTTTTATGATGCCTATTTTAATTATGTATTATCTCCTTTTTAAAGAAATATATTTCAGAGATGCTGGTTTCTTTGATATTGCACCCATATTGATTTAATTGTTCTCTTGTATTGTTGGGTTATAATTTAATGTAATTATATTTCATTGGAATTTCAAATCTCCTGATTGATTTTTCTTTTTAAATTTATATTAATGCTGTTTGGTATATTTAAAGCATTAATATAGTTTATTATTCTGATTTTGATCTTTGTATATAATTTTTATAGCTTTATTTTGGAAAAACTTAAAAATTACATGTTAGTTTTCTATTAATATACTAGTCACATTCAAAAATTTAAATATATATTCAACAAAATTAAAAACATTCATTTTCATTAATGTTGACATCAGTGACAGTCACTTAAAGTTTAAATTTTCATCCTCAGGAAATTTAATGCTTTATAAAAGTCTTCCCTTTTTTATTTGTTTTTCAAACTTCTAAATTTTTTACTATTATATACATATTTAACTAGTTATATATAATGGGTTTCATTATGACATTTTTTTACATGTTTGATGACATTGGACCTCACTCCACTAGTCTATTTTCTTTCTGCAACTATTTCCACTGTTTTCTTCCCTCCATTTCTACCTCCTTTCCTCTCTCTCTCCCTCTGCTCCTCCTCCTTCTTCCTTCCTCTCTGTTTCTGTCTCCTTCTCTGTCTCTGTCTCTTTCTCTGTCTCTGTCTCTGTCTCTGTCTCTGTCTGTCTCTGCCTTTCCCTCTTGGTTACACACAGATTTTCATTTCGGTGGTTAACAGGGCCATGGATGAAGGATTATTTTCAGAAGTATGAGCACCTTGGAGACGGCTATAGAACTGACATACACATCTGTCTCACTGAGAGCCATGAACTGCCTATAGGTATTTGAGTGGAGGACTGTAAGTTGGTCCTTACGATCCCCTCTTCCATAGGGAATAGAATGTGGAAGGTCCCAGTCTTACGAAGATTGTGCTGCTAATCACAGTGGTTGAGAGTTCAAGAATGCAATAGGCAAGCTGTGCCTGGCTGAAGTTTTTCAATGGTACCTTACCCTCTCCTCCATACTTGTAGTATCCCCACTGTGGAATTACTTGAGCCTAAATCTCCCCCCTTTCGATGTTTGAAGTTTTGTCTTCATCTTCTGAATACGAAATTTCTATATTTTCCTCTGTTGTTAATATAATTTTCTGCAGTGCTATTTCTGCCCTTTCTGGCTCTCAAAAAGATCCGAGATCGAGTAATAGCTGGATTTGCTTTGGTTTCTGTATCCTTTCAACTATGTTCTTATTTCATTAGTTTCCAGCCTTCAGAAATCATTGTTCCCATTTTGACCATGTAAACTCCCAAGCTGTGTTTTACGGAGAAGCCACCCTAAAGTAGATTCCTCAAGATCATATTTCTTCCAATAAATCATCTTTCTTTCTTCAATATGCTCTTCAAGAACTTGTTATTTATAAACCGTAAAATCTCTGTTTATAGTATCTAGCTTGTTATATAGTATTTCTTACAGATTTAACCTGTTTGCTTTCATTTTTAAAATTTCACTTTCACATTAAAGGTGAGAGAAGAATTTACCTGTTAATATCTGTTCGTATTCTATGCTCCTCTCCGAAGGAAATATGTTTAGCTCACAGACCAATGTTTGACGAGAGTTTTAAGCAGTCTGTAGTTCCTTTTTTTACTTTAATGTGGGCATGAATTAAATCAGCAATTCTCTTGAAGAAAGAACTACTTCTTTTAAATCTCCAGTCATTTTGTTTTTATTTTTACGCATCAAGAAAGGGTGGTGGTGATGGTAAAACTTTTTCTAACAAGGAACCTGTTATATCCATATCACTATCCTGGAAGTAGACCAGGGCAGTGAGTAGCTGGGGTTTTTTTGTTCTACCCAGATAGGGGTCCTGGTAGGTCAGAGAAGCTCTTCCAGGGCTGACTTTTCCAGCCCACAGCTGCTAACAGCAGTGATTCCCAGCAGAACTGTTGCACATAGCGCCCTCTAGAGTTACAGCTCTCAGGCAAGCCTTCAGTACTGGAGCCCTTAGTCTTACGACGGTGTAGAACTCTGACCTAGGGTGCGGGCAATCTGTGGCCCACTATAGCAGCTTGGGTACTTAAGCTGTTCCCCTTGGCCTCTAAGCTCTGGGGAACTCTTGTAGTAAGCTCTTGCTCTTAACATTGTAGCTGCTGCCTCTTTAAAGTGGTATAACTCCTGTTTCTTTGCCTCATAATTCTATTGCTGCTGTTGCCTCTGCTGCTGCTGTCGCCGCCACCTCTGCTCTCCATGTTGCAAGATGAGCCTACTCTACCAATAATGAAGAGGTCAAAAATCGGCAAGAAAATACAATTTGAGGAAAACATTTGAAAATGGGAGCGTAGTGTTTCAGTATTAGCATAAGAGAATGGTACAGAAAGTTGTCTCCTGGCCGGCCTTGGCCAGTTTATACAGTTAAGTATCGAGTATATAAATACACCGTGTTTTATATACGCGATGTACTGTGGTCACTCCCATGATGGTGGTGTCTCTCATACACCAATAACCACAGTCTCTTTGCTAAGCCACCAGGGACAGTCTTTGCCCTCCAGCCCGGTTGGGGGTGTTTCCAAGGGCATCAAAATTGGAAGGAGACTCAGAAAGCAAGAAGTCCAGTATGAACTGTTTAAAAGAAGTGCTGTTTGGGTTTGGGGGTTTTGCCCTTAGGAGCGACACTTTGGCAGCAAACAGCTGAGGTTGCCATGTGGCTTCCTTCAGTCATCTGTGACTGTTGAAATGGCTGTGTTGGCAGGAGAGCAGTCTGGCTTGACTCACATCCCTTAGGTCAAGGCAGCTAGGGGACCAAAAGAGGGTCTGACAAAAGCCTAGGACTCACACTCCCTCTATTGCCAACATTTAGGCTTATTTTTTTTTAAAGTAAAGTCAAACCCATAGGTTAAAAACATTGGTGCTTGCAGGTACTTATGAGCTTAACTGTGGTTGAATCATATTTAACATTGTTTTGAATGTGTTTAACTCTGGGGGGTAGCCCCTCTTTTCTGTCTCACAAATCTCAAGGCTCTCCTGATTGGGAAGAAGATGATTGCAGACTTCTTTGAACATCCATGCCTTCTCCTGATGTCTTAGGCTAGGAACATGAACATTGCCTAGGTCCTGATGACCTGTGGCATGTCTCGTCACAGTCATCATCAATAGTCAAAAAGATTGCCCATCTATTTCCACAATCTTGAGTCCTGCTATAGAGTGATTTTTCCATGTTCTCATGAATGTTTCAGAAGAAAAGTATTAAATATGTATTTTTCAGCAAGTCAGTTCTGAATTTTGCTTTTAATAGCTTGTGTTTTTTTCTAAATTTATATTTAGCCCTATAAAGTGGATTTTTTGTATGTTTTTTGCATTGTGATTTTATATCTGACAATGCAAAGATAACAATATCTGTGTAGACAGTGCTTATTGTACTGTGTTGAAGCACTTTGTCCAGGATTTTGACAATGTGTCATTTTATTATTCTTGTAGGACTTCTTAATAGATTGTTTTAAATTAAAGATTAACAAAAACAAATTATTCTCATCATTCTCCTTCATAATCACATGCTTTACTGCAGTGTCAGGGACAGTGCGAGTTTCTGGGCATGTTGGATAAGCCACTGTGCTACAGAGATACCTCTCCAGCCCTTTAGTCAATCTATCTGTGGTCGCAGATTCTGTGTTATTTTCAAATATGCCTACTAAAATATCACTGCAGTAGTACCCTTGTATCTGTTATTTGTGTCCAAAACCAAAATTAATTAGACTGAGATACCTGAAATAATGTATAATCTTTATTCAGTCAGAATCCACTTAATTGTGGTCATTATTTAACTATTCATTTCAGGGTTTTAAAGCAAAATGTCCATGTATTCTCTATTACTTTGGTGAGTTGGGTTAGGTCACTTTACCTCATTAAATACACTGCGGCTTAAACATAAATAAATTATGCCTCATACAGCCTTCGAGCCCAGATAAAAAGTAACAAACGCATGACTCTACGCCTTGTTATCTGTGCCTAAGTGAACTATCTATGTCCTGGCTGGCTTTAAAGTCTAGAATTTTAGGAGTACAAAGCTGTCTTTAATAACTAGTTTGTTTTCACAGAGAAAAAAAAATGTCCAAAGTCTTCCATTAATTTTCATTGTTACATTAAAACTAGCTTTGCTCTGGTCTTCTCATCTGTACTTCATTAAGTCACATTCTGTGGTATAATGTTGCAAGTTTTGGAAATGCAGAGACAGTTCAAGAAATTGATTCTATTTGTTCTTTCTGTTCAATAGACCTTTGATCTGAAATGTTCAATGGTGCCTGGCTGTTCCACGCAAGCCACTTTTAAACCATTGTTCGAATTGTAATAGCCTTGTTATCAGGTTGTGTGAATTAATTCCATCACATTAAGAGGAGGAAGTTAGATTCACACAGCACAGACTAATAGCTGTCTCTTGTTACTGGCCAATTGATTGGGTAACCAGACGACACACCACGTTTCTAACAATTCGGTTGTTTTGCAAGGTGGTCTTAATTTCAGAGTTTCATAATGACAATAATAAATTTTGATTTCCCCAGGACACCTTGCTTAACAGGCTTTGAGAATTTAACAATGTATACTGAAAAATATCACAATGGACTAAGCCACCACTCTTGGTAAAAGTCCATGAATCAAAAACAAAAACAAACAAACAAACAAAAACAAAGAATAAACCCTTCTGTTTGGTGAAAACCTCACATATAAACAAAAGCAGAAGCCACCCACAAACTAAAGGGCCTCATCTCTTAGGCAGGAGTCATCTCAGGAGAAATACTCAGTTCCTCCAGGCAGTTCCTGTCATATAGAGGGCACTGAGCAGTGGCTGATTTCTTTTCAAAAGGAGAGAAGGTTGGGGGCATAGAGTGGGTTGCTCACTCCATCACTGAGCCACTGCTCTAAGGAACAATATTGATTGGAAACACAGGGTCACACATTATGAACGTTTACATCCTATTGCTCATCCAGGCAATGGCGAGGTGAAGATAGAAAACAAATTTGAAAGACGTAATTTAAAATAAAAGAAACCTTTTCAAATCATCATTTAAACAAAATTATCATTTGATGAGACAGATTTATTTCCCATCTTAGTTCAGTTTGTAAATATGAAATCAGGCCAGTTTATTTATTTAATTACTCCTAGTTATTTTACAAGATCAAGAGAACACATTTTTCTAAAAGCAAACTTCTTGCTCTTGAGATATCCAACTACAGACAGATGACAAAGTCATTGCTGAGACCCATTTACATAAGGTTCCTTCTGGAGGAGTTATGGCTGCCTGGGTCAGATCCATTAATCTGCTGATACATCAACATACTTGTGACATCCACCTTGGATGCTAATGCTTGCCTCTGGGATGACGGACCAGCCCTCTAACCATATTGCTTAGTTATTAGTCTGCTTTTCCAGGGCTGAGTCATTACCCATCCTGGCATGCCATCTTATTTCCTCTCCTCCAAGTCAGCATGCACCCACCCTTTATGAGTCCTTCCACAAACAATTTGCTTGTGGCCAAAGTAAATTTTTCTCAGTTCTGGTCTTGTGTAGATTGTACGACCTTGTAGTGATTGGTAGAAAAAATTACATAAGATAATTTAGACAGAATGTCATACCGAGGGCATCTAAGAAGTGTAGCGTATGTTTGAAAAGCCCTTTTTCACATAGACTTTGCAGCTATGCTGCAATCCTCTCCCACGCATTTTATATTACCAAAAATATTGCTCAGAGCCAACTTTCCACATCCATCACTTGTTTTCAAGATGAGAATAAAGCAGGGAGTGAAACACAGAACTCAGGAGGCAAAGGCAGAAAGATCTCTGTGGGTTCAAGGGCAATCTTGTCTACAAAGCAAGTTTCAGAACAGACAGGGCTAGTACACAGAGAAATCAAGTCTTAGGATGCCCCACCCCACCCCTAAAAAATCCCAAAAGCTGTAAAGTCCTCACAAAAGGGAGGAATGCCCCCCACTCAAACCTCAGGAATTCACGGCCACCCAATAACTCACAAGACACTGAACTCGATGCAATCAGCAAGAGGTATATTTCAATCAGCATGCTGAGGTTAAGATCTCTAACCCATGCAGGGGCAGTGGGGTCTGACCCCGGGCTTTGGAGGCAGAGGGAATTTAAAGGAGAAAACCACAAGGAAAAACCCACAACCCAGGAGGAGTGAGGGCAGTCATTGGAAAGCACCTGTGGAAAGTACCAGCCCACTATTCAGTTTGTGACAGGGTTCAAGGAACAGTCATGGAGAATATTCTATATAGGCTATTCTCAAGAGACTATTCGTACTCAACCATCTATCTTGTGGTCAGCCAAGTTCCCGAAACACAAAGATCACAACCAAGCTGACCTGCACTCTTGGTTCCACTCAGCCTGCTAGGAGTTTTTGAAAAATTTTAACCCTTTCAAAGCCATGGAGATGAAAATAAGAAAAGTGTTTACAGAATGTTTGGGTCACTTAAGGTATTCCATGCATTTCTTTCTATAAATCTAGGTTTTAAAGCCACAGAAGGAGTCCCCCTGCTACCAAACTTTATTTTAAAAACAATAATTTAACACTGCCTCTAAATGTTCTATGTATTTAGTAGTAATAAACCTACTTTTGGCTTAACATTTAGCATTTTCTGCACCCCTTTCATAGGCCCATGCATTATTGTTATTTATTGTTATAATTATGTTTTGTATCTTTGGGAGCTAAGGCCATAATTACTACTTTTCTTGAAAGTCCTTCAGTGCTTGAATGTCTATCTTTCATAGTGATTCTCTGCATTGTGTTTACTCTCCTAGATTTAATTTTGAATCTTAGTAAGACACAAGGCACACAATGGACATAATCAATACATGCAGACTGTTTAGAAATTCTGTTGCTAGGGCCTCAGTCACCACACCATCTTAGCATTGTTCTGGCTTGGATGCTGCATAGCTCACAGCATTCTTTGCAGTTTCTTTCTTTGTCTTGTTGTTGTTGTTGTTGGAGAGAGAATATTATGTGTATTGTATGGATGCATCACCTGTCAGTTAACAAGTGTATGGCCCAAAGCATAGGAAATAATAGAGGTGGGACATCCGGGAGAGAGAATGGATTCTGAGAGAGGGCCAGGTGGGAGATACACCAGGGAAGATGTGACGAGATGGATGTATGGTACCTGAGTGCATGAAACCAGCCTCGTGACAGAATGTGGGTTAGAATAAATTGGGTGTTTTAAGTTTTATCTAGTCAGTGAAGAGCCTAGCTATATGGACAGGGTATTTGTAAATATATTTTAAGGCTGAGTCTTATTTCTTAAAGCATGGGGTTAGAAGGAAGAACAGGACAGGACTTCAACATGTTGTGGTTGTAGTTTTTGTTTTGATCCTGGAGTTTACTCTATCCATGCTTTTCAACCTACTGAATTATTCTTCCCTTCCCTCCCAGTGTGTCCAGGCAACCTACAAGAGGAAGTGCATTCTTTCCTTGCCATTTGGTCTGCAAATTGTGGAACAAGTTTGCTTTTCATTTGTTGTTCACCTCTCCATAAGAAAACACGACCAGTTTCTTTAAGTATCATTTGCTTAGAGAGGCTGGCAGACAGAATTGCTTATGTTTGAGACGAAAATATGAAATGGCTAGAATGCAGGACTCACACACCATCTCCCAATCCAAAGTATGCCTTCCATGCCTCTGTATTCATCGTATCAAGCTTTCTCTTGCCACAGGGATGTGCTGTCTACTTGATTATTTGGACAGTTAGAACTTGCAAATCTTAAAATATTAATCTGTGGAAATGTTTTTAAAAACCTTTCATAGTATGATTTGTCTTATCATACAACATGTCCTAGGCAGACTTTGAAAGAGGCCATATGGAACTACACCATGCTATAAAGATTGTTTTCTAGGTCTACAGGAAAATGGAGCACAAGTTTTGACTTTAAACACCCAGCCTCCGAGTTCTGCTCTTGTTTATCTGTCATGACAGCTTCCTCAGGAAGCTTTTCCTGCCTATGTTGATCCATGTTGTTTGAGGAAAAAAATTATTTTAAGAAAAATATTAATTGATTTTCTATCCTCTCTGGAAATTTAAGGAACAGATTTATGTGTCTCTATCATCTCATAAAGGATGTGTTCATCTCTAAATGACTATAGTGGTTTATAGGAACAGACCTGAAAGGCCATCAGAATAAAGTCATTAGGGCTGGGGTTCAACTTGCTTAGATATACAAGTATCTAATGCTAACTATGATGACACAGAAGCGTTTCTGAAAACAGATATTTGTTATTAATTAAGACATACTTACCTTATGTACATATAGAAGGATTGCACCAAGATAAAACATTTCAGAGTTTTTCCTTCCACAGCTCAGTGACATTATCAAGAACATCAAGCTTTCTTCCTAAATGCCATCCCATGGATCAGCTCGTCTCACTCAGGGCTGCATATTGGCAATAGCTAAACCAAGAAGTACCCAGGGACCTGCCAAGTTTCAGAGCTTAAGGAATTGCTTCCCTTAACCCAATAACCCTTGAAAATAAAGACAGCCTTCCCAAGAAGGTCTGCTGCAGTCATGGCTCACTGGGAAGAACTATATGCCACACTCCATACATTAAATAGAAACACTAAAAAGAAAGATTCTGTGGTTCAGAGTGTAGAGGATGATTATCCTCCAAAGACTGTTCAGTGCAAGCATGGCTCTGTCCACAAGGGAAGAAAAAGACAGTTTTTGAGTCAGTAACTGGGTCAACTGTGCTCTTCCCCCTGGCTTCTGGCAACTGGTTCCTCAGTTGGAGTTTCTGAATTGATGCATATACTACTGTTTTAAAAATGCATATCATTGTTTAAATGAACTACTATGGCAATTTCAAAGTATCTGGAATTTTCTTATAGTATTTTTAATGTAAAATTTACTGTTCTAATGCCAGAAGCAACTAAGAATTTCACAATCTCTTTTTGAGTTATCAGTGTCTTGTCATTTGCCGCAACCATACCGAAATGGTTGTTTTTTCCCACTATTGTTTTGTTTCTCTTTCAATATTTTGCATAGGATGGATTAGAGCAAGGCAGGTTCAACCTATGCTATGGGTACTATTTCTAGTAAAATAGTATAAAATTCAGAGTGTACTTATTCAAGTGCAAATGCTGTTTCCTTTCTAAGTCACTTAATCAGGACACTTTAATTTCTACCACTACTGAATTCAGATCGTAATATCTGCCCCCTATCTACCTCTCTGGGAAGCTGGGAGGATTAATTAGATAAAACACTTAAATCTCCTCATAGAGATGAGTGATATATAAAGGATGTTATTATTTCTAGGAGAGAATGAAGTGGTGTCTTTTTTTATGGACAGTCCATCCTTCTGGGTTTTTTCCTCTTCATTCAGCTGAAGTACCAATTTGGTGGGTTTTAATTTATCCCGTGAAACCCTTCTCATCTTCAAGTAGTTGTGCTTAGAGAAAAGATCTTCAAGTACTGCCTCTGATGATGGGGAATTGCATGCTAGTCCTGAATTTCCTGAACAGTACCGTGTTTTTTGCCCTGCTCCTACGTGACTATAGCATTTGTCAAGAAACGAGCCACGTTTTCATTTTGAAGACTATGAACTGCACCAGATCTTGAGGTTAGACTCAGTCCCAAGTTCTGCCAAGAAGTACAACAGCAATTCTTAGTCAGATTGGAGTTAATTCTCAGATGCTGTTCAAGTTGGGTCCTGCTTTGAATGCACCACATTGTTCAGACTGACCTGCCTATCTTTCAACAAGAGGCACGAAGGCCTTCCAATCGCTGCAAACTGAAATACTCTGTGTTAGATCATCTTAGACATAGGAAGACAACAAAATGGGAGTACAGTCTTTGCTCACTCTGCCCTAAAGCTTGTCAAGTCCTTTATGTGTAAATTGCTTTCAAGCAATATTTTTTTGTATATATATATATATATATATATATATATATATATATATTATATATATATATATTTTGATCACAGAACCCTCTGATTCTCTTCTGGAAATCTTGTTAGTTATAGAGTTAAAATATATTCTTTTTTTCAGAGTTTTAGTTGGCTTTATATTTCAGCCTAGCTTTACCTAGCTCCTGCATGGATGGGTTAGAGAAATTTTTGTGTCTTGATAATTGTAACTGATGCTAACAACCCAGAGTTGTGCCTTTTGTCCAGTGCCATGGAAGCCCTTACAGATGGTGACGGGTGTAGTCTGTATCAAAAGGAAGTGAATCTGCATCCACCAGAGGGTTTGGGAAGTAGCCACAGTCAGGGACATCATGGGGTGTGAGATTGTTCCCAGTACTTTAGACCGTCCTGAAGTGACCTCACATTTTGCCCATCCTAGAAATGAAGTCAATCTGTAAATCTTCACAAGAATCAAAGACTTCTTTGAAAGCTGAAATGGGGCTATTGAAATCATCTGAATCTGGTTTTCATATTAATAGGCTCACTTTTAAAAGCTAAGGTTTCTTATTTTCCTTATAATTCTTGTTCTAAAGGGAAAATGAAAGACGTGGCTTTTTTAACAGACAAATGTCAGACTTACTCAGTCTGCCCCTGTCATGAATGTGGAAACTCAGGAGAAGGAGAAAAGACAGAGGGGGTGCATCAGTTGAGGAAAAGGAAACTTAGAGTTAACTCATCAGTTCATCTGTTTGTCACATGTAGAAACAAGGAGGAGGTAAAAGTTCAATAGGACTTGCCACTCAATGGCACTCAATGAGGCCTTGCTCCTGATGTCCCACTGCCGGCATAATCATTACACCCTTGGTAGAAAATACAACAGTAGATAGGTAGCTGGACATGAACTTGGAGAAAGGAGAAATAAATGTTTATTTTTCCTTAGCAGTGACATGGCTTTTCATAGTATTGGCATCTTCACTTACCATGCCACCAAAGTGTTAGCTGTTTATGATGCCTTCTTTTAAAACATTCACAGCCAAGAGAGATGCCAACATTATGCTATAATAACCTGAGTTTTAAGGTTTTAATCAGGATTTAATGATTTTTAAGGAGAGATGTTGGCTTTAAAGTGGCAGTGTATTCTTAATGACTGAAGCCCCTCCTATCCCAGGCCCATCTTTCAGATAAGATAAAATGAAGAATAGCAGGCAGCTCATTGGGTATCATGCTTTTGGTTATATAATAAGAGATGGTGTCTTAGCTAGGGTCTTATTGTTGTGAACAGACATCATAACCAAAGAAATTCTTATAAGAACAACATTTAATTGGGACTGGCTTACAGGTTCACAGGTTCAGTTCATTATCAAGGTGCGAGCATGGCAACATTCAGGCAGGCATGGCGCAGGAGGAACTTAGAGTTCTACATTTTCATCCAAAATCCACTAAGAGAATACTGGCTCCCATGTGGTTAGGAGGAAGGTCTCATTGCCCACCCAGACAGTGACACTCTTCCTCCAAGACTACACCTACTCCAACAAGACCACACCTCCTAATAGTGAGACTTCCTGGGCCAAGTATATTCAAACCACCACATATGGAAATCACAAAAGTATTCTCTCTCTCTCTCTTTCTCTCTCTCTCAAGTTACAAATATATTTCAAAAAAGAAAAAGTAGTAAAGCCATTTAGTTAGGTGTGTTTAGTTACATTTATGGGTTTAACCCCATAACATCTCTCCTATCATACCTAAGACCTCTAGTTATCTGACCAAGACAATTCTACTGGTTAGTTTTTATTATCAACTTGGCAGAGCCTAGTGTCACCTGGAAACACCTCAACTGCAGAATTGTCTAAATCAGAGTGGCTTGTGTCTATGTCTGTGAGAGACTGTCTTGATTGATGATTAGTTCAGGAGAACCCCAGCCCACAGTGAATAGCACTCCCATCTTAGGAAGGGTGGTCAGATGATGTAAAAAAAAAAAGCTAGCTGAACATGAGCTAGAGATGGAGCCAGTAAGCATCATTCCTCCATGGTTTCTTCTTGGTTCTGTCCTTCTCTGGTCTTTGTTGCTTAACCTCAGGGATGGACAGTGACTTAGAAGTATAAGATGAAATAAAGCCTTTCTTCCCCAAGTTTTTTTTTTAATCACTACAACAAAACAAATTAGAATAGCCACAGAGTTAGTAACTGGTTAAAGTCAGGCTTAAAATGGAGACAGATCATCCTGCAAGAATAATAACCATATCACTAGGCTACCTTACACTGGAAAGACATAGAGGTCTCATGTTTAATAAGTGAAGCCCTAAGCAGCAAGGCAAAATTCAAGAGTATCAGACATCAACATAGTAAGTTTAACACTGTTAGGATTCTTTTGTGGTAAAAAAAAAAAAAATTATTTGCTTAAAAATGGAGATCTTTGCATAAAGATTTGAGATAATTCATTTAGACTTCAGCAGTTGAATGGATAGAAAATGAGCTGAACTGCAGCTTGTCCACAGTTCATATGGGCCTGTGGGACACAGGCTGAGAACCCAACTTCTTGATGTTGATATGAAAAAGCAGGTTCTTTTGCACTGGCCAAGTGGGAATGGTGGTGCCCGACTGTGGTAACAAAGCAGCCAGTAGTCACCGTACACTGAACTCCTTTACAAAAAGAAAAAAAAAAAAGTGTAGCTCCACAGCAAACACCGCAGACGCCCCTAGCAGTCATGATGAGCTGAAAATATGCTCCTTTCCATTTTTAAAAATCCCACTATTGAGATAAAGAGAAGAGGAAAAACTTCTCACTTTATTCCTTTTTTTATGCTTTTTGATTGCTGAACTATGCAAAAGTGTTACCTAGCCAAAAATATTTTTAAGTCTTCTATGAATCCAGTATTCATAAGCTTATGTAACTTCTTCACTCCCAAACTAAAAGAACTTGTTATACATGCAATCCAATAAGGTTACCATCTAGTAGATAAAAGAGTTCATTCCTTCAGCAGGTTTTACTTTCAGGAACTTTCTTGAGAGTTAACTCTTAAAATTGTGTTCCTAGTCCTTCAACACTGAGAAAAGAATTTGTAGGTATTATATTGTTTGGGATTTGCATACATTTTGATGTCATCAAAATGATGTAGAGAGTTTAATTTATATAACTAGGGAAGACTCCCTAATGCTTTGATAATACTGATGTAAAACTGTGAAAGTATAGTAGACGTTATCCATACTCAAGCCGCACACTTATCCATTATTTTCAGTCATTATTAGATATATATTAATTTCCTAATTTCAACATGAGACAAATGGAACTCAGACAGTTTCAGTGACGTCCCAGATGTCACACAGGTGAACACTGTCAGAAACCGTATTTGGACGTTGGTCAGTTTTCAAAGCTGTCCTCTTTTACCCAGGCAAGCTGTTGCATTGTCCCCTCCATGCCTGGTTCCACATCTCTTTTTACGTGCCACCAGTGCTGCCCCCTGTCAGTCTCTGCTGGGACTGCATTGTAATCAGCCTCAAGAGAATCTAAAGAAAACATCAGCTCCTGTTGGAGCATATCATTTAGGGGTATTGATTCCAAATTTGTCATTGCTTTCCATGAAAGCTAAGCATAGAGTATAAATTGCCACTCACCACACAAAGTTGATGACTTTCTATGCCCAATGGTTTGACAATTTGTGATTTCTCCCCCAGGAGGTTTTTTTGCTAACATTTTTCAAGGCGAAATATCCAATCCCTGTCTAAAATGATCAAATTTTGCCCTGAAGCAAACTTGTAAATTTTTTTGCAAAGACTCGTGAAACTTCACAAGGCACGAGATCAATAATTTCACACTGTTCCATTCTCACCGTACTTTTCAGTATACAAACTGCCAACAAGAAAAAGTTAAGATTCAAGTGGCGAGTAAGAAACTCTCTCAACCTTTTAA
This sequence comes from Arvicanthis niloticus, assembly GCF_011762505.2. Taxonomy (NCBI): domain Eukaryota; kingdom Metazoa; phylum Chordata; class Mammalia; order Rodentia; family Muridae; genus Arvicanthis; species Arvicanthis niloticus. Next base: position 21,588,867 of record NC_047659.1, read on the forward strand.
AACTAAAGCAGTATCTTTAAAATAAATGTGATCAATCCATATTCAGAAGTTTTAGGAAAAGCAAAACAAACAAACAAACAAAACCAAAAAAACCACCTGAGTTCAGAAATTTAGAGTTAGTTTTACATAAACAATAGATGTGTCTCAGTTCTCATACCAGCCTATCACAAATACTGCCCTTCCCACAATACTTTTGAGGTTTTTTGACTGTGTGTCTAATGTTGTAACTTTTATTACAAACCAGGATTTGAACAAGTGGCAAAATGGCATCTGTGCTGCAGCCACATCAAGGCACCGGGACACGTTGTTACTGCTTTGCAGTACCCAAATCTTTGGGGTGATAGCTTTATTTCTTTATAAATGTAGTATGCATAAATTAAATCTCAGCAAATGTGAACCAATACTAAGACATTCTCTATCACCTTCTCTTAAACATTCAGTCTTCTTTATCTTGGTGCATCCAAGTTGTTAATGTTTCCTTGTGATTAATTCTTGGTCTTTTACTCTTCTTGCTGAGTTCGACTGGAGAACTCATTTATTTCCATGGCTTTGACTATGCCATGGAATTGTTATGGAATTAGAACAGAGAATGCCCATTTTCTGTTGCCAATCTGACCCCTTCATCTGACAGTCTGTTTTTTTATTTTGTGGCTGTTTATTGGCAATGTGTGCTCTTTGATAATTGACTTCTCTTAATGTTAAACTCTCCAAGGTAATCCCAAGCCATGTCATTCTTCTGAACTTTTAATTTTTTATTAAAGAAGCATGCATTCAAATACACAGTCCTTGAAACCTTGGATCGCAGGGGAAGTATACGACAAGAGATAGGAGTCAGCATAGAGGAATGTTTGGGACCAGGGACATTTACATAGCCCAGGAGCTTTTCCCCAAGTCATTGATGGTCATGATAGACCATTAAAAAAAAAAGCAGGCAGAATTATTGTCAACCAGAAACAAAGTATAATTTGGTGGTAAAATTTATCAGTATATTTAACTGCCACCAACTGTTGAACTCTCTTAAAGCAACAGGAGATTTATCATGAAAAATCCTACTGTCTGACCGTGACTTCTGTGCAGGAACTGGCCAAGGCAACTAGAAAAATATGTAAGTTAAAAATAAAAATGTCTTCTGATGTCATACAGCAATCTTGTGAAGGACTTACAAAAAACTGATGCAAATAAAATTAAGAACATGTAAATGCACATAAAATTTACTTAGAAAAAGTTAAAACAGGGCTTCTTCTCCATTTGGGAATTTTATTTCTAAACCCAGTATTATTTGAGAAAATTAAAGAGCTTTGGGAATATAACTAATTAAATGTTGTTTCAATATATCCTAAAAGTATTTTCTTCAAATAAAAGAGACATCAAAACCTGATTAAGATTTCGACCCTTAAATATTCAAAGTATGAGGTCAGAAATCCATGTTAGCTGTAAGGTAGAAAACTCAGAATATAAAACTTTTTTTATTCCAGCTGCAGAAAATACCTCTTACTTTTTGATATTTACCTTACCTACATGAGGTAGCTAATTGGTTTTAATGTAAATAGCTAAAAACCAAAAGAAGAGAATATATTGATAAAACATTAAAGCACCATGGCTAATGAATTCTGTCAGGACTGCCATAGACCTATGTGCATTCACTTTTTGAATTAGATGTCTAATATTTTGTGGGATGCGTATTTCTTTAAACTGAGTAACTAAATTCATGTTAATATAGTATCTGTTTATTGAACTTCAGATTTCAGCTCAGGCATTACAGAAGAGTGTGGAGCTATATTTAGAGTGAGATCTACATATTCCATACAGATGGAATCAGTCCATGAGTGCATGTTGGTATCATCCCTGCCAGTCCTAATAAAACTCTATCTTTGGTGTGTTTGAACAAGACGTACGTTACACATGAAAACTGAAACATCAACCATTATATACCCTTTAAGTGTAGATGAAATAATTTTACATCCACACAATATTTTTAAATGTTGACTTTAGCAAAAACTTAAAAATCCTCTGCAATTTGAAATGAAAATTCATGATGCACAAAATCATGAAGGAAAACAATGTCTACTCCAAATAACCCATAACTTTTTTGAATAAAATTTCAGTGTTGTGATTTAATCCTTCTCATTTATGCTTTCTCGGTGTATTTGAATTCATAGTGTTTTCACATGCAGTGTAACATTTAATCTGCACAGAACCCTTTGTGAAAAGTGGGAACATTACATGCTTCATGGTGAAAGAAGTCTTGAGGAAATGAATGGCTGTCTTTATCATCACAAACAATCAATGGCAACCCAAATGCTGGAGGTCAGATGCTCTCAATTCCAGTCTGGGGTTCTTTTAAGTGGACCTTCATATGCTATGCCTGAGCAAATCCTCCCTCCTGTCTTTACACGAAGAGGGTACATGAGAGAGGTACAGATATGGCAAATTTTTTATTTGCCTTTGGTGACTTTCCCTTATCTAAGCATAGCATAATCAGAATGTAAAATCTGCTTGTATTTATTTGTTGCCTGATGTGAGTACACATGTGAGTACAGACATGTGTGCACACGTGAAGTAAGCGCCTCGAGGATAAAAATGTCGTCCTTTCTTTGATTCTTTTTAATTACACAAAGATTATTATGATTTTTAGAAGAAAATGGGGGGGGGGAGGCAACAAAAGGAAATCTCAACAGCCAAGCAGACATCAAAGTCTACAGGGAAATGACTTGATCGAATTGGCTCATTTACTTTCGTATTCCCTTTGACTTTGACTAATGGTAGTGACTGACCCCACACCTGGGTCATATGAAACTCTTTCTTTCACCACTTACCCCACTGAGCTAAGTGTTTGGAGGTGGAATAGTAAACTAAACAAGTGTATACTACGTATAATTTTAGGCATGACCCACCTACCATAAGTTTACATCACTGGTGGTTGCCTGGTCACATATGATTCTATAGACTTTTAAAAAACCTAATGGCACAATATAAATTATCTAGTGGCAATAAATCAGTCGCTAGAAAATTACTAGAAAGGCAGTCTGCTTTTGACATCATTAAAGTAGATGAAGAAATTTGTTACAGTAACTTATGTCCAGACATTCTTCCTTTAACTCTTGTGAACATAAAATCATGTTTTGGGACACAAGCCTCTCTCTCTGAAAATGACTAGCATCCTAAGACATGTCTTGAAAGTTCATTATCAAAACAGTAGAGAATAGGAGATTCTAACAGGCTTCTCATCTCTATGTGAATGCCCAGTAGCAGTGACCAACAGATTTTGTTGACCTTTCAGTCTGTACCTTCTGTGACAGGTAGAGGACACATTGCCATCAAGTGACTTTCTGGTTTTTATAAGCAAGAAGTTGTAGCAAACGTTTCAACTTAAAAACATAAGTGCTTGAGTTTCTAGTTTTCCCCGCGGCTTCTTGAGCTCACACACCCTTGCACACATAGTGTGAAGGCTCTTTGCATTTGATGAGAGGCACGGAGAACCAGGCACAGTGTGATCCACATGGGAAAAAGTGCCACATGATTCAGTTATGCATCAATCACCCTCAGATGGTGACAGAAGGTGTCATTCTAGGCAACAGGTCACCGAGAGAGTGCCACTTTTATGTATGCACACTCAGTTACATCTTGTGCACATTCCACACCTCCTAATGCAGACTGAACATGTTTCCTCTGGAATCACGTACACAATATGCAGAATGGCTATGCAGGAAGACTCCATGGCAACCGCACATGCAGAGCTTGGAGATTTTATTTGAAAAGAAAATAAGTTTACCTTTCTCCAGCTTTAACTTTTTAAAAGACACTATTCTTTAGATATATTTGATTCAAACTTGAAAACTAGCACTGCAAAATTTCTTGAGCAAGATCTTATCTGAGGGCTTTCTGAATAACCTACAGGCTATTCAGTCTTCCCTTTAGAAGCCTTGGAGGTATTTTTCTGTGCTGTGTACATTTTCATCCAAAGGAATATTTTCTTCTCATTCTCTTACATACCTTGGGACATTTTCCTCCTACTGCACCTTAGAGGACTGTTAAGACCCTCTCCACTCCATCTTCTCTTACTTTCACCTGAAGGGCAAAATCCCTAAGATCTTGACACAAATACTGATAAATACATGGAATTATTAAAGGTGCCATCTCAGCAGAAGAGGAGTGCCGTTGCCTTTGTTCTCGGGGGAATACATATTTCACCCAATAGCAAGACACCCAACTGTGGCTACAATCAGAAACCTCTGAAATGCCTTTAAGCTAATCATCTTTGAACATAAGCCTTTGTTGTTGTGTGAGGGATCGTCTAGATTCAAGGCACAAAAATCTGCTTTATTCTTATTTCTCTCCACCTTGAGTGGAGCAGCCATCAGGCTTGTCACCACTGATGGTGAAAGAGGCGCAGGGGTCTGTCAGCATTCACCCCCGATGAAGACAGTGAGAGAAACCCAAAGCTCTGTAGCGAGGGCTCAGGAGAGAGCCAAACGGAGTGTTTGTAAAAGAACATTTTATATGTTTTCTTGTGACAGCACTAGTTTAACAGAAAATAGTTGGAGTGTGCCAAAAAGAGGGAAAATGAAAGACACTAGTAGTAAGTTAGGCTTGCATGACATGATGGATCTGGGCTATGACAAACCGAATTGGAACAAAGCTTCCCTGGGGAGAGACTACACCAGGTTTGCTGAATTGTATTTCTTGATTTCTTACTGTGCAACAGTGCTTTTTACTGTTAGATTGACTAGGCTTCAGAATATTTTTAAAATTGTACAAATCAAAATCCATGTAGCTTAAAAATGAAGGATGTAAAAGGTTTAGGGGTTTGATGTATTGAAAGGCATGCTGTATTCCCTCATGTGAGTATTAAATATACACTTTGTCTGTTTGATGAATTTCAAATCTTTGTGGGAGGCAGTACACACGAATGCAGTTTATGAGGCTAGAAACCCTGGTTGGAAAGGGCACAGGCGGCAGCTCATCAAAGCTGCTTCCCTCTGATGCCACCCAATTATGCCCAGGCATTGCAGCCGGCAACGTGTGGAGATTCATGCCTGCACTAACATGTACACACAACCTGTCCTGTTTGTTTTATAATCTAGTATTGCCCTAACACAGGAGCATTGTTCTTACTGCCTATCCTACCAACCAAATGTTGTTCAGTGACCCACACAACACAATGGAAAGTCAAATGAATAATAACCTGAAGAGAGAGGGAATAAAAATTATCTCATCTTCAGTAAACCTGGCTTGTTTTCATTTCCCACATGACACCCAAATATCTCAACAATCTGATTGTATAAATTGTCATTGTAAGAAATTTGATAGGAAGGCTACAGGGACAGATTCTACTACATTCCCAGATAACTTTCAGGTGTTGGAGCGTCAGGCATAAACATTTAGTGTTCCTTTCTTCATGGAGCAACCAAATTGAGTAATTAACGACATTGTAATACTGTAAACATAAGTGCTGACTGACGGACAAGCTCAAAGCAGACGAAGGCAGCAAGACAGCTCCGCCATGGCTCGGTGACTTTCCTGATGCTATGGCTGAAGTACAACGGGTGGGAAAGAAGATGGTGACAGAAGAGGCACGGAGGTTTAGGAAGAGAAGCTGACACACCAAGGACTAAGAGACAAACAGTACAGCTGAACTCAGAAGTATTAAAGTCTAAACCATACACAGAAATGCAAAGGTAGAAAGCAGATTAATTAGTGAAAAATCGGAAGTAGTAATATTTACCACTGGAATTTCTCTGTCTGTAAAAAATCGGCAACTGCTAGTCCTCTCTCTGTAGCACACTGATACGTGCAAAATGTGAGGCAATATATTGGCAGATCTTTTCAGAGAAAGCAGTAGTCTGGATCCTCTCATGAAATCCCTTGATTTTACACACATAAAAGCTGAAGAGTTCTGTTTCTGCCCCTGCTTCTTGCCATGTTCCTTCTTCCCAAGGACACAGTAAGTAATGTGTAATTATAAAGATACAGTGTACAGAAGTCTTTGGGTCTGAGTACAGGGTAACTGTACCCTTTCTAGGTAACCGTAAGATTCAGACAATTTGACTTGAAGATACCGGAGTTAGATTGAAACATCAATAGGTATTTAAAACTGGGAGAAACAGAGGTCCCATGGATGCTAGCAGGTAGCACAGCAAAGAATGTGGGCATTGTCAAAGAGTAAGTATGGTTTGTCTGAAAGTCCTTGGGTTGAAGAATGAGGAAGCAGAGAGGGTATTAGAAGGATGCTGGAGATTCTAAGTGAGAGGATGACATCTGAGAATTCTCTTGTGGCTTGAAAAGGATGTTGGCTAGACTACCCTGTTGTAATTTTTAAAACATGCTTGCTCCTTGCCCGGTGCCACGGCCTCTGACCCCTCCTGGTTCCCTTAGCTCCAATCGATCGCAACCATCCTCCTACCCAGGAAATCCGGAGCTGCTGTCCCCACTCCACCGGCCCCTTTCGGCTAGCTTCACCAAGCCGCCGTCAGCGGCCCCGGCTGCTCTCTTTCTCCTCCTGCCCACCTTAGCTCTGTGGATAGAAAACACTAGACAGTTTTATTATTTTAAAACTAGCCGGATAACTCAATGGCTGAGTGAAGAATCTCCTGCCCTAATCTTATCAGCTAACAGCTAGCTCCTGCCAACCTAGGTGCCCCAAAGTCTTACATGGTTGTTTCTGCTTCTCCTTCCAAAGCCTGGCCTACTGCAAAGAACTCCTCTCCCTGTGTCTCTTCAATTCCTTCTGGGATCCGGAAGTCCCACCTTTCCCTCAGCCGGTAACTGGCTTCCACTGTCTTTATTGACACAATCAAGTACCAATTAGGGAAGCAGATTTTAGTATCAGCTCCTCCCCTACACTACCCAGTTACAAAAAGTTGGGAGTGTTACAGAGTAGGAACATTTGGAATAAAAAGTTCCAAACAAATCTGGCCAAGTAGGTCTTACTGATTTTGCCCTGCTTTCATATTTTTTGATAAAAGTAAACTAAGATCAATTTATTCACCATACTAGAGAGTTACAGTTTCTAAGTTAGTATTTTAGTGTTTGGAGGTATGAGTAAACAATGAATATAAAAACACTGTGCCTGAAATTTAAAATCTATATGAAAATATTACACAAATACACATATACCAGAATCTTATGTGTTTTCAATCAAGTTTATGTGAATTTATTATTTTTATTACTATAATTAGTACTTTTTTTTTTAAAGCTCACTATTAAGCACAGACTAGCCTTGAACTTTTCTCTGTTGCCCAGGCTGGCCTGAAACCCTCACCCCTGTGTAAGTACTCAGATTATAAATCTGTAGCACAATATCTAGCTATAAATTTGTTTTTAATTAATGTATAATATATGAAAATTATAATTTTTAATAATAGTTGTGATTTTTAAAAAATAAGTGCTATGTCAGGAAGATAAATTATTTTGCATGGTATTTTATTAGGGTCTAACGAGTTCTTAAAAAAAAAATCTCAATAGTAAGCTAGAGAGGATTTTCTGTAACACATCAGACTACCCAGCGAGGGCCTTCTGTTCCTCCCATTTGACCTCTTTTGTTACCAGTACAAGTAGCACTGAGCAAAGCAGAGTAAGTTACATATTTAATTGAGGCATGCTGATTTGAACTTCAATTGACTAGATTTGACCTTTAATCCTTCCAGGTCTATGCACTTTATTTCCTACCTGCCATCTTACCACTTAGACTAGAGTTGAGACTATCACACAAAATAGTAATGCTTAGCCTGGCAGTGACGCTAAGAACCTTTAATTCCGGCACTTAGTACATAGAAGCAGGCAGATCTCTGAGTCTGAGGTCAACCTATTCTACAAAGTGAGTTGTAGGATAGCCAAGGCTACACAGAGAAACCCTGTCTTGAGAAACCAAAACCCCAAGCCAAAACAATAAACAAACAAATGAATAAGTAAACAAACAAACAAACAAATAACTCATTGACAAAGAGTTCTCCTAGCTTTAAGTTCATACCCAAACACTAGTCACATATAATGAGTAAGTTAGTTTAGGTAGTCCCAACATACTATAAATTTTATGAATAAAAGTATTGACCACTCTTTCTCCAAAACCCCTCTGACACTTGGTAGTGTTTGCTGAAGGTTACATTGTTGCCACTCAAAATAAATGATGAGTGGAAACAGTATCAGGCTTTTGTGCCTTAAAAGAACATCTTACTCTTATTTGAATAAAATTGCTTGTGTTTTGTACTGATGGGTCAATTTCATCTGACATTTGAGGTGAGCTTTAATATCTAACTCATAATGTATAATATTGTAAAATGAAAATATTAAGGTAATTTTAAGAAATTTCATAAGGTAATGCTATTGACTTTTAAAGTTCAATTATTTACCAATAGAAGTTCATCTACAGTACAAGACAATGCCAATATTCCTCAATTATTCTGATCCATTTACATCTTAAACTAAGAAAATAATAGGCATGCCACTCTAATCTTCATTTACTCTTGATTTGTATTCTCTTTGGTTTGGCTTTATTTATGTGTAAATATGCATAGTTCAAAACTTGTTAGTAGCAACACTAATAATGTCATTTATATACTTCACCTTGTCCATTTTAAATGGATTGTTCTATTTATAGAGTAACAGCCTGTAAAATTAAATTAAAAAATTTTAATAGAAAAGGCAGTCCCTTTAAAATTATTATGATGGAAAGAAGGTAATTTTTTCATAAATCATTTCCAAAGCAACTTTATAAAAAGTCTTCTTTTTAACTCTAAAACTTTAAAATAGTCATTGATTTTTTAAAAAAATAATTATTTATGCAAAATAATTTATGACAGATTTTGTAGTACTTGAAAATGTATTCTTATAATAGGAATTTTATAAGACCATTAATTTTAGCAGTGCTAGGAACCATAAATATAATTTAGAAGCTATTTTGTTGATTGTTTCTCGAAATATATATTGACCCCATTAGTTTTAAGTGATAACGTTACTAAGCCAAAATATTAATCCCACAGCACCAGAATTGCTAGCTTTAACCATTCTTCTGCAAACCCTTTGTTACTATTTATATTTCACTTAGCTTTTCATGTATAAATATAAATGTAGGTTTTAAATTATCTTAGAATTCACTTTTTAAAAAACTTACTTCAAAGTAACAGCCTTAGTATTTCTAATTACTAGTCTTTTCTTCCAGACTCTTTCGTATGCGCTTGGGGGCATGGCAGTGTTGATATCCTTTTGGACACCATTTGATTAATCAAGGTGGTGGCCCTATATTTAGAGAAACCTCATGATCCAATACTCATCCACAGAGTCATTTGTTCAAGTAAAGCTCTTGAGGAGAGCAAGCAATCATTTTCACACTAAGGACAAATAATCATGTTGAATATTAAGTGTCTGATATAATCTCAAAGTTTTAACAGTGATTGATATACTTCATTCTCACAACAAAGGGAATTATTTGAAATGTTTTAAGTTTTGCTACTGTTGTATATTAAAATGTAACAAGTATATCACATATATTCTTATTTTGAGGCTTATAAATGTTTAGATGCCCACTTGATAAAGGCTAGGCCAAAACATATCCATTTTGCACAACTAAGAATTTATGTTATATCTATTTTGGCACAGCATACAATAATAATGATTTCAAAACTTTAAACCATGTCTTTGTTAATTCAGTGTGCACTTGATGAAAGGCAGAGGCTGAGCCATTTTCAGATTATGGGACTTAAGGCTGGATGTTCTGGAAATGAAGTATAAATAGCATTTCTGTTCAAAACATTAAGTACTGAAAAGATAATGTGATAATGCCTCATTTATATTCAAATTTAAGTTTGGATATTATAGTGATGGGTACATAAAAAACTCTGAGTAACATATTTTTTGTTGTTGCCTCTTCAGTTTGAAAAATATATACTTAAAAACAGAGATAAGAGAAAAGTAAGTAATCTGTTTAGATTAATATGTAAAAGAACACATTTAATACAAATTCATGGAACTCTGAAAGCTTCACTCCATTGTAATTTGCTAAATGTTTTTCCTTAAAGTATCTCTTGAGTATCTTTTCATTTTGATAAATTAGCACATACCCCAAGTTTTCCTGTTGTAACAACTGAATCTTCTTTAACACACACCCTAAAGATCCTTAGACAATCTTCTGCGATTGTCAAACCCCCATGATACCAACACTTAAACATATGAATGATCTGAACAAGCTACTTTTGAGTTTAACACAATTTTATTGGAATACGTGCTTCAACTGGAAAAATATTAGTGCATGAACTTCTTGGTGCTTCTGAAGCTGAGCTGTTCAATATTTAACTTTTGGTAAAATGTATACATTTCTCTTCTGTTTAGTAGTGGATAGTATATTAACTAAGATAACATTAGTTGCTATAACAAATCAATCATAAAAGTAAGAAATAGCTCAAACAGGACAGAATTGTATCCACTCATGTCAACACCAGAGTGAAAATAATTGATTGTTGGGCTTATTTTTTGTTGAATGTGGGTTAGAAAACTAGAAATTTATCTTTTGATAGAAAAAGCATCTTCAACATTTGTCTCTTGGGTCACTATGTTCATCTACATCAGACTGATCAAAGCACAACGCACAGTGTCATCATCAGACTGGAGTGGTGCTCATCACTTCTGCTTAAGTTTGACTTTCAAGAACTCATTCTTAGAAAGCAATAGCAGATAAAAGAGAAAGGCATTCTCCAGTGCTCAGTAGCTCCCAAGCAAATATATGGACTGTTGACCATATCAACTAAGTAGATAGTCACTGGATATTTTCCAAAGAGTTCTAAGCTTAAAAAATATCAGTGATGAACCAGAAAAGCACCGAACATCTATACTGGGTAAGAATTGAAAGGTCCAGTTCTCCTAACACATGGCCTGAGTTTCTGGTCCCTGAGTAAGCTACTTTTCAGTCTACAACCATACTCTGCTTTCAAACAGAAAATATCTACTTGGAGAGAAACCAAAGGAAATCTTAATTGAAAACTGAGCTAATGAAAATTAATTTAATCATAATAAAATAATAGGCAGTAAATCTGAGCTATATAGTAGATATACTAGCTTAGTTAATAGTTACTGTAATGCTCAAGGCAATTTCATACCTACAAATGGGGAAATGAGGTGCAGGGTGAGCAAACACCCAGCATCATGAAGTAAAAATGAATTGAATCCTAATTCATCTCTAGAGGTCTAACACATTATCTTATTCCTTGCAAAGGACATAAAATGCTGTTTGAAAAGAAAGAGGGCAACAGTTTCTTCCTGAATGAAAGAAACATCTTACTTACTTGGTTTAAGTTACAGTTTGTACATATGTGTGATTCATTCCTACCCTGAAGAGCACGGTCTTCCTTCCCTTCCCTATTGGACACTTTCCACCCTTCTGCATCCTGTGGTCTCAGAGAGGAACAAACTGAAGAGGTTCATGGTCTCCAAGAATATAGACTCTGCTTTAAGGTGGAAAGGAATCTAACCTAGTTAGAAAGGAGACTCTAAATTAAAAGACAAAGAACAGGATTTGAGATTATTACATATAAGGTGTGAGATAGTCCATGAAGGTTGTGAGATTAGCATAAATGGACAGGAACTTAGGAGGAGGGAAAGTACAGAGTCTTACAGGGAAGGATGGTAGAAATCAGGATTACAGTAGATAAACACAGGATCTATCATCTATGGCAGCGATAGCAGGCAAATCTAGGAACTGGTAAGAGTTTCATCATTATACATCTTACTTTAGAACCTGTTTTTGCATATGTTTATAATTCTATGTAACCATCTGGTAGGGTCTGGCACTTCATGATTTATTGCAATATTAGTGTTTATCTATGGAACTAGTCTTGTAGTTACAGGAAATGGATGCTGGGCTCTGGGAACAAAGTTTGAGGAGGAATTTCCAAACAAATGCTTCTTTCCTAAAGCTTAAAAGTATATCTGTTCACTTTTATTATTCCATACAAGTCTTCACCCTTCCCTGTAACTACCTATTTTTAGAACAATTGGCCATTCTGACTGCTTACATCACTTCCTATATCTGGTCACCCTTGTAAAGAATACCTGACCATTGTTTTCAAACCAAGGAACAAGATCCTGGAGGACAAGAAGAGAGTTTTCAATTCTCTAAAGAGCCACCTCCGACACTGACTGCTCTTCTTTTTCAGTCAGAAAGCACTTCCAGTGACAACGCTGCTATTTTTAACTGCAGACGTCATAAATTTTGACAAGGAGTGGTCCAGGGGAGAGCTGCAAGGGCAGGTCTTGCTTTTAGATGCATCTGATACCTGAATTCACAAGACAGAAAACAGCTTTCTTCGTGGGTAGTGCAGAAGGTAAATGATTTTGAGAGGTCATTTCAATGTCATCGTACCACTGAATGCAACATGCTTTCTGCACTCCTACCCCAAGACTATCACTGTCAGCAGAAGCAGTCTGAGCTCTAGAGTCTTCTAGGAGTCTTAGAATAGAGTTATGCTTTAGTGAAAACCCATATAAATCTCAAAGACTTTTTAATCTATATGTTGGCAGTCTCTCTCGGTGTCTTGATTTTAATAGAATATTCATTTTTCACTTACATTATATCCTGGTTTTTCCTCTTTTTGAATAATTACATCAAATAATTACATCAAAAAACCAGTGTCCAAAATGAAAAAGAAAAAAATTATACTTAAATCTCTTCTGGAAGTGTCTCTAGGAAAAGGAAACAAGCAAGCCTGCCTCAGTGACTATTGCAATAGCAATAATGTTGACAAGCAATAATAACAAATGAGAGTACTTTTATTACTAGAGTAATACCAAGCATTACTAGAGGTGCTCCAACAAGTGTGTAGTGATTGAGTTGCTGGCCAAGTCAGATGCTCTCATGCGGTGGAGAGTGCTTCAGATTTGAGCAGTCCTCTAGAGTCTACAGTGTTATACAGGCTGCTCTTTTGAGACCTCTATATTTCTTTAGCAACTGTAGTGTAGGTGCCTGTGAACAGTTAGGTTGGTCTCCTGTCTCTGCTCTCTTGTGTAGAACGACTCATCCTCTCTTTAAATCAAGAGACTAAACACTGTAGAATGTCAAATTATAAATTTTCTATGTAGCCTCCTCTGACTATGGCTTTCATACGAGGATATAGGAAGTCATTTAATCTTAGTCCCAGTTTTACTAGGAATAATTGTCATGTATACCTTACCTATTGTTTAGGCCTTTCCTCCACAGTCTTACTTTGTATGCTGCTAGTTTTATGCCAAGAGTTATCAGAGAGGAGGGAGTCTCAATTGAGAAAATTATCTCTGTAAGATCAGGCTGTTGGCAAGCCAGTAGGGCATTTTATTTTTAATTAGGGATATATGGGGAAGGGCCTAGCCCACTGTGGGTGGTATTGCCCCTGACCTGGTTGTCTTGGGTTCTGCTAGAAGGCAGGCTGAGCAAGCCATGCTGAGCAAGCCAGTAAGTGACACTGCTGCCTTGACTCTCCATCATCTCTTTCCTGCCCTTTTTGAGTTCCCGTCCTGACCCCCTTTGATGACGATCTGTCATGTGGAATCATAAGCTGAATAAACCCTTTCCTCCTCAACGTGCTTTTGATTATGGGGTTTCATTATAGCAGTAGTAACAACAATCAAGATATATTGCTTTAAAGACCACACATTTTAGTTATTAAGTTATATTTTTCTGACTTACAAGAATAATTCTTTCCTGTGGGGGTTTCTTAGTTGTCTTCCTATTTCCTGGCACATATGTGCTTGGCAAGTGATAAGGGAAAAACTGCTGTGATCCCACCTCGCCCTTCAATACTGCACTGAGCTGTGTATTGCTAAGCAGATACTGGTCCTCCACTGTCTACGATGACTTTCTAGGTTGCAGACTTAGTAAAAAGGTAATGTTAGGATTACACCTCAAGTGACTATAATCCCTAGTTAGCTCCTTAATAAAGGAGTCCTTTATCATCTTCTTAGTACCTCTTGGCATTGATAGCACTTTGATTTACCTTATCATTACAATATCATCTTTAAGAATTTCCACTCACACCACTATGAGAGGATTGCGATGGATCCGCTGAGCCTCATTCACAGGGATGCAAAACTTAGTGCCATAAAATTCCTAATAATTTTCCGAGACATGTTGGTACTTTTCAAACTTAAACTCGTTACATCAATTCGAATCTCAGTTCAGCCAACTCATGCCCACTGCCTGCTCTTATTAATGTTAGTCTCATCCTACATTTAGGTCAAGATTTAATCTGCAAATAAATGTGTTAATAAGACCCACATGCATGACTTGAATCTCTTCACATATATAATAATCACGTACACGGATATGGCACTTGGAAGAAACTAAAATACACTATAGCATGTTAAATTATCAAAGCAACATTGATACTAAATATTATATCAAACACTTTGTTAGTTGTTGTCACACAATAACTATGTAACTTTCCGACAAATATTTTTTGCTGGTATCTTACAGATTGGTGATTGATCATTAAAAGGTGATAACTTTTTATGTGATAACTTGGGGTGTGTCGTGAAGCTTTAAGGGATACAGCAGATGGACGCTAAATCTCTTTCTTGTAACATTGACACTCTGGTAGAAGAGCTGCACTTCCAGCAGTGGATCACTCCTTCCACTTTGTGTATCACCAGAACAAAAAGGAAGACGAGTGTTTGTGACTGATAAGATGAGAAATAAGAGCCAATTTGTTTTTAATGCTCTTTTAAGATCTTCAAGTAAATAATTTAAAAATTATACTATTTTATTTAGTCGATTTATTATCATAAGAAACTCTTGAACAAATGCATACTTTAAAATAATTAAAAGCAGAATGCTAAAATAGGTTTTACAAGTCTACAACTATTAAAAAAAAAGTCTCTCCATTCTTAAAGTTTTATTTGAGTTATATTTTTCCAGTGATTGGAGTTTTCTTCTTTAAATATCAAGAGACAGTATATAGCCTTTGTGCAGAAGCCTGCGATACATGATCTTATGTGTTTATGTATATAATTTAATATAATGCCTATTGAAGACATCTTGTTGTAAGCATGAGTTACTTTATGTGTTACTACTGAGTAAACTTTGATAGTTATTGTGTTCTGTGATGTAACTGAATCCTACATTGAATTTCTCCAGTTGTCCGAAAAGTTTCTCATCTGCTATTTCTTCCAATTTTTGTGCCTCACTGTGGGTCATTTTTTTCTCTTCCCACTGTCTCCTATGTTGAGGAAACTACTTCTTTTAGATTTATCTAAGTATTTAAATTAAGACCTGAAGGGTTCTTATTTGAGCAATTCAACTGTTTTCCATAGAAATGTTAAAAGTTGTGTTTAAAATTTTTCAGTAACTTAAAATAGATCCAGTAGTTTTCTTTCCTGAGAAATATTTGTGTGAGATTTGGAAAGAATCATATTGGGAAGTCATTTAAATAATAGGGAGGAGAAGCGAATGGTTATTATGCTTCAGGCAAAAATTAATCAAGAAAGTCTTCTTTATTTTTTCTATTGCAATAAAAAATCTATAAAATCCTTGCCAATGCATTAAAAAGGTACTTCTTTACTAGTACAATTGCATTTAATAGCATTAGTTAATGAAATATTCGGGATTATAAAGAACAGACTGTTAAACTGTGTAAATAAACTGTATAGCCTATTTGTATAGGAATGGACTTTGAAATACTCTGGGGCAGACAATCAGGGTTTAAAAATAGAAATAGTTATTAGCCCAAGATCTATGTAGAAGCTGCAAAGTTTTCTTGTGCTGCTTTGGCACATACGTTATGTATAATGTCTCTTGAACAATGAGTTAGCACACTAAAAGATTAAACTGAAGCAGAACAGAGCTATGCGTGGCCTTAGGGACGCATGATTAATTAATAAACCCTTACCTTATGTAACCATATATTAACAGTCATCAAACTGTTATAAACATGAGTTGAAGTTATCTCTTAAATATTCAATTTTGACATCCATAGAAGATCTTGAATGTATGTGTTAGTATAATGGCTCAACCAAACAAAGATTTAGCTCTTGAGTTACAACAATTCTTACAAATATTATCAGCTGGATGTTTTTAGACAAACAGCTCTCTAGAGCCTAGACAATGACAGGAATCCTCCTTTGCGTCTGTGGATTTGCTTGCTCCTGATGTCTCATTGTTCACACCTGACAGGTGCAAGGAGCCCATGCAACAAGGACAGAGAGCTTCTCAGTGTTTTTTGTTGTTGTTGTTGTTGTTGGTTTTTGTTTGTTTGTTTGTTTTTAGAAATAGCAGTTATCTGGTACCACTATAGCAGTTATCTGGTACCACTATGTTCCTTTGGCTAGAACCCAGACGTAAAGAAGTTATATACAGTTTAGGAAAGTTATCACAGTAGACTTGGGTGTGTTACATATAAGATATTGGGAGACTTATCTCTAGCATAGAATTACCAAATCATTCAATGCAGCAATAGTGCCACTGTATTGATTAAGAGCTATATGATAAATACCTTACACATGCCCATATGTTTGACTGTACATTGGTCCAAGAGTGACATTCTCATGTGAACGCTAAAACAGCACTTAGTTCTGTAATCTTAAGAGTGGTTTTGAGAAAGGACTACTTTAACAAAATTTATCGACATTATAAATGGATATATTTTATAGATCAAATATTATGAGGACATTCCTGATACATCTAATGCAATAACCACATTTATATATACCCATGAGCAGACACCTAGTACTGGTCCAACTTTTCACAACTTATTTCCTACATAGTAGATCCACTTTTCACTCTCTCCTCAGTGTTTTGAAGATATGATAAGAGAGACTTTTTTTTTTACCAACCTCATTCCTTAAAAGTGACTATAATATTAATAAAGACAGCAGCAGTGTGTATAAATATCACTTCTGTGTGTAACAAAGATCATTTGATGTATACCATCTTTCTAATTTCTCTATCCTTATAGTACATGCCAGAACATTTTTTAAAACAAAATAATACCTTAACAAATATTGGATAATATGAATTTAACATTTGGAATTGATACCTTCTTGCTCTAGTGAATTTTTAGATATAGGTAATCTATCTATTTGAAGATATATGCAAATAAAATATGTTATATATCTCTATATATGTCTGTGTTGGTAAATATATATATATATGTATATATATAATATTTTAAGGGTTTTAGATGGTAAATATGATCCAATTTGGCTAATTAATCATGTGCCAAACAGACTATTTGGATTTGATAATTTGAGAACTTCTATATCTAAAATAAGTCTGTTTAACTTTAAACTTTGCTACATACTGGAACAAAGACATTGAATGTGTTTTTTAATTTGCAAACTTTGGTCTTTGAAACTTCTAAATAGATTAAATAGCTTTTTCTCCACCCATTGGATACAAATGATCAACTACAATGAATTTCAGATGCATATAGAGTTTTTAATGTTTCATATATATTAATCTCTTTCTTGCTTCTATGTAGTTTACTTACATATCTCACTATTACCATGATCTAAACACACTACCGCTGACCTGGAGTTAGTGTTGCAGACGACCCTCTAATGCCACATGCATTCCATTTTTTAATTTATTCTCCAAGTTATTTTTTTGTTAAACTTTAACAGTAAAAAATGATAGCTAGGTATAAATAATACTTCTTGCTCTGACTAAAAATAATTCAGACACTTTATATCCTTTTCGAAAATTTTCAGTCCAATGTGGTGTGAAATTCTGGGCTGAAAAATCTGTATTTCTGGTGAACACAGAAAATGTGGAAGTTGAAAACTAGTTCTACTTTATAATCTTTTCTGGGAAGTATTACCTGGAAGAGTAGGAAAATTAAAAATTCTGAGTTTGCAGACAACTCAAAATCCTCTCAGGAAGTTAAATTTCAACCCTTCCCCAGGAGACAGCTCAATTCAAGACAGTCCTGCATTCTCATAAAATGTCTTTTTCATCAAAGAAAAGATCTAATTGCATAAATCATGACCTTGGCTCTGAGTAAACTCTTTTGGTTTAATAATCTAAGCATTTTAAATTATGTAGAATAAACATAATGGTTACTTATACTCAAGATGAATACAGCATTATTATTTTATAAACATATATAAAATTATAAGTCTAAATACGGACATCAATAGGATGCTACCATTATCTTCTTATTCCCAGCTTGTAGCCTTTACTCATTCAAGAAGACTGTGTTGAAAGTATGCCCTTAAAACAGTAGTTATTATGGTTTGCGTATATTTCAATATATATTTTGTATCGTTTAAATCACATAAAATTTTCAATTTTGTGGGTCAAAACTGGGCATATATTGTTTATGTCTTTCCCAAGTTTACTATTTTTTAATTATAAATTAAACATAATAGTGAAAAATATACAAAATTTGTAGTTGTAACAAATTTGAGACACACCAATATTCTTTTTATAGTCTTTCAATTGTCAGTGTATTCAGTAAAAAAAGTGATCCCCTAATATGAAGGAAGTAGTAGAATGTTAGCACTTCAGGGGAAAATGGTCCTTCTATACAAATGGAATTTGAGCAACTGTTATAAACAAATTAAGGGTAATTTAAAATATATAAATATCATTTAGTGCCAAGAGAATGCCAATCAAATAAAACCAGTTGACACTCTCTTTAAGACACTCTCTACATAAGTTTATTTTATTATAAAAAAAAAAAAAACAACAATTTGACTAAATTGAATTTTTAACTAAGATTTGTTTTTAATTTTTTTGGAAAAACAATTTTTTAAACACCTGTTTCATCATCATTTCATTCAAATCTGTTGGAACAGCCTCAGAAATATTGGGCACACTGTGGATCTCTTATATAAGGATGCATTGCTTCTAGCCAAGTCAAAAATGTTAGATTTTAGTAAGGCAATGCTTTCATGTCTCTACAAAAGAGAACATAAGGAAGACATAGAGAATCTTTCTGAAGTTTGTGGGCAGCCATGGTCACTATGACAATGTTTATCATAGAGGGAATGAGACAAATGACTTTCATTGTCAATGAAGTATAATACCAAACTGCTCAAATCATGGGTTTGAGGTCAGGTGACATCTGCATTTGAATTTTCCTTGACCTTTACTATTTGCTTATAAGTGCATTTAATCAGTTCATACCTTTGAATACATTATCTATGAAACCATGTTAATAGCTAATAAATATAAATAAATAATCGACATAGCTTTTGATATTGTGTATCAGATGGTTATGGAGAACAAAGAAAATAACACACATAAATTCTCTTGCATAGTGCCTACCATCTGACCCAGTGCCTTGCAAACACCTGAAGGTATTATTCATCTGTATGGCTACTACTTAGGATGCTCTAGTCAAATGTGGCTACTCCACTGCCTCCTCAGTAGGGTCAAGGATTTATCTCTGTGACTGGGGACAGTATCTCACCAGTTCTCTAATTATGCCAATATTAGTTTCCTATTGCCTTACACCAAACCACACAAACCTGACACTAACCAAATGATTCACAGCCATCATCTCAGTGACCGGGGGCTAGGAGTCCAGACACCTAGCTGTTAGGTCCCTTACTGAGGACTCCTTGAGGTTTCAAACAATGTGATGGGAGGCCAGCCATTCTTTCTGATCCTGAGCCTTCTCTGGATGACTGGGACCCTGAAATTCCCTGCAGTTGTAGACTGAGGCCTGGAATCTCAGAATGATTGCTTTCTTCAAGGTCAGCAAGAGAGCCTCAGTCTCAGGAAAGCACTGATAATGTGTTATAGATTGGTGATTCTTTAAGAGTTACTTAGTTGCTTTGGGCCTATGCAGGTTAGTGTGCATTTTGATGAACTCATCCTAAATGCATTTGGCATCCTCTTTTTATGTTCAGGGTCTTTTAACTGACTCCATGAGGGATAGTCATCAAATTACAGGTCTTAGGTACTGTGAAGATGGGAGATCTCTCTCTCTCTCTCTCTCTCTCTCTCTCTCTCTCTCTCTCTCTCTCTCTCAAGACTTTTATGGAAACTATGCATGAATTTCATTTTCTATATCTCTAGACATTTTTCATGTAATAATGGGCATTTCATAAGAAAATTCTGGGTAAAATTTAAGTGCTAAGGCTTAGTAAAAGTGGAGGAAAATATGGGCTTAACATGCAAATAAAGCATCAAAGATTGATATAGCCTCATGAAAATCCTTTTTTACATATCATGAGTTAGGTAAAAAAAAAGATTGGCTTGGATATGGGGGTAGGGATGTTGTTAGTTTGAAAGGAGTAGAAGAAAAACAATCTTTGCTCCTCAACCAGCCAAAAGTATCTCAAATATCTGTTGCAAATTTTTTAAAGTCTGGTTTGCCTGTGAATGACTTTCAGTTGGGAAGAATCAAACCTTGATGGGTCTTGATAAGAAAGCTAAAGCAGCTATCACTGTGTCTCAGAACAGCAGATAGCTCCACGATGCTATTCCGTTTTTGTTATCAGTTCCAAATAAATTGAACCATCACTAAGTTTGTCAATAGATTTTCTTGTTTGTACAAAAGGCTGAGTCAACTTTATCCTTGTCTGAACATGAACCTACATACACAGTTACACTACTTTGTGCAGTAGGCACACCTAAGCAGTGCTGGAGACATAGGATATAGATATGCAACTGTGAGAAATTGATAAGATATTTTGACTCCTCCAGAGTGTTAGTTATATGCTACAGCTACATGGTAGAGGTGGAGGAAGAGACAGAATGGCAACAAAATTCACGAGCACTGAGTAAAGTCAATAAAAATAGCCACAAAAGTAGAATTAAAACAGATTCTGTCTTAGAATTTTACTTCACACTCTATTAAACTAAGTTGAACTTTTTCATGATATTTTGGACTAACAAAGCAAGTGAAAATAAGCAAGACTTTTCTGGTAGAGAGATCTGTGATGATTCTGTGGGGCTGCCTCCAGTTGACTGCATGAGAGCAGGAAAACGACTAAGTAAGAGATGGGCCTTCTCCATGCTGCCCTGTTTAAAGGGAAAGTAACCTTTTAAAAAAAAAGGATAGTTGTATTCAGTTAAGAGGACTGAGTTGGTAAGAAAATGTAATATGAAATATATGTGATTACATAGAATATGGAGGTGCTATGATAAAAATAATTATAAATGTTTATATTGACATTGGCATATTGTACTTTTAAAGATAGAATATCATTTTTTTAATAAAAAAAAAGTATGCCTGCTGGCTTATTGTGGAGAACAACAACAAAAAAAAAAAATGCATGGAGAAATCACTGGGTGACTCTGAGCCAGAAGGTACATGTGCCTACTGAGTCTAAAGTTACAGTCTTATCACTATCTAGTGAACTACATAGAGAAACAGAGTCCATCATCAGTTAGTTGAGTAATTTATTCATATCTTAGATATGCAAGAAGGCAAATCAATAGAAAAGTATAAAAAAGAAATTATAAATATAAAAACTGGAGGTTTGACTATAACTGAAATTTGATTTGCCTCTGACCTCAGTAAGAGATAGGATATGAAAAATAATAATAATAATACTTTTTAAAAGGTGAAAATGTTCATGAACTTTTTCCCACTGGCTACTAATTACTTCTTTCTATATATTAGAATATTGCCAAAAGGGCTTTATTGCTTAAGTGGCCTTCAAGAATGAAGTGGAAATGATGTAAATACAGTAGTTGTATATGAAAGTATAACATAAATAAATTAAAACTTGATAAAAAATAACATTCATACAAAATATGGCTATCCAAAAATGCAAAAACAACATTAAAATAAACACTATTAAACAATATTAAATACATCTGGGTATATAGCTCAGGGTAAAACACTCGCCTGGGACCCTTGAGACCTTGACTTTGATCCCCAGTACTGTGTAAATTAGATTTTAGATTTTGTGTGTGTGTGTGTGTGTGTGTGTGTGTGTGTGTGTGTGTGTGTGTGATTTATTTAGCTACTAAATCTACTCCTGTAGAATCAACTTTTTTTCTTCATGGCCTATCTTCTCCACAAACAAAAAGATCTCATTTAAGGTGATCAAAACAAGTTCCAATATGCAGAAAAATGCATACAATGAACATTGACAGGGTGCAGACACCATCCCTGCTGGGCTTTCCTGAGTTCAGTCTTTCTGGTACAGAAATTTTGGCTAAAATCCCTGCTAAGAAAAGCCAGGTCAAACTGGTCTCATCAATGTGAGTCTGTGCAAGTATTTTCATTTCTTGGCCAGCTAGTTATCTGCCTGCAAAGGAAGGATTGGACTGAGAAATGATTTTTTCCTAAACCAAGCCTGCAGAAAGACCTTCCTTCCAGGATAGACCTGTGAGCTCAGCTTGCTGTGTACTTCATGCATAAAGCCCAGTACCAGGTGAACTGGGTTTAATGATATAAGCCTTCATCACAGTGCAAGGGGGAAAGCAGGAGAAGCAAAAGCTCTAGGCTGTCCTCAGCTACACATGTGCTTGAAGCTGGGTGAAAGAATGTGAGATCTTGTCTAAAAATTTTTTTCCCAAACTAATAAACAGAATAGCGATCTAATATATCCATGTTGACAGCTAAGGCTTTCGTGATGGTTACATATCTTGTGGCTTTGATTTAATGAGAATAAAAACTAATAAGATCTCTGGGTAATTATCATGGTTCATCAACCCAGGGAACAGAGTATTTTGGCAATGATAGTTCTTTGCAGTAGAAGATGCCCTGTGGTCTATGTGGGGTAGCAGCATCCCTGATGTCTACCTCTCTAGACAGAACACCTGAAATCCTTGCAAGTATTTGAATCATTTTGAGTTGCATATATAAGCTGGTGCCTTTGTGTGAATGGTTATATAGATGGCTAACAGTGAACATGTTAGCAACAATAGCTGTATTTGTCTGTTGTGCAATGATTAATATCATTCAACATGAACACATAAAATCAATAATTTTATAATGTTGATTGTGTAATTTTCTAGGCATAACAGACAATTAGCACAGTTTGCGAAACAATCCCTTCTTCTTTGGGTGCAGTGTGGCTATGGTCTGAAAGAACAAAGTATTTTCCAAAATTAAACCTAACATACTTCATTTCATTGCTTATGGTTTCTTGATAAAAATCCTGCAAACACAAGCAGTCTGATGTTATTTTCTGTTTACAGTATTACTATGTTGTTTTGGTTAACAGAATGAAAAACAGCGCTGTGATACCACAAGTAAAAATGTTTTATTCTTAGTTTGTTTCATCAATAAAAGCTGACATTTTTGCAAGAAAGATGTTATACTATTGAAATTAACTCTTAGTCAATTGTAAATAATTGTATTATATCGGTATGTTATCATGAAGATTAGAAATCATTTCCTCCAGAATCATGTTTTTGCTTCCTCAGCACTGTTTCAATTGAAAGGAATTTGAATGAAGTGCATCTCATTACTAACATAAAGTAGATGGAGCTTGAATAATTTTTATATTTATTTTCCATGGATGGCTATTACATTTCTTATCCTATCTATCCAAATTTTATAAAATAAATTGTTTTAATCCGTTCTTTGGAGAGAAGCAATGAATTTATTTTTGCAAAAGCTATGCATCTGAATATATTGTAATATGCACAAAGCTCTGTTAACACAGTTATTTATATAAAAAGTGTAGCTGCCTTACCTTTTATTTAATTTACATACTCTATTTACTTTCAGACAGGTTTTTCTCCTTGCATTTTTATTTACATACCAAAAATGTCTTTCCAGATAAGTCAACTAAGGCTTGGATGAACTGCACAATCTGACACTCCATAAAATGTTTTATGTGTTATGAGGGTTTATATGAATTTTAAGCTAATAATATAGAAGTTTGGAACTATTTTATCAATGACTTTTCTACAATAGCACCATGTTTCTTATGTATAGGGGTAAAAAGAATATTGTCTTTTGTCTGAGATCATGTCTAGAATGGGTTATAAAACTCACTCTCAATCTCTTTGTTTGAAGTAGGACACATAAATCACCAGCTATATTTAAATATTATTGATATCTTATATAAATTATTATGAATTTTGCATTATATGAGTGCCTTATGTCAACATTTAGAGACTTTGTGTGATCTAATCAACAAAATATTATTTTTCTCCTCACTTGTTGAAAACAACAATTTTCTTAGCTGCTTGATAAGCAGTGATGAGGTCACATACTTCAAAATATCTAGGACATGGTGTGTCAAAACAGTGACCAATTTTAGAAATACAGACTATGTTATATTTCCATTTTGCCTACCCTTTTCTTGTACATAGCTTCTGTAAGCATGGCTTGTATTTGTGTAGCCTACCATTCATATTCTTATGCATTCCTGATATAAATAATTTGAATTTTTTTCATTCAGTTTCCCAAATTATTCTAGTCATTATGGATGATTCATGAGAGGATTAATCTCTTGGATATGACATCAAACTGGAGAGGAAAGACAGTACCTATCCTATCGTCTGCAGTTAAGAACTTGCTGCAGATCTTTAAGCTTTACTTAAAGTGCTTATAGTAATGGAGTGTGCATGCTCAGCTCTGTTAAAACCCAAACAGCAATATGGGAGAGTGTGGTTTGTTTTTTAAATGTGCAAGGCAGGAAAATTAGTGAAATCTGTTTAAGTCACAAAACTGCCTCATTCAGGACCCAACTCAGCAGCATGAAAAAAAGTAACTCAAGTTAACTGTACTCTTAACATATGTCTAAGCTCACATATTCAATTCACTTCAGATTCCTTCCTTCTCCATTAGATCTGTCTGCAAAGAAAAGCGATGCAAAGATGGTAAATGGGCTTTGCAGTTCATGAGCCCCAGATTTTCGTAAGGCTTTCAGGATGAAAATGTTCCCAGCTGAGGCCACATATCTCAGCAGAATGAATGGTGATATGCCATCAAGGACAGTTAGACTTCATTGCAAAACCCCCACCCCTTCTGACTCTCAACTGTACACATGCTTATGAAGGGAAAGACATTTTGATTTTATCCATACTAGGAAAACTTGAGGAAGAAACAAAGCCAAATTTGTGAAAAATAAGGTTAAGGAATTATACAGAAATTGGGATGTAGTCACCCAAATTGTACCACAATCGTAGGATTATGTATTCGGAAAAAATATGATGAGTCCATAATGGGGCTTTAGAGGATGTTTCAGACTCTGAGCTGCATGGCAACATGAGATGATTCTTCTCTCTGTCTCTCGGCAATCAGAATAGATCTCAGATGCAACTACACTGATGGGTCAATCTTCATTTACACTCAAGCACTCTTGAATAATACTCTCTCCCAGTTTTTGTTTTTCAGGCCTAACATTTGATCATATGTTTTCTTTAGTTAACTTTCTATATTATATGGCAATCTCTGCAGTTATTTTTTTCAAAGATAAAAAAGAAAAAAAAAACGCATGCTCAAAAAATGTAGAAGTTATTTTTGCAGTAACGTATGTCATGATTTTTAAACATTCAGGCCTTTAAACTTTTTTTTTATAGTGTATATTCTTGCCAATCCCAGCACAGTTCTACAAAGTAAAATATTTGGCAGTGAATTCATATTAACAGATGGAACAAGAAATTAACACGTTTTTGCTTCGCTAATTCACAGTTCTTTTAATACGCTAATTCTAAATCACCTGTTCTGACTTTGACAGGCTACAGACACCTGTTTGGGGTAATATTCCACAGCTAATTATTACATGAGAAATTCAGTTTCCAACAAAAAGGGTTTCTGCGTGAATTTGTCAGAGTTAACAAATTAGTAATATCATCTAAATACAAATATATCTCTGATGTCTTCATTTAAATGCACTTAATCTCCTACTTATCTCTCAAGAGTGATACGTGAGCACAAGGCTGTCCTCTTAGTTTAGAATTCTGTCTGTCACACTTTACACCACAGTTGCACTGATCAAGTCAGAATGTTCTTACTAGTCGCAGCAATTGACTGTAATACTATATTCTAGATCACAGGAAAAGAGGCTAGAATGTTCAAGGGGCTGGAAAAATTCCTAACTATATGTTAAAAATGACTCAGGAGAGTAAAAAGGAAAGAGGGTGTGTGTGTGTGTGTGTGTGTGTGTGTGTGTGTGTGTGTGTGAGAGAGAGAGAGAGAGAGAGAGAGAGAGAGACAGACAGACAGACAGATAGATAGAGACAGAGAGAGGAAGACAGAGGGAGGGACGGAGAGAGGGGCAGAGGGAGGGATGGAGGGAGGAAGGGATGGGGAGATACTGACTTTCACTGAACTGAAGAGTATAAAGAACCACCTAATCATCATAGACAAAACCCCAAGAGGACTATTTCCTACAGACAAAGCAGTAAATAATGGCAGAAACTTTAGCCAAAGAAAATCACGTACCTACTTTTCTTATATCTGAACTTCCTCACTCAGAAACTGCCTTCCGCAGAACTTTGAGTTTCTTTAACTCTTATTATTGGCCTCAGTGATATCCATATGGCCATTTCCCCTCTCTCGCCTTGGGCAGCATCCCTTTGCAGTACCTGTTTGCTTAACAGTCTGCAGGAAACCCATATTATAGAGGAGTGTGTGTCTGGGGGAGGGGGAGGGTAGGTTGGTGGAATATGAAAGCAGAAATCAGAAACGTAAGGTTTTTAGATGTTTGTAACATAATGACAGATGCTGAGGTACAGTCTCTCTTCAGGTTTGCCAAAGGTTCCATTTTGTGTGTCTGTTTTTTGAGGCTCTCTAATTGCTGTTCAGCTTTCTCTGTGGCTTTGCTAATGCATCTTCCTTAGCCACGTTAGGGAAGGAGAGAACTTGTCGTTTCTTTAATTAACCTTTATATCTTAGTACCAGATAGCAGAGTTCACCAGGCAGGCACACTTCAAGATTCATGCTGTTTTGCTCTGATTTTTAAGAGTTATTGCACACTGCATATTTTTTAATGCCTTTTTATGTTGTAAGACTTAAAGTGGATAAGGAACCAGAGTGGTTTTTTTTTTTTTTTACATGCACACTCTTTGTAATTTTGTTGTTTTTCTTTCACTTGCTACTCCAGAAAGCACACGGTCTTTTCTTTCAAACCATGCTTATGACACTGCTATTTGCAGAAATTTAACTGGCAGCCCACCCCAGGAAGATAAAAATCCTTTAGCATCCAAGTTCGGTTCCCTCCTACACCCACACCTGAAACCATATTTCTGCCAGAGCCTACATTCTGCTAAGGAGGAAACCAATCTTTTATAATATTTCAACATACGTGAATTTTATTTTATTTTTAATTAAAAAATACATTTCTCATCCAAATATGCTGGATGACATTTAAAGTTAGGAAAGAGAATCCCAGATAACTCACCTTTACAATTAACTCTTATCAAAAGAGATAGTTTTCTCCCTGTACCTTGACTAAGTGTGGGACGGTGGCATCTCTGGTGAGAGACACCTTAGAGATTACAAGCACCCAAGCTCTTGGCTATACACAGGGGCACACTGTCCCACGGGATCCTCTAGGGCTCAAGATCCAAAAGAGAGATACTATCCCAGAGTTAAAGTGAGATCTGTTTTAATTTACAGTTCATAAGATACTCAGGGGTAAATAGATCTTTCTGGTGTTTAGAAGGAGAGACATGTCTTAGGATGCTTAAATTCTTCTGAAAACAGTTTTAGATGACCATTGCTCTCCTTGAGGCAGAGTCTAATGAAAAAAGGTTAACTATCTTGCAGAAGTGTGTTTGCCATTCATATAGAAGACAATTTTTTAAAAAGATTTCATGATGATTGAAATTACAAATACAACATGGTTTCATTCATTGAGCCCAGATTAAAATGAATCAACCATTTAATAGAAATCTCAACACCTTCAATGCATCCAACCTTAATAATCTCTTTCCTGCTGTGATGAAAGAAAAATCTAGGTCATTTTACTGTATACCCACCATATGTATTATATTTGTTCATATGTATGTATGTATATGTATGTTTAAGGGAGGCTACTTGATCTTTCAGAGAAAAGTACAGGTCATACCATTTGAGTCATTACATTACATTACTATTTTTTAAGCAAGTAAATATAAATCAGAGTTAAATAAAGGGAAACCATTTCTTTTCTATAGGTATCAGCTATAGCTACTAATTCATAGTCACCATTACAATACTTACCTGTATTCTGAAACAGCTTTCTTGACATATAACCTCATAGTCCTACATTTAGAATTTTATTTATGAAACACTGCAAAATGAATTAGATAGTATTCCTTGTAAAAATCTAATTCTCTCGCAATCTTAGACCGGTTTTACTAATATGTCATGTCTTAGAATTATGGTGGTGTTCTAATAACAGCAGCTTACATAGCCTCACATGTGGCTCCCAAACGCAGCTCTACTTAAGACTCAGGAGGTCTTTTTGAAATTAGGAGAGAGCAGAACATTTGCTATGTTGACAGGGGTGGGACCCAGTTCCCCACGTACTACTTCAGATGTAGAAAACAATACCCGCATGCTACAGTTTCTATAAACCAGATACAAAAGTTCCAGGACAATTTTAGCTGCTCTTTGCAACCTTTTTAACCTAGACAATGAATGGCCTGTTATATTTACATTCTGAAATGGCCTTCGCCTCTAAAACAATAAATACATTTGTATCTGCTTAGCAACATCAGATGCTTTTTTTTATCTGAAACTGTTTTGAACTGTGTAATGTCCGAGGACAATTCTTATACTTTCCTCCTGGTTTGATTATCAAAGGAGAGTCTCAAGACAGACCTGCCAAAAGGTGAGGGGATGAGTAAATAATTCTCAGAGAATGTTAGCAACTGGTCTAGTATATGCACCATGTGGGAGCATGTATCCTCATCAAGAATGCTGTTTGACATGAAAAGACACTGATTAAACCTAGTGGAGGCAAACACCTGTCTTCTCAGCTTTACCACAAACAGCCATACAGCTCCCAGACTCACAGACCAAACAAACAAACAAACAAACAGTAGCTCCAAAAGAAGATGGTTGACAATAGTCCACAAGGAATGAACCTGTTTCTCAGTATGCACCAGCCACCTTGGGAGCTCCCCAGAAGCACTAGGTAGGGGATTTTATAAATGACAGTGTGTCCCATGTCCACAATAGGAAACAGAATATGCTCCCCATCACAAGGGCTGCCAGTTGTGTCTACACATGTGGGGATGCCTAGGGAGACTAAAATAACACCAGAAACTCAGAAATTCAAAGGAAAATTATTAAAAAGAGGTAGCATTTTTTGTGTGTAGGGTGTTTTGTTTTATTTTGTTGTTTTAAGGCAAGGTCTTATTATATAGCCCTTGCTTGCCTGGAACTCATTGTGTAGACTAGTTTGGCCTATAACTCATATAAATCTGTATGCCTCTGCCTCTCAAATGCCGGTATTAAAGGATTGCACCACATCTAGCCGAGAGTAGCTTTTAAATATCTGTACCCTTACCTTAAAAGTATAACTTGAATAAACTGTTTTATCAGTATATTAAAAAAAAAAA
Organism: Arvicanthis niloticus; assembly: GCF_011762505.2. Taxonomy (NCBI): domain Eukaryota; kingdom Metazoa; phylum Chordata; class Mammalia; order Rodentia; family Muridae; genus Arvicanthis; species Arvicanthis niloticus. Next base: position 21,618,238 of record NC_047659.1, read on the forward strand.
AGAATATTGAGAGCTTGCTATCAGCCACTGTGATAAACTCAGTCTACAGAGGGGCAGGTAAATGTCATAGTGTATCTTCTAGGCAAATAGAAATGCAACAGAGAAAGGAATAAATAAAAGATGGGCACCTATGACTCATAAAATCAACTCTTCGTGAGTTAAAGATAACTTCAATAGCAGGAGCAGAAGAACAGAGGGCGCTTTTGACAAGTAGATAACATGGCGTTGGCATAGTCAAGGGGTAAATGGCATGCCTCAGGGTGAAATATAGGAAGCCTTATTTACAAGTCTGAGCATGCCTGGAACCCATAGTTAGAAAGATGACTACCAACTGTGTTATGGCACTTTATCTCAAATAATTAAGGACGGTTTGCTCTATCGTATAAATTGTTTTGAGAAACCAAGTTCTGTTTTTGTTCTGGATGAATATATAGAAGGATTCAAGTGGCCAATATATAGGATGAACTGTATGAAGGGAAGACTGCACTACGACACTGACCTCCTTGTGTCACAGCTAGCAGCAGTTGTATAAAGTGTGGCATTGGAATATAAAGTACTGTGACAACTAGCAATATGAGGAGGTTTTTAAAAGTATATACCAAAGGCAGAAATTATAGTAGTAGTTATTACTGGCATCTTCAGTGCATAGCACATAAATACCCAAAGCATCTTTTCCTGGACAGGGTCTGACTGGTCCAACTGAGTAGAATATCTCCTTCTAGAGTCAATATAATTCAATGTTCATTTAAGGCTAAAACCACAGGGCTAGGTCTTAGCATCATGGTCCTTGCAACTAGAAGCTAAATAAGAGTTTATTTTTACACTCTCAGTCAGAGCTATAATGTCAAGATATAAGCCCTATTTTTCAAATAAACAACATGAGATTCTCGTCCTCTCCTTCCAAACTTTTGTTAGCTAGGCAGCAAGCCCCTCATACTCACAGATATTTAACTTTTCATTGTTGTTCTATTCCTGAGGAAAGGTGCTCTTAACCAAAACTGAGGCCATCAAAGTCAACCTTGCTAGACCACTAAGAGGACTAAGTCGCAAACTGTGGCTGTGTGGGAATCAGTATATGAAAATAGACAATCCTTCCCTGAGTAGCTAGGGTGGTGTCTTCTCCACAGCGATGCTCAGCAGTCACTCTTTCAACGCTTGTTGTGACCAACGAAGTGTCAAGTATCTGGTTGAGACTGCAGCACAACATTTCCTAGTGTTGGGTCTCAACTGTAAATGAGAAAAAAGTTAACTCTTCTGAAGGCTTGAAAATAGAAACCCATTCCCAATCCCAAAGTCCAGCCATGGTCTTCAACCTAACAACCTGCTTCTTGTCTTTCCAGCCAACAATTAGTTAGTTGCTTATTATAATGTATTTTATAATACTACAATGTTGTCTGATTGGTTTCTCTGTTTTCTCCCTTTGGCTTTTTAGTTCTTTATTGCATATCTGAAAAGAGATCCTCTATTGGATCCCACTTTTATTTGACTTGATGCTGTTAATTTATATTTTAATTAATGTAGTATGTTCCCAAATTCCCTCTTTCCCAAACCACACGCTCTTCTACTTATACTCCTCTTATATGTTATTTGCAAAAATCTTCTCTTTCAATCTGTGCCACAAAAATATTTCTATCTTTTTGCATACTCTGTCACTTGCCCAAGGTATCGTAATTGTAATTGGATTAGAAAAACTCATCTTTATAGGTCCTTTTATGTGTTCTGTGCACTTATGGTTTTCTATAAACAAAAATAATAAATAACAGGTGGGTAGCTAAATATATAACTCAGAGGAATCAAGCATTGCAAAGAGGAGGAAAAGGCTATGTCAGAAACATTCTTTATGTACCGAGTGTTACTATCTAACTGAGTCACGTAAGAGTGGTCCACAGCTGTTTCCTTTCATAGACTAAAGCCCTGTGGTTACTTGGAAATACAAAATAAACATTTCTACTTATCAATTATAAATTTTCCTCTAAAATGCATTGCCATAGGTGTCAGAATGACTATGCTTTACAACATAACAGTGAACACTGAACATCATACTTGTTCCTATATCCATCTGTCTTGCTATGCAGAGACAGGTGGATCAGGTGAGGGAGGTGAAGTGGTGGTTGAAAATCAAGAGAAAACCTTGAGGTTTTGAGTAGTCCATCACCTGACTCAGCTGTATCATTTTCCTCTCCCAAGGTCCTGCTTTCCAACAGAAAAGGAGAGAAGAGGGTGGAGCAGGACAGTCATGGGCTTGAAAAGATCTCTTCCAGATTGGGACACACTGTAGGCTGGTGTCTTAGAAACAGGCACAGTGAGAAGCTTGCCAAGATCAAAGTTGGTAATCCAGATTATATAAGTGCAGCACTAGGCCAGGACCCAGAGTCTGGGCTAAAGTGTTCTAAAAGACTGGAGAAAGAAACTCTCTTAGAGTGTTACCATTTTTTTTTCTTTATGCACTTGGCTGCAGCCTGAGAGTAAGACAGAAGATAAAGGAGATATGTTAGTGACTTCTTCACTGCTGTAACGAAATACAAGACAAGCAGCAATTTAAAGGAAGAAGGGCTTCTTTTGGCTCCCAGTTAATGGACACATAGTAAATCAAAGAAATCATACATCATGGTTTGGAAGGCACAGCCACTGGGAACAAGACACTGGCTAGTCATATTCCATCTGTAGTAAAGAATCAGAAAATGAACAAGAACTAGAGATGGGATTGAAATTCCTCAAATTCACTCTTGCAGTGATGTCCTTTTTTTTTAGTACCTCTTAACATTCTACAACTTTCTCAAACAGTGTCACCAACAAACACAGGTACCTATGGAGAAACTTGTTTGTAGGCACAGCTGCAGTGTCCTCTTGTGTTGGAAGTAGTGAGTAGTAGTTTTTTGGTTTTGAAAGCCCTGATATGATAGTTAAGAAATTTCAAAACAAACTTAATCTTACATTGCCATGTCACAGTGACTATGCTAACAATTGAGTTATCACAAGTGATAGTACGTTTCCCTGGCAAAGCTAGGTAGCTTGCATACATAACCACATTTAGATACAACAGCACCCAAGTAAACAAGGCCACTGCTTAGAGTCCTGACAGCTGGCATTGGGACACATATCATTGAATTTCAGACCTAAGAAGTTAACAGTTTTTCCTTTGGGAAACTATATGAAGAAATGTAAATATGGAGGAATAGTCAGCAGTGAGTTTAATGCTGGCTCTGAGACTTGAGACTCAAACCTTGAGTCTATACTTACCAGCTTTAGTTTAGCTACAGCCTTTAGTTTTAAAAGCACATTGAGGATGCTCTGCACGTGTTAACATGCCCTCACAAAAAAAAAAAAAAAAAAGTAGAAAGAAGCATACTTATCTTGAAATAATGTATATTATTTATATTAATAAATAAATAACTATATAGGGAAATATATATTAGGAATAATAGCTACTAAAGTTAATATCTCTTTCTGTTCCTAGAGTATTTTATTCTTCCTTGGAATTGTGACACATTTTTTATAGACTAGAAAAGATTGTCCATAGTTTATTTTTAATGTTTACATAATTCTTTAGGTGAATTACCTGCTAAAATGATTCATATGTGCCTTAGGTACTGCCACTAACACAGAACGTCTGATCTATTCTCTATGGAAAGTACTCCTTATTACTTCATAACCTAATCCTTATTTGTGTTGCATTTCAGTGAAGAAGTACAAGGTGAGTAAAACTGAGTTTGTTATTTCAGGTTTCAGCATCCAGGGGTACTTTTTTGGCTGAATCTGAATGTGTACACGTAGCCTAGGAAAACCTGCACTTCCATTTTGAAGCCATAATCGTAAACTCAGTTTGTATGCTGGTCCATTGTGTAAATATGAATTTTTAAGCAATTTAGCATTTCATCAAAGTACCCGGGCCCTCGATTCTCATTCATCCATATGAAAACAATTAGGAAAAAAAATGCCACTTATCTTAAACTGTATTTGTCAGATTTTCTTCATCAAACTTGGTAAGTACAGATCTCTTGACACTCTGATGAATTTTCATCACTCCGTGGTAAACCTAAGTGACTAGGCTGTGGCCCGTGAAGAGCTTTTGTTTCTGTGTGACATTAAATGTTTTCTTTTTTTTTTAAAGAAACATGATTATAATGAATATTCAAAATGAGATCCATCCTTTGGCATGTGCGGTGTGGGTCAGAAGTCGTGGTTAGAGAAAAACCCTTACTAGTGAAGCTCAAAGCTTTATTATTTCTTATAAATTCCCTTTTTATTTCCCATGCTTCAGAGATCTAACTATCAAAGAGGAAAGCCAGCTAAACATATACCCTCTTCAGTTTACCTCCGCAGCTTCCAAAATGTGTTTTCTATGTAGTTAATTTAAAAGTTAGTGTATCTCCCTAGCTGGATACTGTCTTTATTCAAGATTTCTTAGACTTTATGTTTAAGACAGCTTGAAACAGATGTTATAGATGAAGAATAATCAGTGACCATAGTTCTGAGAATTTCTTCAAATACTCTTCATTTTCTGGTTCCAGCAGAATTTTATTTACTCAAATATAAATCCTGTTTTTTGTTTAATACTCTAGGGCCTCATCTCCAACAAAACACACTTTAGTACAATTGCTTTTATAACCTGTCACTGGTTGATGATGATAAATGGAATGTGATTAAGTATATTGTTTGTCAGATTTCTTCTTTTGCAAGCCAATAAATATTCCCAGAGTCCTGGCTTGTCACCTAGCTTACAATGATTATCAAACAGAAAAGCCTTGAAATCTAGGAGGAAAACTAATGTTTATCTTGTTTATATTTTTTTCTCTAAAGATACAAAATATGACTTGAAACTTTGGTGCTTACAAGATAAAATAATTACCCAGAGATATTAAGTCATTTGTTTCTTGTATAGGTTCCCAAAATACCCTACCGTGGGATTGTCACTTTCTGTGAAGTCTTTATCCTGTAATGAATAGTACCTTTGAGTTGGATATACTTTCAAGAATTAAATAATTGGCTTCCATCTATACTGCTACTGAGTGAAACTTTGCTTCTTTCTTTATTTATTAAGTGCCACAAATAATCATGAATGTGAATGATGGCTGCTGAAAGCCACAGTGCATGTGAAGCTTTTGTGTACCATTTGTACACGTCTTCGTCTTCACATTTCCTGAAATATCCGTTGTCTATGCTTGTAGCCCTAAATTATCAATACTCCTACTTCAAATACTAACTTTATGATTTAGTTGTCTATTGGCAAGCTTTCTTATTTCAGAGTGGTCTTAAGATTCTATGCATATTTATTATATTAAATAGAAGTCAAGGAAGGCAAGAGAGAAAATTAACCAATGAAAACAGCATTGGGAAATGTTTCAATGAATCCTCTAAATTTTTATGACACTTTATACTTTTTCAAAGTCCATTTCTCATCTAATGTTCTTGTTATAGTCTTTCTAGTGGCCCCATGTGCAAGCAATCCAAAGAAATTTACTTGTAGTCTTTGATCAACATTTATAATATATTTTAAAGTCCATTTATAAAAATAAAGAAATGAAAGTTCAGAGAGTTCAAATAAATTTCCCTAAGTCTTATAACTGAAATTCAAACACACATTTGCCTGGATTGATGGTGCATGATTGAGAAAGAATTGGAGATTGTTACATAAGTGAAAATTCTGACTATCTCAGCAAGCCTCTGTACCTTTTATAAGCTAGGCTGTCTTTTGTTTTTTAATATGTTCCTGTCAAACAATTAAAACTTATTTATGTAATTACTTTAAATTATTCTTTTGGACATGTAATCAGTCATTATATTCCACTATTATTTCTGAATGGAATTTTCTAATTGTGATTCTTTTTATATGGTATAAAATGAAACAACTTTTCAATGTGTTTCTACACATATGTGTCAATATTTTTTCAGATTTCTGATTATATAGGCTTGACTCCTCCAGTGTTTAAGCAGTTTACTTTGCTTAGGCAACATATGATAGGTGTAGTTTAGATTAAAATGTCCTCTATGAGCACATGCAGAGTGGCACTAATGAAAGGTATGTCTTCCTTATTGGAAGAATTGTATACCTGGGAGTGGGCTTTGAGGTTTCGAACACTCAAGCTACTTCCAGTGTGTCTCTTTCTACTGCTGCCTGAGATCCGAATGTAGAATTTTAAGTTACTTCTGCAGCACCATGTCCGTCTGTGTGACATCATGCTTTCCACCATCTTGATAATGGACTAAAACTCTGAACTGTGATCCAGCCCAAGTTAAATGCTTTCCTTTATCACAATTGCAATGGTCATGCTGTCTCTTCCCAGCAATAAAACCCCAACTGAGGAAGATGCTCAGAGAGACCCACTCTCTAATATCTGTTCTTACCCCAGTGGCTACTTACATTATAAGCAACGATTATGAAATTGTTTACATTTAAAGCAATATTGAATAGATTTTATAAACTGGAAAGTGCACTTTCTCAATTAAGGATATTATTGAGGGTAGGTCTCATTTGAAACTACTATCTCTTTCAAAGAGTCCAGATACAGTAGACAAAGTGTATATTGACTTTAGACTAGCAAAATAGATATGCTGTGAACTGTGGATATTGGGGGCATCTCCCCCAAAACCATGTGCACTTAAGGGAATATTACAGAGCCTTAAAAATCTTAATTATAACCTGTGAGATCTAGAGTTAAAGTTGCTTACTATTTTAACCTTCATACTTATTCACACACACACATACATGTATATATATATATATATATATATATATATATATATATATATATATAATCAAATTGTTCATTGTTATCATGGCAGGATGCATTGTTATCATGGCAGCACACAAGCAGACAAGGTGCTGGAAACTGAGCAGGCCCCAGTATGTCTGTCTCTGCCTTCTGTCTGCCAATCCAGATGTAGAAATCTTGGCTCCTTTCTCCACCACCACCAGAGACATACTTCCTCCAAACTACTGATCAGTGTCAGTTACACAGCTAAAGAAAGACAACAGATATGCAACATGGCATGGCAAGTTTTACACACACAATTATATGTTACATGTGTGTGTGTGCAACTTTCACAAATTATTCACACACACAAAAATATCTTAATGTAGCAGCATCACAAACTCAGATTTTTAATTATAAACCTCTCCTTAAGTTAAAAAGTCATTCTATAAAAAGTTGTAAGTGAACATATCTTAAAGAATTAACCTTGTAGTTAGGAATAATTTTAGAGATTAAAAAGAAAACTGGCATTAGAATTCAGAGTTTAGCACCTAATTGTCAGAATATAAAAGAGAAATACCTATGTAAGAACTGGCCTTAGAGTGTCTACAAAGTAAAAATTTTGCATTATAAATTTAGTATTTCAATGTATCTACCACAGATTCAATAGATATAACTTTACATCCATTTTCATAAAACATTTCAACAAACAACATAGCATTGCATAGTAGAAACAAAACCCTCATATATCCTCAAAGCCGTGAGATACTCAGAGTGACTAGTGTTACATTTGTATTTCATAAGGATCCATGATTCTTAAGTTCTTGTCACTTTACAGTTGAATAAAATCAGTCTTTTTCAAGCTCCTGGGGACATTGGAAGAGGGCAGTGAAAGATGGTGAATCATGTCCCAGTGTTCTGAAGTAGCACGTGTATAATATTGCCTCCATGTTTGTGCACTTTCTAGATATTGTCCAAACAGAATTATGAATTTTTCTAATTCAGTTTTCCCTCAAGGTTTCATTTCTCCATCAGTGATCTATTGGAATATTCTTTGAGGCAAACATATATATACAAGATGAGTTGTGATTTTCCATTTCTACAGTAATATGTTTGCTAACTGTCAATGTACCCAGATCAATTTGGATATCCATAGGAAAGTTCTCATTGTATGTTAGCATAAGTAGACTACACTGTATGTATGTCCTTGGGTTTCCCTGCAGGACATTTCACCTAACTATTGCTAAAATTGTACCACTTTCTCCCTACACAAATTCCTTCCTTGGTTTACATTGTAACTTGTCTTGTTACACTGTTTTCTCTTCTTGATTATCTTCATCTCCTTCTCCTCCTCCTCCTCCTCCTCATTATTATTATTATTATTATTATTATTATTATTATTATTATCTTTATTCATTTACATTTCAGCCATTGCCCTCCCTCTCAGTCCTGGCTCCCACAGTTCCTCATCCCATCACCCTCCTCCTTACCTCTGAGAGAGTGCTTGCCCCCCACCCCCCAGCATCTCCATCTCCCTTTCCTGGTGATTTCAAGCCTCTCTAGGATTAGGCACATCTTCTCCCACTGAGGCCAGACCAGGCAGTCCTCTGCTGTATATGTGCTGGGGGCCTCGGACCAGCTGGTTTTTACACTGTTTCTTAAATACAGACCTTCTCGAAGATCATATGCCACTGTTTTGGCTTTGAAAAGACAGAAATCCTACCTGCTGCAAAGCATGTTGATGGGGTCAGATAATCATGAGGAGTTTTGCCTGCCAGAAACCAACACACAAACTGCAGTTGTCCTCCACATCATTATAACATACACTAACCACAGATATACCCCCTTAGGAACTACACTTTAGTAATATATGATTCATTCTGTGGTGTTCTTGGGGCCATGGTAACCAACTACCTTTAAAAGACCTTGTTGAGATCTTCACTCAAATCACTCTTTGTAAAACAAACAAACAAACAAAGCCAACATTTTCAAAGGTGTGAAGTACATCACTGACTAAGTATCAGTGCTGCAATGAAAATACAGAGCTGGTCATTTGTTTCTGTCTCCTTAAGTAGACTATCAGAGTAATATTGGAGAAATGGGAATTGTTTTCTCGTAACCAAAGTGAACAAGATTCACTGTAGTCACTATAGTTGGCAGTTATCATTTAATAATAGAACACACTCATGGGAATTTGGTGAAAACTTCAAGGTACATTCGGGCAAGGATTATATAGATGCGCCTCCCTTGAGTAACTAATCTCAGGCTTCTAAAAGGAATATTGCTGAAATTACAACAGATGCTTTTAGAAAGTGTGTGGGAAAGGCTGAAATGTGCAGGTATTTAGAAAGGCTTGTCTCTGGGGGGGGGGGTGAAAAGGTGATATTTTAGCAACAGAGCAACAGTTAATAATATTTCTTAGTCCTGACCTCAGGTTTAAATAATGACTCATTGTTAGAAGCTTCACACTTCGTAAATTTGTCAGCTTGTTTGCACTGTGCAGAGCCATGCTCAGTGAAGAGCAGTCTCACAAATCCCCTATGTCTAGAGAATCTGTCTGCCCCTTTCAAATCATGTTTCCTGTTATAGAAACTACCTTCCAGGAGCTATCTGACATGAATGCCACCAAATAATAATGCAGACATTTGAGTCAATAAAGGGTTCATCTCTCTTTCAGGCAATTTTTACATTTATAGATAAAATCGTGGCCTCCTCACCCACTTGTTCAATCGTACACAACAATATCAAGGCAAACAAAGAAATACATGTTGTAAGGGACTGGGCATGCAAATGCATTATTTCTTCTCTTTGAAATAAGGGGTGGGAGTCGAAACTATAATAATGTAATATTGTTGCCTACAGCTAATGGTAGCTGAGAATTCTATAAAGAGTGTTTGTCCTGATGCAGAGATATAGCTGGCTTTCATAAAACCAGAGATACAAATGTCCTCATATTTTTTAAAGAAACTGTTGGATAAGATCATCTGTCATACATTTCTCTTGAGGTATTTTATGTTGTGTGTTGTATTTAATAGTCCTATTCACAAATGGAGCAACCCAGGAGGGGAAAAGATGAACATCACTTCATAATAAGACATGAAGATAAACTACTCTAAATTATGAAAGCTTCCACATTCATATGGCTTTTTTTATTCATGCCTTTTCTATTCACATACTATGGTGCTTGAAGTGGCCTTGATAGCGTTCTTATGAATTCGTGGCCATGCTTAAGATAGTGTGCTCACCTTTGGTGCTATGTAAATGTTCTGTGTTTGCTTGGCTAGTCATGTTCTGGAGATTCAAATTCTTCACACCAGTTTCTGGCGGTGCCTTAAGGTACTCGAGAAACTTTCTGGGACTCTGCACCCAAACTCCTCGAGGCAATGATAAGAATAAATGTCAAATATTATTAGTTCTGGAATCTAACTACTAATTTTTGTTTCAACTACAAAGTGCATATGAAATCCTTGGAGCATTTCCAGTTATCTTCACTATTATTTGTTCCTTAAAGCTCAGAACAGACACTGAAAGGAGAGAGAGAGAGAGAGAGAGAGAGAGAGAGAGAGAGAGAGAGAGAGACCCCATTCTATTGAGCCTGCAGATGCAGTTAACATCATCAGAGGATGAATATTCGCTGGCTGTACTGGCAACCTGAACAAAATATTTTCCGTATAATTAAGTAAGGGAACAGTTTAAAAAATAAAAATACAACATCTTTGGCAATCCTCTGTGAATAATGGGAAAAGCAAGGGGAGGAAGAAACCCAATGTGATTAATGGTTGCTCCTTAGGAGAAATTTTCTCCACCTCTAATTTGACTTTTCTGAAAAGCTTTAATGAATACTTTCCGCAGTGATGCTGTTTGCAGTTTGAAACATCATCAGACTCTTTGTGGCGCCATTATCCTATGAACACAAGGCATAGACAAACTTCTTAGGAATTCATGTGTTTTGTAGGCACAGCATCCCTTTCCTGTCCAGGCTACCAGAACTTCTGAATAAACATTCACTTTCAAAAGATACTAACATTTTCACAGGGAGTCTTCATGAAGAACAAGACCTTTAAGGTGGCAAAAAAAAAAAGAAAGAAAAGAAAAAAAAAGAAAAGAAAAAAAAGAAAAGAAAAAGAAAAAAATAGAACATCAAACACAGTACAAAGACTTGGTGGCTTAACTTATAGGTTTGTTTGCTGAAACTCAAAGGTAAATATATTGAAGCTCAAAGTGTTTCATTTTTATCCGCCTGCTGCAGTAATGGCTGTGTTACTTCTGGGCTTCCACTTCAATAATTGATCAGGGTTTGTATAGCACTGGCTAAGAGCAAAAATAAGAGTGTTGCTTTGAACAAACTGCTTCCCTGTTATAGCATTAGGCCCAGAAACAAGATTCAGGAAATATAGATATAGAAGAAACAGGAAAAAGATGGATACATTGGGTTGTAAATACTGCTTCGGGCTAGAAAGTAATGAGAATTTTTCCGTGGAGAGTTTTGACCTGCTATTCAAAAATTGTTTCTTGTCCTAATAAATCCTGAAAGTGTAATTTACTTGGAGAGGGGAAAAGAACAAAAGGCACCGAAATTCTTTTGATAACAACACTTGTTAAGGTTGATAAGTTGAGTTTCAAATGTGTGAAGAAAAATGGGCGACAGTTTGTTTTAAGGTGACAACCTAAGTGTTCAGGCTTCCATGCTACACAGCCAAACAAGGAGGACCCCAGGTGCAGCTTGCTCTTACACATTCAGTACACACACAATCAAAGAGGGGGTGCTCTGTATTCACCTAGCAATTGACAATTGTGGAGGCCATATTTTTTTTCCTTAAGCAGACAAAAGCAAGACTTCTCTTTTAAAAATTTAGTTCTGGTTTATCTCAGATATAGAAAATACCCATCTGCATGGAAAAGGATTTATTCTGAACCTAGAGTTTTCTAGTGATAGGGCTACCACATGCTGTTTTCTGGATTTAACCTGACCTGGGATGTAGTGTTATCTGTGAGGAGGTGCTAACCATAATGACTCTTCCATATATGTCCACTCTAACAAAGTTTGCTTGCCAGGTCAGCTATTTATGAAATTTAGCTTAGATTTCTTGGTAGTATACACTTGTGTATCAAAAATCAACCTTATGAGTGGAAACCATTGAATAGCAAGTTCAAAATTAAAAGTAAGATTCAAGCCATTAAAGATGCTTACTGTGGCCTGTGGCTAAGCTGCGGTGACCACAATGAAAGAATAACATAAATAAAATAGCAAAGAAACTGTGCGTCTAAAATAAGCAACATGAGTTTTTTTCTATTGTGAAACATATTATAAAGGAGTTATGTATTTGCTTCATCCCCAGTAACTATACAAAAGAATAAAATTAAGCACTTATGTTTTTCTCTCTAAGCAAAAAGATGCATCTATTCTTGTGGAATTTCAAGGTAAAAAGTTATTTTTAAGTAGAATTGTTCCAAATGATTACTTTAGCTTCAGACCTTGCATGTGTGTGTTGTCATTAAGCAGATGCTCACAGCCAACCATTGGACTGAGCACAAGGTCCCCAATGGAGAGGTTAGGGGAAGGACTGGAGAAGCTAAAGGGGTTTGCAACCCCATAAGAAGAACAACAATATCAGCCAACCAGACCCCTCCCCAAAGAGCTCCCAGGCGCTAAACCACCAACCAAACAGTACACATGTAGGGACCAATGGCTCCCACAGCAGCATATGTAGCAGAGAATGGCCTTATTTGGCATCAATGGGAGGGGAGGCCCTTGGTCCTGTGGAGGCTTGATGCTCCAGTGTAGGGGAATGCTAGGGTGGTGAGGCAGGAGTGGGTAGCTGTATGGGGGAGCACGCGCATAGAAGCAGGGGGAGGGGTAGGATAGGGAGTTTTCAGAGGGGAAACTGGGGATGGGGATAACAGCTGAAATGTAAATAAATAAAATATTCAATAAAAAATTTAAAAAGAGAAGCAAGCATGAGAAGGAGAATGTGGTAATCAAGGCCAGCTCTGTCCACTGTGAGATCTTACCATGTTCATAAAGCTCTACTCGTTCAAAGGAGTTCAGGAAATGTTAAGCTAAATAAAGATAAGTAGATTTCTTTCCTGGAAATGTTCTCAGGGAACTTAATATACCACAATGCACTGCAAGGCTCTGTGCAGAGCCTGGAATGTAGAGTTCCCAAACTGATCCAACCATAAGCATTCTTGTTCCAGTTCTCAGGGGATCTGTGACTCTTGGAGCACACTTTGAGAAATGCTGGCCTTGACCTATAGTGGCTGTAACCGTACAGTGAGAAAATCAGTCTCTTCCTTTGTTCTTCGAGTTTCTAAATTTAAAAAGTCCTTAGCATCCCTAATATATTCCATAAGGGATACCATGCCTCTTGAAGATTCTTATATGGGTAAAAATATTATTCTAAATAGAAGTGAGAAACTGCCTTCAGGGATGATCAGAAGGCCTGACTCACCTCTCTCCCCAGCTGAAGGGTGTTTGTTATTAGTGGTCTCTGGGCATAATCTTGATTGAGATTCAGAGATTTTTTTATATGGCACATACCTTGGAGAATGTCCCAGTGAGTTGAAATCGTAAATATTAAATGTCTAAAGGGCAGGGAACTGTTCAAAGTGACAATAATTTCCCTCTTCCCCGGTAGCAATTTAATTTTTGAGCTTCTATCTAGGAGGTAAGACCATGGCTGAGTCTGCCAGAAAAGCCACCAAGGCAAGAAGGATGTACAAAACCCAATATACTCATTATGACCAGGTCTATGTCGTGTTGTGCTAAAGAATCACAAAGTACTGCGTGTGTAGGCAGGAAGGGTCCATGTACGTGATCTAGAATTAGAAAAAGCAGTTGAGTTGAAGAAGAAATTGAAGGGATTATTCAGTTAGAGAAAAGAAAAGGAAGCACACCAGCAGGACACAAAGGGATAGCAGATATGAGAGACTGAGGGGAGGAGACGGTGAAGAAAGCTGTGCTGGAGTTTTGTGTAATAACCGTGGATTTGGCTATTTTCTTCTTGGTATCGGCACACTCAAGACAAGAGCCTCCTTCTATGAGATACAGGGGGACAACAGAAAGGCTGATAAAGGAACCTCAGATCTCTGCCTTGTCAACACTGCCTCCTGTCTTCTCCCTTCCTCTCCTTTCACACCTTCCTCCTCCCTCCCGCTCCACCACCACCACTGATTTCTCTTTCCCTTATAAATAAAGGGGAACGCTTCTTTTTTCCCTACTAGACAATGCTACCATTGAGCTATATTCCAAGCACATTTTTAATTTTGAGGAGAGGTTTGTATAAATGTATGGGCCTTGAATTCATTGAGTCTGTGGGTCAGTCTCCTTAAGAGCTGGAACTGGAGGCCTAAGTCACCAAGCCTAACTTAAACCTGTGTATTCTCACTCTCTTGGAGTATGTCTGTAGCTTAGGACTAGTATTTGAATAGAACAATTATGTCCTATTGAACATAATTTACCAAGTTTACCAAGGTCAGTTTTCCCTTAACTCCTCAGTGAAAATGAACTGGTCATTCCATGACTACCTTCCATCATTGATTTTCAAATGAGTTGTAGTCTGTAAGTCTTTTGATTGTGGATTCTAGAGATAATACAGTGAAAAGCATCTGGAGGATATGGCTCTGCTTGTGTTAGTAGGGTCAAGGGTAAGAAACACCCTAGGGAACTACCCTGTGGCTCACTCTCCAGGTCTCTATTTCTTTCTCAGACCTAAGTCTATCCTGGAAGAAGCCTTGTGAAAAAAGTCTGGAACACAGTGATGAGGGGCTTTAAATCACTACTCTACATACTGAGAAAACATCACATGTAGAGTGTTCAAATCTAGGTCCCCACCTAGTGCATGTAATCACTGAGATGTGACTTGGTCCGGAAGGTGCTCACCTCATGATTGCATTAAGCTTTTAATGGATTCCTAATATGATGGTATTTGGGAGAGGTAGGGTACAAAGGAGAGCATGCCTTGGGGGAATCTTGCCCCTCTTCCCTTCTTGTCTGTCTCCAATTCCCAGCTGCTGTGCAGTGATCATCTCTGTCTGCTGTACACTGTCTTTCTTGGCAGGATGATCTGTCCCACCACAGATCCACCATGACAGGGACCAATCCTCATGTTGCCATAAGCCATAATCAATCTTTCCCTCTTTTAAGTTATTCTCTCAGGAGTTTGTCAAAGTGAGAAAAAGCCCAAATAACACAAATAGACAACCACCGGCTGACTAATTGTATTTGTTTTCTTTTAAAATGTTTAGTTTTATTTCTTTTGTTCTATGACTTTTATTAACAACATAGAACATTCCAGGCCTCACACTAGCCACTAAGAAAGCAACACACATAGAAAACACATAGACAAGGAAGAGGGAGGACAAATTAAGTGATACTAGGCTCAGGCTGTAGGACTCCTTAGGTCAACCAAAACAACATGAAAGTGCTTGGTTTGCTCAGCTAGGGTGGAGGGAAAATTTGTTCCAGTGGTATGGGGAGAAGTTGAAGTCAGAACTGAGGATAGGACAGGAAATTGATTTCTCGTCCCTGTGCAAATGCACTACGTGAGCAGGAGTCCTTTGAGGAACTGGCAATGGGCCAACAATATTTTAGGAATAAAGGACAGAGAATACATAGGAACTGGGGTCAGAGAGGCCAGATTAGAGTATACCAGATTGACGTCAAGACTTAATACTTAATACAATTGGAAGCCACTACATGATTTGGATATAACACAATTGTATGTGAAGGGATTTTGTTTGCTTGCTTACTTCTTTTCAAGGTACTTCTCTATATGCCACATGTAGAAATTATGTCAAATTTAACATTGCTTTTAGAATTTGAGGCTATTGTCTGCCTAAGATTCTGCATTGTATTAGGTACTCAGGAAATTTTTTTGGAACTTAATCTAATTTAGGTAACTCCTTCTAGAGTTCTCTGAGAGCCTCATACTTTCAGGATCAAAAGATCTATGTTCAAAATAACATCAGGCCAACTAAATTCATAAAGGACTGGAAAAATATCAAACACTAAACAGAAAAGAGAAAGAAGAAAAAAAGATTTAGTAAAAGGTGTGTTATCTAAACCCTACCAAAAACACTGCAAAGAGCATACCACTGACCTATGATAATTAACTTGTGGAGAAAAAAAAAAACAACATTAAATTAATTGCTCAGCTGGAAATTATTTAGTAATTCTCTGACTTCTAAATCCCAAGGGCTTTTGCCTTAATGTGGTATTGTCAGACATCCTACACTGTGAATTCTCCAAGGCATTGTTCCTTTCTTTTGCTCCTTCCCAGATGTACATGCAAGTGTCTATTAAAAATAATGAATGTATTGGCTGCTTGAGGTGAGTTGAACACTACTCTAAGTTTCCTGTGTTGTAGCTCACACATCCTACCACAAGAGAAAACTTTATACTTTGATGTTAAATTTAGTTAAATAACAAAATCAACAACAACTTTATACATTTCAATTAGTTCTTTCTTGTAAATCTGCTGGCCTCTAATCATAATTTCACATCAAATAATGAATATTGACCCAAGTGTCTACCTAGGAAAAAGAAAGTACACAAAACTTGCACATCAATGCATAGAATCAGACTGCCTAACTCAAATTCTTCTTCAGTTACCTGACAGCTGACCTTTACCCCCTGCTCAACCTTTCTTATTCTAATTTAAAAAAAAAAAAAAAAAAAAACCAAAACTAATAGTATAGTATCCTCCTCGATGTGTTATTGATGAAAGTCTTGGGTTCAAAAGCATACACTTATAGCACTGTGTCTGTCTAAATCAGAACAAACATGAAGCAGAAGCATCATACGCAAGGGATTTGAGATACTATGCTCTGGGTTGGGGTTAATGATACATTTTTTTTCATACATATTAATGATATGCCCAGTACATGTCAGACTTGGTTCTGAGAGAGAAGATCCTTGCATGTCACTTTACTTATTTTATTAGGGAGCAGGCAAGGACTGGGATTTTGTCTGTGTTGTCTCTGAGTGTAACACAGTATGGATAGGGAAAAAGGAGACATCGCTAGCATGAGAGCATGCCCAGTCTTCCCAGAGGGATGCTGGGAGGCACATCTAAACCTACTCATGTGATTTCTTTATTTTCATTGCTGTGTCTCTGAAGACCAATGCTCCTATGCTCCTTACCGGTCTGAGGGCCTTGAGAGAATTCAGTAGTTATACTTTTAGGCCTCAGGACCATCAACACCATTCCTCAAAGATTTTTCTTCATCATCAATACGAATGCCTGTCCTCTGTCCATTTTTTTACAGATTATCTTGATAGATTTTAGTGTCTATGGTTTCATTACTGATGATTATGACTGAGTTTTCTGATGCTATGGCATAAAGCCATAAAATCATGACAGACTTTAAATTTTAGCTTACTGGTGTTCAGCACCATTTTTCTAGTTTGGCTTCTCTGTTGGTTGTTTTGCTTGTTGAAGATAATTCTGTTCCTCACTTATGATGTGAAACTCCCTAGAGAAGATTTAGGGTCCTCACATCTAATTTTTAGATGGCCCATAAGTCAACATGGATCATCTTTCAGCAACTTAGGCTGAGTTTTAAACATCTGAAACTCATTTTCTTGGTTTCTATTGCTGTGATAAAGCACCATGACCAAAAGCAACTTGGGGAGAAGAATTTATCTCAGCTTATAGTCCAACATGAAGGGAAATCAGGAACTTGAGGCAGAAACTAAAGCAAAAATCATGAAGAAACACTGCTACTGGCTTGTTTCCTGTGCCTTCCTGTGGCTTATGCCACCCAGGACCACACGTACAGTGTGCTAAGCCCTTCCAAACAAATCATTAATCAAGAAAATGCCCTACAGATTTGCTATAGACCAGACAGACAAAGACATTTTTATTTTTCTCATATAAGATTCTATGTTTCTAGATAACTCAAGCTCTTATCAAATTGACAGAAAACTAAGCAAAGCACTAACTTACTCAAAGGTAGTCCTCTTCTTTGAAAATGCTGATTATTTAAAAATCTCACATAAATAATCAATATATACCAGAAACAAAGATAGTCAAATGAGTTTTTAACAGAGTGTAAGACATTTCTTACACTCACATTGAGAAAGTGTTCTATTTGGCTAGGGGTTGGCTAATGAATTATCTACACTTGGATACTGATCATTGGAATAATGTATTAAGCTGCAGGAGTAAACGAAACCAACACAGATTGGAAACCTTGCAAGGTGAGGAACCAAAAATATAACAACCATAGCAAGAAGAGAGCAATGAAGAAGGGGGGGTAGAAATGAGAGTCAAAAGGAACTGAATGTTAAGTGAACATTTCTGGCATTATTAGCCAAATAGATAGGACAATCTAGATGTTTACTACATATGTGACTTATTAGTATAGAATTGGGAAAAGAGTCTTGACGGGTTTCTATGTTTCAGTACTCATCTTTTACAGCTTATAAGTGCCCCCATTTTATTGGTACTTATTTTCTTTTTAAAATTTTTTAAAACGGTTAGACCTGTCTCATGACATAAGCTATAAATCACGCATTTTGGGAGTCTCTATGCTTGAGAATACCAAATAGGTTCAGAATAAGTAGTGGCCAAAGTATTCAGCATTTCAAGAGCACCTACCAAAAGAGTCGGGTTTCTAAAGTCACTTTGATGACAAGGAACCCCCTCTATTTATAGGACATTCACATGCTAGAAGCATGGGGGGCACTTGAAGAAGTCATTGGTTAAAAAAATATTCTTTTTCTGTATTTCAGACATTATACTGGGCAATGCTAAACATTCAATGAAAAGCTGTGATTACACAAACTAGAATCTGGTGCAATAAGAAGTCAGGATGCTCTAGTGTTTGTTCATCATCCATTTCTTCATGCAGAATATGTCGGCTGTTTGTACAGCAGTTTTTTCTACAGCATAATTCATTGATGCTACTTTGTCCCTTTGCATATTTGCTTTAAATTATAACACAGAACAGCCCTTACTGCAGCACAGAGGTGTCTATGAATTTTGCCTCCATAGTTCTACCACACCCTACATCAAATACTACTTCTTTACCCCTTACACCTTTCCGTGGGGAGTTCACTGAGGGAGTGAGAACCGCCACTCTTTCTTTTCAAATGTACTGTCTTGTAAAAGCCATAGATAATAGCTACTTATTAAATAAAACTTACATTGACATTTGTACTTGATTGATTCTTTTCACATTGTTCACAATGGTTAAGAAAACATCTGCAATACTCTCATTGGACTAGAGATGCTATCAGCAAAACAAAAAGACTTTCAGAAAATTTTGGTGGGCTTGCAAGATAGTTCAGTGGGGAAAGGTAGCTGCCACCAAGGCTGGTGACTTCAAATTGTTCTTCAGGTCCCACATGCTATAAAGAGAGAAGTGACTCCTACAAGTTGTCTTTTGACCATCACACACACACACACACACACACACACACATCATAGCCTACTTATACCCACAACACAGAGGCACACATTCACATTTCAAATATATCATATCCTCTCTCTCTCTTCCCCCCCAACACAAACACATATGCACACTCATACATACTTACATATATGCATGTAAATAAAAAGTAGGCAACTCAGAGCATTCTCTCTAGCATAAATAATGCCTACAAACACATAGCTAATATATTTTCTGAATTTTTTCTAAGTTATATATAGTCTGTCTCCACCTCAGATCTCATATCTTCCTGTGTCCTTTGTGGATTGGCTGTGCTTTAGTTTCCTCATGCATTTAAGTTTCAAAATATCTTGCTTATTTTGCACTAATGCTAAATAACAGCATATAGAATGTTTCTTCCTGATTTCTCAGTAAAGACATAGTACACATTTTTTTCTTCCTTCTATTTATTCAAAAAATTGGGGGGATCCAAATTATATCAATATTGCAAGAACAATTATTATAATTATGCAAACGTTAGAATCGGATAAAGTATCAAAAAATAAAATGTAAATTGCTTTTAGCCTGATGATGTTTTGAATATTAAAAATAGTTTTCCCTAGTTAAAAATAAGTGTAAATCCATCCCATGTGTTCTGTCCAATGCATATGTTATAACTGAATTCAGCCAGCTCAGTGCTTTTGCTTTCAGATCTGAGAGACTCACTGTGTGCTATGTCCTTTCCAGTACAGAATTGCTCTGTCAGTAATGGTAGCAAGGACAATTGCACTAATGTAGAAACTTGTGAAACCCCAAAGTCATACTATAGACATCAGTAAACACTTGCTGAATTTTTCATGGAACTCAATGTGTTACAGTAAAGTAAACTTGTATGAGAAGTTTATATGTCTTTAAATACAGTACTGAGCAGTCACTGGAAGGAACTAATGTTCATTTAACAGTACAATGTTTAATAAGAAAATGCCTTAAAAATGAGTGATGATCTAGTTTTCTGTTCATAAAGTCTTGATAAAATGATTTTAATGAGAATGTATTGTGATCATTCCTTTATGCATGGCAATAGAGTGGATTGACCTCTCAGAGTGCATTCCTATAGACACACGATGACTAGTGTTGTAATTGCATTTAAAGGCTACAAGCCCCACATGGTATAATGTTGAACAACACAGTACCTAGAAAATTATTTCATCTTCCCCATAACCTTTAAGTTTGCATAAAATTATTCCTTTATAATTCTAGACTCCATCCATTTGCTTCTTGCCTTGTGCCAGGCTCTATGCTCAGTTATAGGTGAGACAAGGAAGTGAAAATCTCAGAGAAGTAATCCTCAAGGCAACTGTGTAAGAGTCGTGTAAAGACAGGATCTGTAAATGGTGCTTAGAACATCTCTTGGTGAGCTGGTATCCATCCACAACATCAACAATATTATCTCTAGTAACATACATTTTCTTTCCTTGTTTTAATCATTTTCTATTGAAATTAAAGTAGAGAAATTATATAGTATATGATATGCATATGTAAGCACTGTTTTTTCAATTTTGCAATCTGAGATCAATTCCATTAGATTAGAAAGTTTTGTTATTTATTTATTTATTTATTTTTTTGGTAGTGTATCCTCACTAGCTAGCATGCAACACAAGCTATCTTAAAATTCCTGAGTCAAACTCAGAGCCTCCTACTGCTCTAGCAAGTTAGCTTCATCAACTTAGTGGAAACTTGGTAAGTACTTGTGGAAAAAGTCAGTATGATTGACAGTGTGATAAGACTTCTGAAATAATGGTGAAAAGCCCACACTTGTAAAGCGTTAATAGGGATAGCCATATCAAATCAAGTTTTGCTGCATGAATAGAAGTTTCTCATGCAGAAAATGAAGCACTGAGATCCTTTGGAGGAAGGACAGGACCTAAGAGAGCCAAGAAACTGCATGAAAAAGGAGCCATCAGTTCTGAGATGGATAAACTCTTGAGAGCTGTTTAGCAAAGAGTGGAATGACCAGGAAATGTCAGAGAAAGATCAGCAAAGAAAAGATCAAAAAACCTGTTAAAGGCTGGATTCCTAAGATCCATGCACACATTCTGAGGTTTACAATGGGACTGGAATGTAAGTCATCTTTGAAGAGTTTTCTGTGGAATAGCAGCCATGCAGAATTAGCTCTGTGAGACAACTCTTCCAAAGCATGGAGGAAAGGGTGGTGGGAACACTATATTTGTTAAGCTAATGAGAGAATTGTTTGAGTTACATTTGACCTACAATTTGGTGAATTTTCAAGCATTGCTAGAAATATTGCTAGATAATGAAAATAAATAACCTCAAGTGAAAGAGTAATATTAATGGGAAAGATAAGAATTTACTCAATATTTCAGAACGTTAAAATTGAGGTGCTTTCCAGCACCTGTTCCTGTTATTACCCTGATCTTAGACATTCCTACTAAGCTATCTTCTCTGAAACTCTCCCATTGCCTTCAACAGAAGTTTTCCACTTGAAAAACAAAAACAGTTTTTGACTTTCTGTTGTCTGCCAACATTGATTAGCTGCAAATCAAGTTTATCTATGTACTTTTAATTCATTATGGAAAGTAGTTCATACGGATTTAAATATCAGTGTTGCCCACGACATATAAAAACAAACTTACATAAAAACAGATTGCCATGCAGGCATGGGGGAGTCTTTGATATACACAGGTTTGGAAAAGCACTTTCTCTGAGGCCCTTCTGATAGCACCTACCCTCCCTGTCTCACCGAATCTCTACAGGAATAAGTCTCAAACAGAAGGTTATGTCTCTGATGCTCCCTTGAGAGTGAGTGACATCTTAACCTGAGTCAAAAATAATTGATGATTTGTTTCTTTTGGAGCTAAATATTACTGTTGTATTTACGAAGTATGGAAACTTAATAAAAGTTGTCTCACTTGCGTGTAAATAAAATTTACCTGGCAAATTTTAAGGTTATGAGGACTGGGATCATTTATTTTTTTAGAGTTGTGATCTATAAAACTATTTTCTTAAGGAAAAGTTTAGGTAACAGCATGGTCAAGAGTAGAAGAGGCACGAAGCTAATTTTCTTTTGTGGGATACAATCTCATTTTGTCCAGATTGAACAAACCACCGTTAACACCATGTGAGACATTTCATCTCTCTTTAACAAAATGGTATTTCATAGAGACTATGACAGGGTCTCACATATTTAGAGTACATCGGCTATCTCAGGCAAGTGTGGAGGAACTCCTAAGACTGTGGTGTATAAGTGATTCTCTTTTATAAGGGTCAGGAGAATGGGAATAGAGAGCATCAACTAGGTTGGTTCTGGGAGGTTAATCCCTAAGGGTGGGGGAACTAACAGTAAGCAGATGAATAGGTAAATCCCAAGAGCTGGAGAGTGGCCATTATTATTTTCTGAGACTCTAATTAGAAAAAGGTGAGGGGCTGCTTTGCAGAGCTGATAGACGAATAGAAAACTCAACTGAGTTGATACCTGATTTTCTCAGAAAGGCTCCCTGATTTCAGCAATGTAGAATTCAGCAACACCAAAGCACACCAGCTGCTTTTCTACCCAGGATAATTTACCATTTTTTTTTTTTTTTAAAAAAAAAAAACCTTAGTACATTAAAGTCTCCCAGCATTATGAGCAAGCAGTTTCACTTTAAACCTTATGTCCTATTAATGTGATTTTTAAAGTACCCCCAAAGCTGAGAAGTATTATTCAGTCCGTGTATTTACTGTATGTAAAGTCAGAGAGCAGCCAGCATCAGTTCAAGCTTGCCCCACATGGTTTTCCTAATACCCTTCAAAGTCTGACTTCTGCCGTTGAAGCCATATGTCTCTTTAAGCAGATACACTCTGCAGTGCCAACATGTGTCAAGGACATCCCTAGGTTACCAAAATCATTTTATGTGCAACTTCTTCTAATATTCCACAGTACTCTTCCACCTGAACCCCACCCCAACCCCTAAAATGCAATTTTAATAATAGGCATTAAAATGTCATGCTGATAATAAACCCAAAGATATATTACAGAGGATCTGTCTGTATTTTTTTTTCTCTAAATGCTTTTGGCACAAACATAGTGGCGTGTGTGCACAGACTCACCCACAGTGCCTAAATTCTATTTTTTTAAGGTTTTGGTTACGAAGTAGTGCAAAATTTCAAAATCATATTATTCAATGCAGAAATGTTATCTTACATAGGAGCTGGGAAGGCAGTGCTATAAATTTTTGTTAACGGACGATGCAAAGAGATTAGAATTATACAGACATGCAATGTGCCATTTTCATCTCTAGTCAAGAGTTTTATCACCATATTATCTTGTGTTGCTGCTGGGGAAGCAACAAACAGTAGGTTTGGCCATCTCAGGGACAGAGGTCTCTGGAAACTGCACCTGCTCATTATATGAGAAATCCTTCTATGGGCAGAGAGAAGGATTTCAGCGTTATTCTCAAACAGTTGCCTAATTCTTATAACTTGTGCATATATTTTTTTTGAGTCATGATTGTACAATCTGTTACCCATTTTGGGATAAAAACACTATTGAAATCAGGCATACTGACTTAACCAAGCTACATTTTTTTTTTTTTTTTTTTTTTTTTATGAATCGGGTTGAAAAGTTGATTGTCACAATGTAGTCATGTCTTGTGTAAATTCATACACACACACACACACACACACACACAGACACACGCACACTCACACGCACACACACATGGGAGGGCATCATTTAACAATTTACTTTTCTCAAATGGAGCTTTTTATTTCATTGTTGCTGTCATTTTCCTTACTGATCTCCACGTCTTTGAAACACCATGAGTCACGGTGTTTCCCATGTAACAAACAGCTCGGGTTTTTCATTGTCTGTGAGGCTTCCATGTACTGCAGCAAATTTGAATTGGATATGTTGTGTTCAAACTGATAGTACTGAGTAAGCCAAGAAATACGTGCGTTTTCCTTTAAATGTGAGCTGCGGCAAGGCACAGTACGGTTCGCTATACTGAACAAGTCGGTCGGCACTGACCAAAATGTTGATGGATATACAGCAGATCAAAACGAGGAGAGTCATTTTGAAGTGCTCGGTATCTGTCTGACATGATAGGCTTCTGAATTTATACCCCTTTGCAAAAAGAGTCTTCACATTATTTTGTCAGTTTGTTTCAATTTGAGAGGTGTAGAAAATTGGTATTCATTTTTTTGATATAACCCTTAAATTGTACAATTTAAGAAAACTGGCTGAAAGAGATAAATTAAATGGGTAGAAATATTTTCAAATCAAAGCCCGACTGACATATATAAAAATGATGTATGTTTCTTACATGGTCCACAGGGAGAATTCTGCAGGCTTGCTATGATCTCTACAATTTGCTTCAGGGCAAACTAGATTCTGGGATATTCTATTATCCCTTTGGTCTGTTTATCATGGAAACTGATGTACAATCGAGAGTTCTTTTGGTCTTTCTTTCTGTCAGGCTGGAACTGGAAGGAATTCACTTATCTCGTCTCCTCACCTCCAGGAAACTGCTGCAGCAGAGTTCAGTGACCAGTAATCAATTATTATTGAGAAGCAATCAATTGCTAATTTCCATAATTATGCACATCTAAACACTATGAACAAGAAAGAGAAACAAAGCCGCACTCCAAGCCTTGCCTTGTTAGCAGTATTTTGTTAACACAGGCTCTAAAAAAAGCTGCCGCAGCTGGTACCACAAATGTGTTTCCAGTATTCAGGCCATCAACGTGATTCGTCGCTAAATGTATAGAATCAGCTTCTTGCTAAAAACTACAATTACAGGTGATATACAGATTGAAATCACAGGGCTGGTTTGTCGAAGAAAATTGTCCTAATGATGGGTTTTCGGATGGGGAATGCAGCTCTTTTCTTTCTCGGTGATGGGTTGTGAAGGCAGCTGCACCTGCCTCTATGCTGTATTCTGCCGCACTTAATGATATCTGATGATATCATTAGGCAAAGTGTTCATAAACAGATGTTGAGCCTGTGCCTAAATGCTGTCAGATGAGCGGTTGCTGGCCTGAAACAGTATTATTTATATAGAACATTTACGTTTGTTATGTTAATAACCCCACTATTAGCTCTCTGGATGTTGCGTTAGGAATGTAAATGTAGTTAATATGAATAACAACCTCTTTACTCTTTGTGCTGCAGTTGAGTATAACTTTTAGGCTTTGGGAGAGAAACAAAGATACCCCCACCAAGTCCTTTTGACTTAGTGATTTTTTTTTTTTTTTGGCACCACTTGAAATTTTGATCAGGAGATAAATAATGAAAATCAATAGGACAGATGTTAAATATCAGACTCTAATTTTCTGGACAGTTTGTAACCTTAGAGAACCCAACATCTCTGAATTTTCTCTTGTTAGCCCAGTCCATCCACCTGATGTGTCGGAATGGTCTTCTTGGACTCCAATGACAAATGTCCATCTCAAAGATTCCTAAACACTCTGTCATACATCAGCCTAATTTGGTTGGTCCCATGAGCTTGTTTTTGTTTTCTTTCCTAACAACAAGATATTTCTCGACCCATGTACCGAGACATGATGGTCATGGGTCTTTAGCCATGTTTTTCCGGTTTTGTTGACGACTTAGCCATTACTGTGATGTCATGATGGCAATGCCTAGAAAACGGGAATGCCTAGAGAATTCCATGTGTATTTAAGTCAAAGTCGATTTTTATGTTTCATAGTTAATTCATGCAGAGTAAGTTATGCAAATTCTGACAGTCGTCCAATGTACACTATTTCTCTGGAACACTCTTCTACTGTGATAGCCACATCATGTTTTGAGTGGATCTTTGTCATTTTGTTATACTTTAACTAGCTGAGGAATTTCCAGCAACTAAAAATTGTACTCGATTATTTATGAGTTCAGAAAACTATTATTCCTAAATGCTAATGAAACAAAAATCCAACAGTGTTAAGCTGGCACTTTCTTACCCCTGCAGTCAGAGAGTAAAGTAATTTTTTGACATGTCTCATTATGGCTAATACTAAGAATTCATTCAGGTTGCTAAAACACACAAAATGCCTATCTGTGTTTATTTCCTTGTCTACGAAAATGAGCAGAGTATTACAGGGGCCGGTTTGTGTACATGACTTCTCTTACTCCGTCTTATTTCTAGGGAATTCTAAATTAGGTAATTGTAAATTATTATTGTAAGATTTATATAATGTCAGATTTTCTTTTTCTTTACTATATCATTTTAATTTTGACCTCTTAAAAAATACTGGGAACTCCAGATACTTTTCATAAGGTGTTTCTGTATTTTCTTCTAAATGCAGAAGCAAGAAAATTAAAATAGAAAACACTCTAGTATATACGTCTGTAAGAATTGTTCTGTCCTATGATGTTTACATGGAGATTTAAGAAAAGAAATTATTTAAACTTCTCAAGTTAGAAAAGTGAGAGGGCAACTTTTCTTTTGGAATTATGGCATAAGGTAATAAAACCGTAAAACTATTTGCATGCTTCCATGCAAAAGAAATGAGATTCCTGGGAGGAATGAAGTAATTATTCATGTACACACAGTTGAAAGACTGTTCCAAGTATTTGGACCTTCCAGTGAGACTTTTAAAGGGGAGGGGCAGGTAAAAGGAGGGCCTTGACCACTATGCAGTGCAATTTTATTCGTTTGACATTGCTGCCATTTCTCTACAAGAAACTTGAGAAACGCCTGTTTATTTGTGCAGCCAGCCAATGAAAGTGGTCATTCTGAACTCCTCAGAAACTTAGATCAATGGCAGAGAGAGGATGAAAGGAAGCGCTGAAAGCATCAACTATTGTTGAAACAAGATCAATTCATCAACATCTATTTACGAGGCACGAGAGCCCACCTATCTTCAATGAGTGTTTATTTCCTGTCTTCTCTTCCCTAGCTGTGTTCCTTAAGAGGCATGTATGTTTAAGGCTTTATTAATTTCCTTTTACTCCAAAAGGTGGAAAATGATGTTATCATTTAGTCTATTATTTTCCAAAATGCTTCTGTTATTTATGTTGGAAGCAAGATCCCATCTCCTTTACTGTTACACGTCTCCTTTAAAAACTGTAGAGGCCAACTGGTGCATTTCACCTTTCTCCTCCTCCCCTCCCACCCTGCCTCCCACTTCTCTTCTTCTTGTTCTTTGACATTTCTATTTGCTTAGAGTACCAGACCTTTATGTAAATACCTTGATGCATATTAAATATCACTTACATTGGCATAATGACATGATTACCTTATGTACAGGATCATTGCTTTTCCTATGTCCACAACAACATTCAGAGGTCAAGTACAAGACAGCAAATGATTCTGGACTCAAATAATGCAAATTTCAGCCCTAGCTAAGCAAATTACTATGTATTGTTGAGAAAATCTGTTGCATTTCTAGGCCTCAATTTCTCTGCTCTAGTAAATGTA
Organism: Arvicanthis niloticus; assembly: GCF_011762505.2. NCBI lineage: Eukaryota > Metazoa > Chordata > Mammalia > Rodentia > Muridae > Arvicanthis > Arvicanthis niloticus. The sequence goes on from NC_047659.1 coordinate 21,645,722, forward strand.
TGCTTTCTTAGTGTCTTGATTTTTGGAAGGATATTTGTAAAGATGATCAAATGCTATGATCTCTTAAATTCTATAGGAATCTACCACTCAGCATAAACTTTGTGTTATTAAATGATGGCTGATTTTTTTGAAGCAACTCTTACACACTTATTATAGACTGTTTCCTAGTGATAATAATGACAGTACTGTCGCCAGCTTTCTCAATTTTTATTGTTTTCCTTAGCTTTGTTTATGACTTAAAAAATGACCGGAGTTATGTGAAAACATATTTTTACTTGTGCAAGTAATGCAGATTTATTTATTTTCACTTCAATAATGAACCCCATTTTACATGAATTTCTATCTTGACTGCTATAATAAGTTAAATTTCAACATTTTTTAAAAAGCATGTCTTTGACAGTGATATGAAATTTCATGCCACTCTGTCTGTTTTGTACCACTGAAACAACCAGAGACTTTTTTCTCTATTTCCTAGGTTCTGTGAGTTTTATAGATTTTACTGAGGAACTTCACATTCTAATGACCACAAAACCAGTGCTTTTCTTCAAAAAGAAAATCTACTTATCCTTGAAAACGGGTTAAAATTGGTTTTGTATGAAAACCATGCTAAAATTACTATGGTGATACTAATTTATTATTTCATTTTACTATTCATTTCTTCTTAGAAAATTACATACTTTGTGCTAAAATGGCCTCAAGGAGGAAGGAGAACTTAACATTTGCTCTCCATCTCACCCCTCTCTCTATATCTTGTTGGGCTTCATTAAAAATACTCATGATATGGCAGAATTCCACAAAGACATTTTGAAGATTATTCAGATCATATCGTACTCAGAACATATATGTTTCCATGAGAAGAAATTTGATACTATCAGAACAGTATTGCTATAAGACTAGGAGTTTTAAAGTGCAAAACCTATACAGAAAGAACTTTTGCCCATAAGAACTGCATAAATTATCTACATGAACATGAAGTCCATCACACAGGCAAGGGCTGACAGTTGTGTATACATTGCTCTGATGACATGGTTGCCTAGTACAAATGGATTTGGTCTAAAGATGGTCATAAAATATGCCACTCGTAAGGCCTATATTTTAAGGGATTGTTAAATGCCCCATTGGATGTTTGACTATAATCAAGGAATTTCCCACATCTATCTGAGGACCTCAAAGACAGGAAAATGGGGGGAGAGGAAGGTGTGTGGCTGAAAAAGGAAAAAGAAGAGGACAGAAAGAAGAGAACAAAAATGGCCATGGTCAATTTCTTGACGAAACATCAACCAACCTCGACCCTGTTAAGCAAACTGTTCAACGGAACAAAATGTATTTGCTGTCATAATCAAATCCTACCCCAGGTTTTAAGAATCACCATTTTTGTAGGTCTATGTGTCTCACAAAGAATGGTATTCTAACATGGGGAGCCAGGATTGGGCGTGTCTGTGACAGTGACCCCACACTGGACACTCCTAACCGCATAGCTTATTATTAACCAAATTTGGGTAGGAAAATTAATATCAGAAGATTCCCTGTCTTTCAATCTTGTGTCCACATCAATAAAATTGAGCTAATTGCTAATTGGTATTCAGAAAATGAACCACTCTAGCACCCTGGAGCCTTCTTATATTATGTCATGGAGTTAGAAGTAAGATATTGTTTGCTCCCATTACAGAGTGCAACATTTATTCCTGAAAATAACATTGTCTCATTTATAATATTTTAACCTAAAATATAAAAGGGCATTAGAGGAGTGTTTTCAGGGTCAGACACTATTTTTAATGCTTATTATCACACACACACACACACACAAACACATGTCTTACTAATCACTACCTTGGACTAAATTGTTAGAAACTGACATAATTTACAAGAATAAAATACTTCTTTCCTGAATAACCTTGAGTATCCACATCTACCAATGATCAATACAAAATCAATATAAAATTCTTTTTAGCTTTGTTCATATTATGTACTTTTTTTAAAAAATGTTTTTGCTCATTGCTCTGGCATAGAATGTCTTAACACATTTGGTGAATTTCATATCTCATGTCTTCCAAAGAAATTATAGTCTGGGAAATATCTATATGATGGGTTTTCTTTGGGACAACTACTGCTACTTAAATAAATCAATGCATATTCTTAAGAAATACTAATAGAAAATTATGTTTCTAGAGTTTTTTTTTTTACTTTATTTATGTGTAAATGTGTGTTTCTGTGTATGAGCATGTTCATGTGAGTATAGTGTCCATGGCGACCAGAAGAGGGCAATGTATTCCCCTAGAGCTGGAGTTCCAGGCAGTTGGGAGCACCATCATGTAGGAGCTGAGAATTAAACTCAGTCCTCTGAAAATCAGCATGCTACCTTAACTGGAGAACCATCGCTGTACCGCTCTAAAAAATATTAGTTTAAAAAAGTATTTAGTAGGTCTCCGGGGCAGATATAAATAAAATACCAGTCAGTACAATTTGATTGTCTCTAAAACTTTAAATGCCAGTGAGGGTGGACCATATCATTGATAAACCATTAGCAATACTTTGTTTTATCTTATTTGTTTGTTTGTTTATTGCTTTAGGAAAACTATTTCTAAAATAGGGCTTATGGTATCTGTAGAGTATATGGAAAAATTACCTATAGCCTAATTAATAGGGGAAATTTTTCAGTGCTGTAATTTAATGGGAACTATGAAAATCAAAGGTGATGAAGAGTTCTAAAGGAAGATTTCTTGGCTCATTTGAAAGTTTAAAAGACAAATGCTAAGGTGGAATCTGCCTTTCTCCTTAAGGTGGAATCTGCCTTTCTCCTTGGAGTGTTCACTACAGAATTGATTCACAAGATAAGTAATACTAAAGGTGTTTCCTCAGGAACTGTTTTTGTGCAAAGCATAAATTGATTATTACACCCCCCCCAAAAAATTACTTTAGCAATTCTAACTTTACATTCTTTTGATCTGATAATTGATTATCCAAAATATCACTCAGTTGGAAATAGTGTGTTTTTGAATCATAGACAAATAGTCTTTGAGAGCACACTATATAATTATGATTATCAAAACCATTATTCTAAAATTTATCTTAATGAGATCCTTAAAAAAATTATAAAATGATTTAATGTAGCATTCTTTAAAAACTAAAAGTAGAGGGTGGCTAAAAAGGTGTTTCAACAATTAAAAGTGCTTGTTGTGTACTCTTTGGTTGGTGGTTCAGTCTCTGGGAGCTTTAGGGGTCTGGTTGGTTGATATTTTTGTTCTTCCTATGGGGTTGCAAACACCTTCAGCTCCTACAGTCCTTACCCTAACTTCCCCATTGGGATCCCCACACTAAGATGACCCAAGATAGAGAAGCACTAGGCCACTGAAGTAGAAATGGGTGAATGGGTGGGGAGCACCCTCATAGAGGGAGTTGGACGGAGGAGGGGATAAGGGGATTGTGGAGGAAAAACTTGGAAGAGGGATAACATTTAAAATATAAATAAATAAAATAGCCAATAAAAAAAAGAGTGCTTGTTGTTCTTTCAGAGGACCTGGTTTCATTGCTAGCACTCTCGTAGTGGTTCACAGCTATTGGTAACTCCAACCACAAGGAATTCAACACTCTAACTTCTGTCACCATCAAACACATGAGCTGCACATAAATTCATACAGGCCAAACACTGAAACACATTAAATAAAAATAACTCCAAAAAGTCTTTTTTAAAAAGAGATACATATTGCTGGACATGTAGCTCAATGGTAGGGCATTTACTTAATTGTGGGAAGATCTGAAAAGAGTTGGGGGAGGGGCAACCATAATTATGAACCATATTTATGAAAACAATCTATTTTCAATAAAAAATTTAAAATATACAGGGCAATGTGATAAATACCTGGAATCCTAGTACTCTGGACATTGAGACAATTGGAATGCCTCAAGAGCCTATATACTGAGTTCAAGGCCAGCCTCAACTACAAACAAACAAAGACAGTTGTGGTAATATTATCTTCAAATTAGAAGGCAAGAAATTATTGTCATCAAAGACTAGGACTAAAATGAGCCCATTTCTTTTAGAGAAACTTATTGAAGTTTGTTTCAGTATTTTTCTAAAACTTAAAAAATACAACCGTGTATTTACAACAATGGGGCATAGGTGAATATCTTTATTGTCTTCACATACTCTGTTTAGACCAAATGTTTGTTATAGATCCTTCTAGCAATTTTTTCATGATTTAAAAAACTGATATCCATTTTACTACATAAGTTAATCTGAGCAGGGATTACACAATATGGGAAAGATATCTAGAAATATAACCTATGGGCCTTGACCTGAAATCTATAAATGAGGATCTTTTTTAAAAGTCTAGGGTCCTAAAGTGATGAAATTGCATACCAATTTCATTATATCATGCATTGGTTGATGATGGGAAGCTAAGCATCTCTACAATAAAGAAAAAAAACTGTTTTAGAATACACTAAATTTATCCTGAGGTATCTTAATAATTGATTTTTGTTGCTCAGTATTTCCTTAGCTTTCCAGTAATAGTCTTCAGTTCAAATATGCCCAGAACCAAATTGTTATTGAATTCTGGGGGCCCAAGTTGCCATAATGGTACAAGCATTGGGGGCTTTGAAGTGGCACTCCCTGTGTTGTGATTTCATCTCCTCAACTGTTCTTAAATCAAGAAGCTCTCAGATGCACAGACCTAAGCAAAACAGAAGTGGTCCTCTGGGCTACTTCCTGATGAATGGGATCAGAATGAGATCCACAGTCACCCTCATCCGTAGACTAGAAGGAGAAGGGAGTGCAATTCCCATGCAGCATCACACTCCTCTAGGAAACAGGTGCTCCATGGGAGTAAGTACATTGAGAATGTGAGAAGTGCAGCTTCCCCCTCTCAGAGCCATGTTCACTGTATGCTGCATAAACACAGGGAAATCCGGTGCAAGGCACAATGACAGTGGCCACGTTTGTGCAAACAAGTGTCTTACTGAAAGCAGAAAGCACATACTTGAAAGGCTCTCTCAGAACCTTCAAAATAAAAGCATGGCTGCCCAGGGCAGACTCACACACACAGTATTTCAATGCTACTCGTAGCAGGCAAACAAAATATGGTTCAAATGGCTTAGCAATCCCAGAAACAGAACACACCAGTTTAATGAGGTCTCTGCTTGAAATTAAAGTGGAGGGAGTTTTACGAAGAACAGTATTCAATAACAAAATATTAAATGATAAACACAGATTGCTTAAAATCAGACGGGCCATTTTAAGAAAAGCATTTTAGCTCATCATGATATGTAGCACCTTATTTAAATTAGGAGGTGTTAATTCGTAGCTTGAATAATATATTAATATAATATGTAAAGTGAATGGCATTGTTAATCACAGTCGCGCCTGGAACGACTTTGCTTCTGTGCACTGAATGTTAATTTTGCAAAACATTAATTTCAAAGATTTTGCAGCAGTGCTTTTGTAATTAAATATTAATGTCACATGTTATTGCAGAAGCATGTTTATGAAAGCCGGCAACACTTCAAGTCAACTCATTTGTTTTTATATTTATTCTTGTACATCTGCAATCCCTTCCATTTCACCATTTCAAAGTGCAGGCCATTTTGAATAGTCAATATGTGAACATTTTTCATTGTAAGCGTTTTTTAACATCCAACAGGGTAAATATTTAATGTTGTGTTTTTAGCTGGTATAATTTTTCAGAAAATTGGCTATAACTTTTAACAACTCAAAGGTACCTAAACTGTCTCCAGTTTTGGCTTAAGTGATCTGAAAATAAAGTAGTAATAAATGTGATGAAGCTATGTAAAAATATTCAAGAATTCAAAGGCTCTCTATGAAAGTTGGAAGTCACAAGAACAGTTCTATGCACAAGACATCTCAGTACTGATTCATTTTTATGTCTTTATTAAAAGTTCTGAACCTAGGCAAAGAATAGGAAGATCTCCCTTGTGAGTTTGATTCACACTATTGCATGTTTGAAGTCATGCATTTGCTTTATTTTTTAAAAAGAGAGGGTTTATGCTCAGTGCTCTATTCAAATATACACTGGATATACGTGACCAAAGCACTGCAGCTGGTCTTCTCCAAGACACTCCCAAGGTGTGCTGTGTAGTTAGTCTAAAAGCTAAATCATACCTGATTTTATCTGGCGAGAAAAACAAACCTCAAGGCATTGTAGTTTAAAACTATTCTCTTAATCAAGCAAAGGTGTCTTCTACAGTGAAATGCTTTAGATATAAATATATTTTTTAAAATTATTTAATGAATTATCCATATTGAAAAAAATCCTAGAAAAATCATGATATATTTTATTTGGTTAGCGGCATGTTTAACAGTTAAGAATTATATCTGCACCTGATGTTGTATGTTAGCGGCTAATGCCATTTGACAGTGATGAAATTAAAGGATGAAGAAGAGATACAAACTACATTTTACAAGCATGATGGGTCTCCAACAATGCCATTTAAATATTATTTGTCACTATTTAAAATGAACCTTTCCCCTTTAAGCTATGCCATTATGCTCATTTGTCCTGTCACCACTGACAGGCTATATGACTCACACACAAAAATGGTCATTAGGTACTGCATCTTCATCTTATTAAGAAAAAAAAAAAAGGAAAGAAGGAAAGAAAGAAAGCATTCTGATGCCTCTAAAAGCCTGTAATTATTTTCATCCAAAGAGATAGTGTCGCTTGGAAGGTAATTTAATAACCTTTTGCATGTACCTGGGGAATGCCTCTCCAGGGGACCAAGGTGCAGACATGCCATTCAGTCGTCAAAACATGACCTTTAATGGTTGCTTAGAGAGAAGTTAGTGCTGAGTGTTGTACACAGTGCAATGCTAATTCTGCTTTCTAATATATGCAAAATTTAGTTCTTGAGCAATGATCTTTATAAGATGAATTAATATAGGTACTGCTCCAGGAAACAAAAGAAATTGCAAGTGAAATACTCCCCACTATGCATAATCTTTTACACTTCAGTTTGAAGTAGTTAACAACTTCCATAATATGTGCAAAATAAAATAGTATGAAATACTCCACAGACTTTACTTTCTTTTTAGTTAGTGGGTATTTTCTAGTCTATGTGCTATAGAAGCCTAAAACAAGGTTAAAGGCATTTCTTTGATAAGCCTATTTTCCCAAATATGGTGCTGGCTACAATTCCATACAAAAGATAAAGAACCAGTTCTTTTCAGTATCATCTCCCTGTTTTCTACCACCTTCTACATGGCTCATCTACATTACTAATGCAGTTACTGAGTTGTTTTTATTAAATTCTTCATGGATTTTTGATGTTACAAAATGACATTTTCAACACTTGCATAGACAAAAGAGGTGCAGGCGATTTCCTGTATCAGCCAGGTTCAGAACTCCTTATTTTGGTAGTGTGTTGTTAGACCCCACCTTATTAGAAATTCTAGGGCTTCACCTCCTACCCCTGACATGCCATCCGTCAATTTATTAGCACGCTGGTGAAGTAAGCCACTGAATGGGCTATATCAATTCGTTTAGGTTTTGCTTTTTTCTTTCATTCTTTTTTTTTCCCCTTTAAAATGTCTGTAATCCTCAGTTCTGCTCTCTCAACCGGTCAGCATTAAAGATTTATGTTGCACTTTTTTTTTTCATTGCCACACCTGAATATGGATTACTTAAATGGGCTGTAAATAATTCATATCTGGGAATAAGTTTCCATTACTGACCAATGTTGTAATTTAATATACTGTATTATGGGTTATACAGTTTCACATTGTTTTCTGTGTGCATTCTGCAGTCAGGCAGACAACAGTTTAAGTAAAAAAGAGTGAGGTGTTTCCTTAGCTTATTTTCAGGTTCGCTTTGGCCTCAATCAGCAACAGGGATAAAGGAGACAGAAACTGCATGCTCCTCTGGTATTTATGGAAATCATTTTTTTTTTAAGCTCTTGACCTGAAACAAAATAAATTCAAAAAGAAATAAATGTGTTAATATCGGTGACTAAAAAAATCTTCTTATGAATTGAAAAATAATCTTGGTTCTTGAACCCAAAGGTTAATCTTCTTGTTTGATACTTGAATATCCCACGCACAAAATGCCACAATAAAATGATAATTTATGTGACAGGCTTGAATGAGGCTGCTGGATCAAATACGCAAAATATTAAAGTACAAGCTATTTTTAAAGCACAGGCAAGTGTTTACTCTTAAAAGGGCTTTAAACAACTTAAGATTAAGTTGAGTATAGTAAAAATTAATAATAGATTAATACATTAAAATCTATGAAGACACATAAGATAATGATTTAAAAAGGAATAATTTAAAAAGATGAATTAAAAAGTCGAATCAGAAAAGAAGGCCAGCATAAACTAGGGAAAAACATGCTGAGAATAAAGTCTGTTAGATCTTGAAATAGGAAGAACTGCTAAATAATGCATAGTTTTATTTTTCTATCATTTGCATAAACCTTAAGAGAGTATTTATTTGTGTAAAACTTGATGTATCGAGTAAGGAGAATGAAAAAAATGGCATTCATTTTGTTTTCATTTTGGTATTTAGGAAAAATATTCTGTTACATATGGACTACTTAGACCTAATCATCTGACTGAATGTGCAGTGCGCCTTGAGCCAGGTTGGAAAGGGCTGGCTGGAGAACACTGCCCTGGTCTTGCTGCAGGCGATGCAGGTTGGCCCACGCTCTGCTGGGGAGCAGATGGTGAGCCAATGCTTGTAGTCACACTTACCTTCCTTGCTAAATCCATAATCCCTCGCTGGACACGGAGCCAAGGCAGGCTTTGGAGGCAGAAAGGAGGTTACAATCTGGACTTGGGTAGTGACTGCCAGAACTGAGAAAACAGCTCAGAAATTTCAAATGCTTAACAAGTTATCTGTCTTGTCCCTAAGCCAGTGCAGCATTTTTAAAAGTAATTAAGACATGATTGAAAATGTGTATGCCATCTAAATACAAAAATCTTCAAAAATCATCAAAACCAATAATTAAAAGCCACATTTAATGTGACATTATGCAAAAACACATTTAAAAACGAACTGTACTTTTGTTATTGAAGAAAAATACATTGGGGGGGAACGCAAGAAGGAAGCATTTATAGAAAAGACATTTTATTTTTCTTGCAGAACTGAATGTTGTAGAAAAAAATATTCCATAAATGCCTGTAAATATGAGTATTTTCCTTCTGTAAGAAAATGTATAGCTACATAGCGTTGTATCTATACCTACATATGTTTCTCTTGTTTTAAAATATTAAATGATTAATTAATTTTCTATATATAATACTTATGCATATATATGTATGTTTTCCTATGTGTGGATAGGTTCATTATCAACACAGACATTATAAACCAGAAAGACAAAATAAAAATATTGAGTGGATAGCCAAATTCTAATCATTTATAATAAAAGGGACAGTAAGAACCATCTGCTTAATGTAAAACAACCACAGCAAAAACCCTAACTGAAAAAATGTATGTATATATATATATATATATATATATATATATATATATATATTATATAATGTATATATATAATATATATAATATATATATATTATATCATATATATATATGATATAATAGGGTACCGATATAAAACAAAACCTGTATAAAATGTCAATATAATCCATTAGGGCAACATTGACTTATATCCTGTCTATATAATAATCTCAAACATGAATCAAAGCTGGTTCATTTATGATTTGTGAGGACCACAGGGATTTTTCCTTTTCTTTTCTTTCTCTTTTTTTTTATTTATTTAAGTTGTTACTGATCTCAGTGGGTGTTACAAAATTTCTTAATTTTCTTTACTGAATTTTCATGATTCCTCATTCTCTTAGGCAACATTCTTCCTATGCAAATCATTCTTAGGCATATTCTAGTTGAAATCCATTGACTTAAGTAGAATTCTAGCTGTCACCAGTCCTGTCTCAGCACTCACATATCCCCAGTGGGCACAGTGCTCCCTGCTGTGCTTCCTGTGCAATGGGGTAACCTGTGCTCTTCATTGCCTCCTCAGACCACCATCTTTTTCTATTGTCTCTCTAGAGGAAGTAATTATTTCATCCTTACTTATAGATAAGAAAATTATCCTAATTTCTCTTTTTTATTGGCTCCCTTCCAAATTCCTTCCAGTAACTTCCTTTCTTGACAATACTGTTTTCTTCAGAAATTGATATAAAGAACTAAAATAAGATGTGAGAGCATCTCTCGTGACCTCATTTTGCATTCGAGAAACCCACCTGGTACTGAGATATACATAGGTTACTATTGTAAAGGATACAGAGCAAAGAAACATAAGGTATGGATTGTGTCTATAATATGGTGTGCTTCTTCATTTTGAGTTTTTTATTACCTCTCATTGGAATAAATATGCCCTTAATTATAATGACATTTATATCCATTATTCATGATATAAAACAAGATCAGAAAAAACTTTACCCTTCATTCCCTAACCTAAAATAATGCATTATATTATATACAGCTATCTAATACTTTTTAGTGAGGAATGTTTTCATATACTTTCAGAAATCTTTAAATGTTTGGCTTAATATAATTTTTGCTCCCAAATAAGAGGAAGAAAAACTTAAAGGTTACTTGTAATGATGCAAAATTGTTGTAAAATCGCGCTGTTGTTAATATAAAATATTTTGTAACTATAATTTTAAATCAATGAAGTATATCCAATATTTCATTAAGAGCTAAAGACAATAAAGAAATTGCCTTCAATATAAGACATAGCTCTTCCATTTGATTTTAAACAAAGACAATATACTCAAAAAAAAAAGTTCTAAATTTTCATCTCAGCTCTTCCATTATAGAAACATGATAATGTCTCTGGGGATCAGTTTCTTTAAGCATATATATAATAATAACACACATGTAATGATTTTTACCATTTTAATCACCACAGACTATAGCTATACAAAGCTTAAAACAATGACAACAAAGAAACAATTTTCAGAGGTAAATATAATTGAGCAGAAATAAATAGCACAAAGCAGGTGATGTCTTCAGGTAACCTATGATTCACAACCAAAAAGCAATTCAAAAGTACTCAACCCCACTTAACAAGATGAACATCTATATAGACACTAAAAGTCTTTTTAAAAATTTCATGGCATATTCTGGTACAAAATTTGTGACGTTTGTTCACTTGATATGAAGCCCAAAGAAAACAATTTTTAAATATAGAGGATGGTGAAATGGTAACTACTATCATTGTGATCCATATGTAAGTTCCAGATTTGAGGGCAATAAAAAGATCCTGGATTGTAAAGAGCTATATTCACAATCAATGGAGACCAGTGAGTAGCAGAAGTGAGCTAAAAAGCAAGCAAGCCCATAAAAAGGACCAAGAATTTGAGGCTGAACAGGAAATCTAGCTCATCAAAGCTCTTAGAAGTGGTTTCAGAACTCTAGTGAATCTTCTGCTCTTTGATGTGACGCCGATTAAGCACCAGAGTGGTGTATGCCAATTATGGTGTAATATATAAAGCTTCCAAGTCAGTATAGTCTTAACTATCAACGTTATCACAAACATTATTAATTAAAAGAGACCTCTGCTTTCCTAAAAGGGGAACGATGCTCTGATGGCAAACGACCTATTATAGAATTGGAAACGATGACATTGTCAGAAGTTGTAGCTCTTGGATAGAGCATAAAGCAAAGATCTTGATGTTAATGGTCATGGAAGATTCTGTGTTGCCATCTGTCAGAAATTATTTACCAGTTTTTTTGCTGACCAAATTCCAAATTAAGAAGCTCTGTTTCCTGGCATAAATTTGCCCTCTTTCTTAATTACAAATAGTGTCCATCTTTACTAAGACCTATTAAACCACACAAAGTTTTAAAAGTCTTCAATTGTAATATATTTTAATTGCCTTCTTACTTAAGATTCCTTGGATTGTATTTTCATTAGAGGTTCTTAAAGAATACTCAGATATTCTCAATCAACTGTAAGCATTTGTCCCGGGGCTTCTGCCAAAGAGATCATTCTCAAGCACAAATAGTGTTTTTCCTGTCTGCTTTTAATAACTTCTTTACAACTCTGCGTAACTTTTAGGAAATAAAAGTTCAACCTCTTCATGATACTTTCCGAAGTTCTCCATGATCGGACTCCTTCTTTATCTCTTACTCCTTATATTTTACTGATTCTAAGTTCTGTCCATCCTGGAAATTCTTTTCTTAATCCAGATTTTCTATTTATGAGAAATGCTATCACATCTGGCCACATTTCCTAATTTCTTTCCCACCAAACCTTCTCTTATCTCCGCCCTCAATAAAAGTTGCTCCTAATCACACTTCCCTATTTTCCAAGACTGGGTAATATATCTTCCTTTTATACTCTCACAGTCCCCTTAATTGTCACATTTATATGTAAAAGTGAATATTTTCTCTGTCTCTTCCACTGGACCATGAACTATCAGTTAATGGGTGAAATTCCTTTCCTTCCTGAACTCAAGACCTTGCTGCTGTGTGAGAAAAAAACAGTACCATAGTTGATCACTTTATTCTGGGGCACTCTGGCAACCTACTCTTAAAGACTTTCCCCATCTCTTCAAGGTTTCTGTCTTCCCTGGTTCTTATTTGTGGGATTTCTTAAACCTCAGTCATAAGTTTTATTGCCTTAATATCTACAGTACTCTAGATGTTTGTATTTGGGAGCAGGATTAGAAATATCCACATGACATCTAGACACAAATCACTGAACCTAGCCTTGTCCTTAGAGTATCAAACCTATTAAAGAGATTTTTCTTTTGATATTGCTATTTGTCTATCTATAACATGTTAATCAAATGAGAATATTTGCTTACCTCTGCATCAGAATACTGTCTCCCACTTCTTATTTTCCACCCAAATAACACCCTATGTTATTCTCTATGATATCTAAGGCCCATGGCAAAGTAACTTGAATGGATCAGTTTTTGTCTTTCTCAATTTAGTAGCCCTGCCCAAATGATCATGCCTTCCTTTTGTTGTACTGCAACAGTCTTTCTCAGCTTGCATACTTCGCTTCCGGTCCCTAGCCATACACTCCTCAACAACAGCCAGATTGACCATTTAAAAATGTGAATGAAATGAAGCTGTTTTCCTATTCAAAGCTATATGTCAGTTTTAATTCTACTTTGAGTGAGTTAACTAGAATATACGCCTGGCTTACCACATAGTCCCTCCAAATTCTCTATGCTATTCTCACCCTGCACCCTCCTTTTACTTTGCTCTGGTTATATTGCTCTTTAGTTTTCTCAAACAGCTGTTTTGTTTCTCTGGTTCTAGATTTCTTCTTTCTGTCATCAACTTTTACCTACTCACCTAAACTTTCCTTAACGGAGGCACTTAGTCATTTACTAAAGCCACAACCCTGTAACAGCTGTCATTATCATCCATCTCTGATTTTACTTGAAATTTGATTATATTTTCTGAATAACTATGTCATTTTAATGTTCTACATAATATCCAGCCTTCTCATAGAGTTCCTTTGATTTAATCATTAGTCAGTACTTTTGACTCATCTTCAAATTCACCAAAATAATAGCTTCTTCAGCTCGTAGGTCTTGTCGTGTCCCACATAGTAATTCTGGAATCTTCAGCTAGGTCTCAACCAGCAACAAGTTTCTCAGTACTTGCTAAATAAATAAAATAACAATTATATGTGAGATTAAGATTAAATGAGTGAATTTTAATAGATAATTAATACATGTGAACTAGGAGAAGTTGCATTAACTTTTCCCTTAAATTTCATGATATTTAATGAAAACAATAAGCAGATATTACTTACTCCTTTTGAATGCTAGACTGCAGAGAATTTCACAAAGAAGTCAATGTCCATACAAATCATGGCAAACCTTGTCTTTCAACTGTTTATTCCTAGAGTATGAGACCAAAGGACTAAAAACCACAGAGAAAGCCTTAACAAAAGAAATGAATGTTCACTTGCTTGCCTGAGGATGAACAGACATCTGAATAACATGTTTTAGGTGAATAGCCTTCATAATCCATATTGCATAGGAAAAATTCCTCACTACTTTCATCTTTACTGTTTTACTCTAATGTTATTTTGTGCTGTCACATTAGGACAGAAAACATTTCTCTATTTTGTAATTGAAGATTACTATACTTATTAAATACATTAAATACAATCATTATTACTAGGGCATAAAATAAATGTTATATTTATATTTACTATATTTAAAACATTATATATATATATATATATATATATATATATATATATATATATCAAATCACACAGAAAATTGATACAGGGAATGGCATTATGACTCAGTCTCCAACTGATTGCACACACAGAGGCTCTATATTCAATCCCTAGAATTACAAAACAGTATAACCTAACAATGACAAAAAGTCACTGGGTTTTGAAGCCAGAACTTCTTGCAGTCAAATATTCAGGGTAATAAAGAGTTCTTATATAATATTTTTCTCTAGAATACTTTGTATTAATCAGCTTTTCCCTAAATACTTGACACCATCTACTTACATTTAAAAAAAAAAAAGTTTGTTTAGCTCAGAGTTCTGGAGGTTCATGGGTGTAGCATCTTCATCCACTCAGTTGCATTGAGATCCATCTCAGTGGTATCATATGATAAATTATGGTAAAATTATGTGAGATGCAGGAATTTCATTTTACACCAGGAGTCAAGAAAACTGTCTGTACAGCCCTGTACATCTTCTGAGACTGAAGGGCCATCCTCAAGCCTCTAACTCTTAAAGGACCCATCACCTCCCAATATGGTGACAAAAATGTGATCAGAGTATTGTCACTGTGACAAATACTTGAGGAAAAGAGCTTAAGGAATAGAATATGTCTGTTGGCTGATGGATTACAGGGCAGAGCAGTTCACCTCATGGAGACCAGAAAGCAGAGAAAAAAATACCTGCTCTAGATGCCTTTCTTCATTTTCCCCTTGAACTCCATTGAGATAGATGTTGCTGCCCACATTCTGAGAAGGTTTTCACTGTATGGAACTCTCGTTGAAAGTATCCTGGTTTCCTCATAGAACTCCTTTCACTGTGTCCCATAAGTTTAGGTATGTTGTGCCTTCATTTTCGTTAAATTCTAAAATGTCTTTAATTTTTCTCTTTATTTCTACCTTGACCAAGTTATCATTGAGGCTGTTGTTTAGCTTCCATGTGTATATGGGCTTTCTGTTGTTTTTGTTGCTATTGAAGTCCAGCCTTAGTCCGTGGTGATCTGATAGGATGCATGGGGTTATTTCAATCTTCTTGTATAGGTTGAGGTCTGTTTTGTGACCGATTATATGGTCAACTTTGGAGAAGGAGACCTAATACTAATACTCTTCAAACTATTCCACAAAATAGAAACAAAAGGAACACTACCCAATTCGTTCTATGAAGCCACAGTTATACTGCGTATTCTCCCTTGGAGATGGAACAATTTCTGTCTAATCAGTAACTTGTCACAATTCCCTTTCATGGAGGACTTCATAAGAAATTTTTTCCACTTCTATCATGTTTAATGTTCCAAATAGATTTTAGAAACTGGTTGAGTGCATATTACTTTTAGCCTCAGAAGGTATCATGCATATTTAAGAGACATTTAACTATTATAAATTATTTTGATGACTTCAAAAATGTCAATTCTGAGTGGTATGTTTTAAAATAAATTTTATTAGTTTAAAAAAAGAGAGAGAGAAAGCATCCTGTTAGTTACATGATAAGTCTAGCTTTACTACCCTCCTAAGCACATCTCAATCCACCTAAAGCTATCATGCAAGTCTTAGAGACATGATGCATTAATGTTGGGAGTGTCAAAGAGCAATCCAGCCACATGACTTCTCTCTGTGTTTTCTGCTATGCAAAAACAAATAATTATACCCACCTATGAGTAAGTTATTCTGGCGAGTCACAACCATAATTCTGTTTAATGGTCAAATGTTCTAAGGATGAATAATAGAACCTATGTAAAGTACTAGGCCCATCTAAGGAACTGAATAGATGCTGTCACACCCTAGTTTTGATTTTCTGGTTTATTGTGTGAAAAAAATTTTTATTCTGCTTTTTAATATTTATATGGAAAATGAAGTTATTTTATATAATATATTATGATAACAGTTTCCTGTCTCTGGTACCCTCCTCCATACCTTCTTATCCTTCAACCTTGCTCCTATCTTTCTCTTCAAAAAGTGAATAAGCAGATAAAAGACAATGTTAAAATAAAATGAAAAACTAAAAGAAAATAACCAAGAAATAGCAGAACCATACACACACACATACACACGAACACATACAACACTAACATATATACAGGAAACCCACAAAAACTCAAAACCAGAAACTTTTATATATAAACAAGAGACAAATGAGGTGAAAAAATCCCAAACAAAGAAATATGAGACAAGAAAGTCTCTAAAATTATGTGTGAGTTTGTTTTGTGGTGGAATCTACAGCTGGGCATGGTGCCTGCCCTTTAGTGTGATTTGTAAACCCAGTAAAGCTCTCTAATTTTTCCTTTCTGGATTGTTTTAATTGGAGATAGTTTGGTGGTTGGGAATGACAGCTTGTGTCTTCTTCCCCATTTCAGTGCTGGGACCCTATCTAGTTTAAATCTGTTCAGTCTCTATCCATACAGACCTAGTCTCTTTGGGTTCATATGAGTGTCGGTCCAGTTGTGTATAAAAGACATTTTTTCCTTAATATCTTCTGCCTCTTACTCTGAATAGTTCTTAATCCCTGAGGGGAAGGCTTTGATGGTCTCATCTATTTTAAGACTAAGTGTCCCTCTCACCCTCTGAACATTGTCTAGTTCTTGGTTTCTGTATCACTGCAAAAGAAAGTTTGTCTGATGACAGCTGAATTTACTCAACATTTTCTATCTTTGTAACTTTCGGTCATCTTTTAATGTCCAATCTGATATAGTCTCAAATACTTCTCAAATGATCCCATATCGTTTCCATTTTTTTTTCAGAAACCTTTGTATAGAAGTGTTTTTATCTACCCTATTAATTATAGAACATTTCTATATGGTTCCCTATAAGATGCATTACAATTTACTGTGATTGATTCTTAAATATTCTACCCAAAGCCCATGATTTAAAGGGTAAAACTTCAGTAGCTACTTGGTGCTAATTTGAAGTAATAGGACCTTAAAAGATAGAATTTAAGGAAGGAAGTTAGGTCACTAGGCCATTTCTTAAAGAGATATCAATAAGATATATTCTTTCCCACTCTGGTTACTGTCTACCTCGATGTGTGCAGCTTGTGTGCCCTTCCATCAACTGCTGGCCTATATAGGTCTAAAGCATTGGGGTTAATTGGTCATAGTAAGGAATCTAAAAAACCGAGTTACACTAAACCTTTTCCCCTGTAAGTTAATTATCTGCAATATTGGTGGCAAAACCAGAAAGTTACTGACATGAGTTTAAATCCGTGTTCTTACAGTGTTTAATATGGAGTGTTTTCAAACAACAGATCCTTTATTCAGAGTAAACCAATTTTTCATAATTATTTTTATATGAAACTACTGTAAATGACTTACCTAATTGTAAATTAATTGTAAATCATTCATCTAATAAGGCACAAACTCATTTAAATAAGGCACAAAGTCTTATTTAGATAAGATATGAATATTTTGTTTCAAACTGTTTGAAGCCTAGTCTATCTTACAACTATATAAGAATCTATAAATTTTATCTCAGTTCAGTTCTGTTATATTTGTGTAGTAGAAAACATGATCACAAATTCACAAGAAGTAATTTGAGGTTTTGTTAAAGACTTAATAAAAATAATACAATTTTGCTTTGAGGTTAAAGCTATCCATACTAAATATAATTAAGTCTTATAATTAAGTAGCATGTTGAGTCTGAGCATTTTTTTTAATTTTTGATTGTTTTTACACAAGTGCTAAAAAATAAAATCCTTACATTTTAGTTAATTGTATTTCATTCAATTTGTTTACAGAAATTGTTTCCTTGTGAAATCATATACCATAAAATACCATACTCTGTTTTTAACATTTAAAATCTAACTAATAAAAGTATTTTTCATTTATTTATTTTTCTTTTAAATGTATGTGTTTTGCCTGCATGTACATATGTACAGCACATGCATGTCTGGTGCCCACCAAGGACAAAGAGGGCATTGAGTCCCATGGATATGGGGTTACAGATGCGTGAAAGCCACATATGGGTGCTGGGAACACAACCTGGTCCTCTGAACCATATATCTCTAGCCCCAGAAAACTTAATTTTAAAATTTTAGTTGAAAAAAAATCTCGGTTATATCATAACTTACTTATTCTGGAATGCAAAGTAGAATGTATAAAGGTTAGTCTCAATATTTCTTTGTTTTTGTTTAACTCTTAGGGCCTACCATTTACATGAAATACAATTAATTTGTAAAGGCTGTTAATTTTCTTCCAATAATCGGCATGTTCCTGATACCGTCAACCCCATCATGCTATTGCTTATATTGACTTTTGTTTTAAATAGAATGAAATGTGCCAAAGAGCATCCCATAAAAATTTCAATTTCCTCACACATATCTTCTCTGTTCCATGGAAATGAATGGCTGTATCTGTCCACTTAGCATCTCCACTGTTGGTGGAAACTGAGGACGAAAAAAAATTACTTTTGTTTTATCAGTTTCTCCATATTGGCTCTCAGCAAATTATCACTTCCATCCCTGTGAGGGCAAGACCTCCTGACTTCACTGCCCTGGAAAGTCTTGTTTATTTTTATCATCATTACAACTTCCACTTTTGTTTACCAGCTTCTCTTTCTTCACGTTCTCTCTTCTCATGGTCCCTTTTTATAATCCTACCAGTTAGAGCTTTATGGAACCCGCCTTATGTATTACTCTTTCTTATTCCTGATTATTTCTGCATTCTTTTGTTTATACTAATTGGCTCCGTTTTTATTTCCAGTGTATTTATTACTAAATGGCATTCATTGCCTTTGGGCAGACATTAATTTATCTTTCAGGATTTTTCATTTTCTCCGTGTCTTTTCTTTATAGATTCCTTTTTGCAACCTCCATTTCACTTCACTTTTCTCAGACGTGTATTATTTTGCTGCTGCTTTTTAATGCGCCTCTGTATCTGTAATTCATGCTTCATGTATTATTAGCAGGGTTTATAAAATAAACCACTGTATGTTTGTCACAAACTATGTTAATTTGGATCATCTAAAAATAGGTCTGGATTCACTGTACTGCAATTTGCCATCCTTCTTTATGGCCACATTATAGGGCTTAACTAAATAAAAAATAGAAAATAATATTGCAAAGTAAAATGACTATAGAAAATTTATAGACACGTGGTGAGAAAGGGGGACTCTATTGAAAGCAAATAACTGAAGTGTAAAACATTCCCTCAAAATATATGTTTAAATCTTTTGAGGTATTCAATTCCAAAGAAACAGATTTTTGTTACTGTGTGTATGCTAATACTATTTATCTTTGTGCTTTTCTATGCTTTTATGGATTTGAAATTAAATACACCTTTTCCAAGAAAACCCTTGGGAAAAATCATGGAATTAAAACAAATGTGTACTAAAGGAATATTAGGGCAATATAAAAATCATAACAATTTACTTGGATATCAAATAGCAATTCAGTGAGTATAAAGAAACTTCCAGACTTGACCCTGATTGAACTGAAAGGGCAGCAATTTTCAGAGACACCAATCCACCTGGATAATAACTTCAAAAGGATCAGTATCAGACCCTGAAGTTTGAAATCAGTGTGTATTTTGCTAAGAAAATTGAAATTTCCTTGGAATGAGTAGGACTCACAGGCCAAGGAAAGTTAAGAATTAACAACATCAGGTTTGATTGGAGGGACAATTCTGATAGAAATCAGAACTCTGTGGACTGAGGCCTGACATCCTCTCAGAGTTGCATATTATTACTAATGATGATTGAACTGAAAGAAGCCTTGAGTCATCTATAGAAAAAGTCTCTGTAGGTAAAAGACTCTGTCAAACAACCAAGGACTAAGTAGGATCTAATTTTCCCACAGATAAGGCCAGTAACTGAATTAGAAACCCCTTTCTAGCCACCTTGCATTCTGACAGTGTCCAGTTTGAGATAACTACAACCTTGTAATAGTGAGTTGTGATTAATACTTCAACAAACAGAATGTATATAGGCAACAAATAAAATAAATGTGGCTGAATATTAAATTAATTTTTATGGCATAAATGACATAACACAAAGCTAGCAAGTCCCCCAAAACAATGAAAAATGCCCACACATTCATGTAAAATGAACACCATTGGTAGTAAATTCTAAAAATGGCAGAATTTGGTTCTAAATCAAATGCAATTTGCACATTTACATACCATATAAGAAAGCATAACTATGTTCATAGTATATTGTTCAGTTCATTTGCATAATCTAATTCAGTGACACTTGGGCTCTACAAATAGTATTCACTATCAGATTTTGTCTCTTCTTATCCTAAATTGCAGTTTTATGAACTATAGAGCATCTCAGAGAGAGACTGTAAATATCATAAATATTATGCCAATTTTTTCTGTAAAATGGAAATTCATGTAAATTTTACATCTTAATTTTCTAACAAAAACTAAAAGTAGCCTGACCTTGCAGCTTAAATGTATTTTTGTGTGTTTTAATTTCAAACATGTAACACTTAAAGATTATCAGTTTATTTAAAACTACTCATTTTGATAAAGTCATACAATGTAGATTTTTAACATACCAGTTTGGTCAAACCAACATAATAAATTTCCAATATAATGGCAAATCTAACTGAGAAGTCAGTATTGTGGGCCTTTGATTCAGAGATAGTATATATTCTCTATCCAAGCTATGTTAAACCAATATGCCATTCAGCTATGTTAACCCTGTTGGGATCTACTGAAGGAATTCTAGACCAAGATCTGAATACTGTATGCAGTATCACAGCCTTTCACAAGTCTATGCTATGTATCATTCATATTACATTTTTATAATTTAGTTCCCAGAAATTGAATTTCCAGGAAATTATATAATTTCCCCAGTATTCAGCTGACAAATGTTAATGTTGGATTAGGTTTCAAATCACCTGTCATGGTCTGAAACCAAGTTTCATTTCCAATGAGGTATCACAACTGTCATCAGGGAAGGGAAATCAGCAAACAAAAAAGAAATTATGAACAAACTATTCTTAGTGTAAAGAACTGCATCATTTTAACCAAAAGATAAGCTACTGTTAGACCCTAAAGAGTAACAATACAGATGCTAAGCAACAAACAGACTCCTGTAAAGATATCAGTTTTCTCCTGATAAGTCAGTTCTTGTTTTTCCATTAACACTAAACTTCAAAATTTGAATTTTATAAATTATTGTCTTATTTAATCACTTAGGATTCTTGCATATTACATCTTAATTTTCATTTCTTCAGTTTACTTCAATATCACCATATCAAAACTCATGTTAGTCATAAGTATTTGTAGAACCTTTCTAATAATTTTACCTATGTGCCATGTATTTTATAAGATAACATCTATGTCCTTTCTAAAACTTTTTTATATTCATCCCACCGTACTGAGAATCTTTAACTCTAATGAGCATTTCTCGAGATATAGGTCAAATCAAGCACAAATAGCAGACATTCACAGTGACTTTAAAGTTATTTTTATGTTATGTTTATTTTCATATATCTTGCAAACATATTATTTCTGTTCATTTATTTAAAAGCATCAATCTGTTTATTTTTATTTTGCTATTAAGACTAGAACCTAAGTCTCCCCATCCTAGACAAGCTCTCTAACACTGTACTATACTTCTAGACCTACTGTTGTTGTTGTTGTTGTTGTTGTTGTTGTTATTATTATTATTATTATTATTATTATACTTTTTACTTTGAGAGAGGGTCTTCCAGGTAGGCCTTGAACTTATGATATTTTTAATCTCCTGACTACATAGGATTATAATAATGTACTCTAAGCCTTGTCTCACATTTATTCTTTCCGTTTCCATTTTTCCACATTAAAAATTCAATGATTATTTTTTTTCTCTTTAAATTTGTTATACAGTGCAAGGGGTCTTGTTTCTTCATCCTTAGTTGCCCAGTTGAGTATCTTTGTCCAGTTTTCTATGAAGATATCTCCTATTAAATCCATGAAATGAGAGTGCTAAGACCTATTTCAATGTTATTTCTTGTTGTTTCCATTGTTGTTTGGCATTACAGAAACTTATCATTTATTCTAGACTAGCTTCTGACAAATTATGCTATTGAATGTTCACAATTTTTCATGTATTCTTTACAAAAAATAAATATCTAAAGACAACATTACATTGTAGATCAGTTGATTAGGGCCTCTTTATAGTGAAATGGTGAAGAAAAAATTACGTGCATACTTAAACAATCATGAGTTTCTATGAGATGTCAAGCCAGTGTATTTTTTCTATCATCTATTGACAAATGATAGATGGATGGATAGATAAATAGATAGATAGATAGATAGATAGATAGATAGATAGATAGATAGACAGACATGAGTTCAGATGTTTATGAATAAGAATCCCCAAAGAGTTGAAGGAGTCTTTGCATCTAACAAATCTGAAAAACGGTTTTTACTGAATTTAAACTATTATGAGAATTACAATTAGCACTTAGAAATGGACTCATTCCAATATCATAGATAGATAGATAGATAGATAGATAGATAGATAGATAGATAGATAGATCATCTATCTATATGTATCTATCAATCATCAAACCATCTATTTATCTCCTCAGCCTTGAATTTGTTCCCTCATCTCATCTAAACATGAACAAATGGACCTGGATTCAGTTTGATCTGTATGGCAATCTCCAATTAGTAGGATGATAGATAGATGGCATTATGCCCATCTTTTCATAAACCCTTTTAAAAACTTAGCCACCAGTTCTCAGGTCTTACTTGTCAAACACTGCTATTATCTCTATTGTAAAGATGAGGAAACATAGAGGTGATAAGGCAAAACAAAAAATCCACAGAGAGGCTGCAGAATTTACCTACAATTATAAAATACTAAACTTAGTGGCAGTAACAGTACTTAATCCAGGACTGATGTTTCAATAATCCATGCACTTAATGCTTGCACCAATTACCTCACATTATTGGATGACAGAGGTATGCACAGTAACATTTGATGCATGCTAATATAGCTAATATGTTTATTGCTGTTCTAGGAAAGTCTCAGAGAATCACACCACATTTGAGTATGGTATTAAAGAAGGACTGGTGAAGGCAGACAGTGCCTAGATTAAGGTGTCCGCCCATGAAGCTAAAGATGATTTACCATATTTAAATTAACATAATAAAGTTCTCCTATGTCTCCGGAGGGAAGAGCAAATACAATTAGATTTGAGTTGTTCATGAATGAAAAATTCCAAAGAGTTGAAGGAGTCTTGGGATCTAACAAAGTTGCAAATCTATTTTACTGAGTTTAAACTATTATTAGATTTATGGTTAGCACTTAGAAATATACCCATACCAATAAGCTCTAAATGCTATGTATCTGTTTGGTAAAACTCTCCTGCTACTCACATGTAAGTAGATATGTAACTGTTATCTCCCAAACAGTTGGCAGAGACTATTGCAAAGCCAGTGGACAAACACCATTATAATGGGTAAAATACATGCCACTGTGTAAGGAAGAGCACATTTCCTAAAGGGAACATCATTCTAGATTTGAAAAAATAAAAATAATGTTATTGAGCTGTGGATGAATTACAGGATGCTTTTCCTGGAATGGATCCCTTTCCCCTAGAGCTGAGGGTAGAAATCTATTCTTACCAGTTTCCCATCCCTTCTTCCCACAGTTGTCCCATCCTTTGATTCTAGGCAGAGATGGTCCCATTCTGACTGTTCTTCGGGCAAAAGGAGTAGCTTTTACGTATCAGTGCTAGAAAAATCTACAATTTTGCCATCGTCCTTCTTGGAAGAGTCACACCACCCCCATCATTCAAATTACTCTTCCAGGACAGGTATCATGACTATTCCACTTGACACTTGGGCTTGACATGTGGGCTAAAGTAATTCATCAGAATAGAGAAGAAAGGAATATATTGAGCATGCTCCCTTTGACTATATGTAGAAATCACCAGCATATCTAGAATTATAAAGCAAAGCAATAAGCAAACACTAGTATACATCAAGTTTTTTGGATGTATTGGTTATAGGCATGGACCTTAATGATATACAGAGTTCTTTTCTAATTAGACAGACACTGATACTCTGCATAATGTGTCCTTAAAAACAAGTGCTTGCTGAATTGTTTAAAGTGTATTATAGTGTTCTTGCTATACATTATTGTATAATATTGTACTGCTAGGATTCTCCAGGAATCAATCTTCTCTACCTGCTGATCTATAGAAATGTTCTCTCCTACACTCTTCAATTCTCATCCTGCCATCCCTCCCAAGAGCCCTATTAAATATAAATATCCCAAATTCTTTTCTGTGACATTTATGGCCTGAAAGTAAGTAATCTGATTGGTGATGAAAACTCAGAACAACACAGTCTGAGCACCTTGGGAATCAGTTCTGCCAAGCACTTGAGAACTAAGAAAAATATACTCTCACATATACAGACTATAAGGGGCAACTGTGCGGCTCACTAGGTGTTAGAACAACAGTGGAGGAGTTTCTGATGGCGGTATGCTTGAAGACATGGCCTCCCTGAAAGCTCCAGTGATTTAGGAATGAAATCTTAGCCTGCTCTGCAAACATTATTTTGCCTTTCCTGGTAATGAGTGTTTGGAGGTCGGCATGCTGTGGAGAATAGAAAAATTTAAGAAGGAAGCAGTAAATGAGAACAGACTCACATTTTAAAATTAATATGAAAGAACAAAACAAGTGGACTACGACACCCACACTTAACACATCTGTACATGTTCATGAATATTTTGTAGTCTGTCTTCATCTGTTGTACTTCTTTGGTTGTAATCAGAAGTGATGTTTAGGATAACACCTGCTAGTTATTGCAAATATTCCTCCTTGGTATTTAATATTTTATTTGTCATAAGTTATTCTGTGACATTTTTGAATAATATCACTACAGGAGAGTGAACTGAAACTTCTGTTTTGTTTTTTGGCATGGGGCTTGCTATGTTGCCTAGGTAGGTTTCAAACTTGGGAGCTGATATGATCCTCCTGCCCCAAGTTCCTAAGTTAAGACTACAGACAGGTACCACACACAAATGCTTAAATGGAAGCATTTTAAACGAGATAGAACTTGTAAAGCAGAAAATAACAATGAGAGTTTCTTATCAATCTGAAAGAACAAGAAAAATCAATAAATTTCCTATTTCCAGAAAAGCTTCTATTCTCTGTGCTGTGTTAACATTGACTGCACATGACCAGGATATTTGGACAGCCTATCGATGGCAACCTTTGCTGAACAATGACCATGTTGGTCAGGCTTCATCTATAGATTAATGCCTGTGGCCTACTTTGTTGTTTGGTTTAGAGAGCTCGATAACATGGAAAAAAACTCCCCAACATGTGATTTTGAACATGAGGCTTTTTCAGACCATAAACTAAGTCCACTTGTTTTCATTAACTTCAGGTTTTCAGAATGTATATAGGTGGTCAGACTTAGAATGCACAAAATACATTTTGAAATTGAGCATGGACTAGGGAGGATAAACACAAAGAATCAGAACATTTCTTTGATAATTATTCTATCTATAAAGAATAGGCCTTAGGAAATATACCAATACTCTTCTAAGTTTTAAATTTTGTATTTAATATTTGACTTGCCCCCAGTCTCTTCTAACAATCTCCCAATTCTTTGGATTCATATGTGCTTTAAAACTGGTAAGCCATATCTTAGCTTTGGTTGAATATTTTAAGATGCTGAATTTTTAATTTTGCGAAACATGCCCACTCATTCTTCAAAAGCATCCTCCTCTCCTTCCTTAGATCACTTGCGTATGCTTAAGGGCTAGACAGCCAAATGACAACACTACCTTTTAAACTGTTGGTAGTGGCAAACACTTTCCTGTAAAGTTTCTGAAATATTTTGTGTTGCAAGTCAGAAGAGCATCACAAAACTTTTCTAGCTTGAAGGTGGGGCTTTGATTCTGTGTGGAGGAAGCTCAAGTTCAGATGCCACCCACAAGTGGAATCTGTATTTCATTTGCTGTTATGTGTTCATGTTACCTCTTGGCATGTCTCGTTCGGTTCCCAGTTATGGATCCAGAGTGGTAACCCATGGGACCAAACCCATTAGCCTTCCTGCTCTGAATTCTCCTTCTGAACACACAGTTTATAATCTCTTGCTTAATGCCTTAAGGAAAAGGGAGATGTAGTCTCAAAACAAAAATCAATGAAAACTTTGACTCACTTAAGAGTATCATTGTAGCTAGCTTCTCAATGTCTTATGATATACCATTCTCCAGCAGTTCCGCTAGAAGTAGAAACATTGATGGATGTGTTTTATCTTTTTCCCTTCCACTACTACCCTGTAGCAAAGATTCTAAAGAGAAAATAAGTGAAATAAGTGCCCCCAAAGTCAGAGGCTTGAGGGAAATGGAGAAATCGAGGACTTGAGTTATTTCACAGATTGAATAATCAATCTGGGAAGTATTGAAAGTTGACGATATGGGAGGAACGCTGTAGATAAATGTTACAGTGTGGAACTTCATAAATTGAAAACACTGAAGGAAACAAGCACACTATTCACTACTTGATGGTATGCATAGCAGCTTGGAAATGGGGAGTGACTAGGTCCTCTTTCGTTTTTATCTTGCATTTTAATAGAATAGAGATTTCAAATTTGGAAGTTAAACACGATTGTTGACATTTTACAATTTTAAATTTGTGTGTCTTTGTAAAAGAATAAATGAGTGCTTCCTTGTGTTCTTACCTCATTGCAAAAAAGGAGGGTAGAATACTCACTGTGTGTTCAAGTAGAAGTACCTCTTTCTCTAGGCACACACTTTGCCTGTCCTTACTCATCATCTCCACAATTGGATTCATGGTTAGATGATCCACACTAGCTGTCACTGGAGACCTTTCCAGAGACTGTATAAAACGTTTCAAAGTGGCATAATTTGCATGATTCTCTTTTCATTTTGCATGTGTGGCGTGAAAAATAATTCAACTAGTTTCAAGCTTTATTCTTTTTTGGCTTATACAAGATATATTATCAACTTTTTAAAAGTGTAAATAATAAAAATTATAATAACAATAAGTTAAAATGAAGGAATCTTATATATTAAGATTCGATTCTTTAGAGTAAATAGACATTAAAATGCTTAAGTAGAAAAAATGGTTATTTTTTTCCAAAGTAAAAGGAAAGCGGGGCTGGAGAGATCCCTCAAATAATGGCCCTTGCTAACCCATTCCAGGGGATCTGACAATTTCTTATGCACATAAAAACATCTAGGCAAAATATTCATATAGGGATAAAATAAAATTAAAATATATAAAATTTAAACTGAAGCAAACCAGTACAAATGGGCAAAATTTCAATAGATTTTTATTCAATATCTAATAAATAAAAATTTATTGTGCTGGATGCACATTTTAGATCCTCAGTATTCAGTGTACTGGAACAAGGAGAGCAAAACTGCCCACTCAGAAAACCATTTTCAGTAATAAGGAGGGACCATATAGAAAAAATAATAAACAAAGATATGAATGCATTACAGCCATGGATATATCTCTCAAGTAGATTTAATCTAAGTGAAAATTTGAGTATGTCTTGTATTGTAAACAAAATAGAATATGTAGATTAATACTGAGCATTAATATATTCTATTGACATGTTAGTACTGTTTATTATTGGCCCCTTGTTTAATTGCCTCAAAATAACAGTATGGCATAATCATAACTTTATAGTTCCTAGAAATTATGAAATCTGTGATAATCACAACTAAACAAGTGGAAGTTCACCAGATTCATATCTGTTATGTACCCTCTCTTTAAATAATGCTTACATTCATAAAATTAACTCAAAGTAAATACTCTTTCATCTACAAACTATTACGATTACGAATGACCAATGGGAGGACTCAGGATGCTCAGACTGGAACTTTCCCTGTGGTTGTCAGACTGATCGGACAGTTAAAGATTGGAGAAGAAACAGGAAGTGTTAAGATATTGTCTCATACACGGTGTGAGTGTGGCTCTGAACACTTAGGAAAAACACCCTTTCCAAGTAACACACATGACTAAACAAGGACCTCCTGAGTCTTAGGAGACCAGCATCTCCTTGTGTGAGTGGTGTGGAATCAACATGCTCCTTCTATTATGAAAACTCTTGAACATCACTTGAGGCAGTTTGCATTTATTTCAAACTAGTCTAGCTCGTAACATAGAGACGTTTTCATACAAATTCTGAATTTTTTAGTGTATGAGATGCCTCCCGAGATGCTTGGCTCTGCTGCAGTTTTAAGGTGCACTTCAGATTTATATTCTCCCCAGATGATTATATTTTCCTGGTGAATGTTGATGTGTTGCCGCCAGCTTTGACTTCTCATATTCCCTTCTATACCCTCATCTTATTGGATGCTTGCCATCAGTATTAAATTGTTTTAATCCTGATTTTTTTCCCACGTATTGCTGCTTTGCAGTTGGCTCTGATTCTTATGCCCCTTGAAAGGTACTTGTGTGGCAAAGATTGAAAAAAAATTGGCAGTTGCTGTCAGGGTTAATGTAGAAAAATAAATCTCTTATATTGCCAGTTTGGATTTAGTTTTCATTTTTAATGGCCCCAACAGATGTTAGAGGAATCCTCTACTTCCTGCACACTTCCATTTTTACAGCTGGTACTGCTTGACTGGTTCTTGACTTTGGGTGAGCAGTTCCTGGGTGTTTACACAGTGATTTACAGACTCTCTTGTAGACTATGGCCATCCTTGTCGTTCACAATTTATCCTGAAAGGGATTGAAATCTGTCAATGGATCCCCTAGCAATGTTACTCTTGTCTAGCACTTTCCTAGAAATTGATTTTTTTTTACTCTCATAGGGTACTCTGAAAGGTTGGGAATTGAAAACATAACCAACAGTAATGATATCAAAAATAATAGTAATAATAATAATAAAATAGAAAAGTACAAATATGGTACTAACAAACAATAATTTAGGAGATCTGTCTTTATTTATTTCTCCTTGCATAGTAGCACTCACACTACTTTGGATCTGAGTGAAACGGGTCTCTTGAACTTCTCCTTCTCCTTCTTTCTCCTTTATTTATCAGCTTTATTGTACCATTTCATCAACTCCAATTATTCCTAAGACTCTCATGGCGAAACAACAACTATGTTCATAATCTTAGAAGCTAAAGGTCACAAATCAGGGCATCTCCAGAGTTGTATTTCTTCTGAACTGCAAATATTTTCATCTTCTAATTCAATATAGAGACTAGCAAGCTGAGCCTTGACTTGTGCAGCTGTAAAACTCAAACTCTGGCCACCAGTGTCACAAGCCACAATGTGGATCTTTGTATCATCTTTCTTCTGGGTATCTCTGTTCATCCAAATTACTCCCTTCTGGTAAGATAATAGCTGCATTAAGGCACCCCACACTGACCTTCTCTTAACTTGATTACTTCCACAAAGGATTTCCAAATCAAGCCATACTGTGAGTTGAGGAATTTAATGTCTTTGTAAGGAAAGGGCATAAGCCAATCCACAATACTATTTAAAAACACTCTTTTCCATACTTACTACTGGCTTCCAAAAAGAAGAGTAACAGTTTTTATCTGTGTGGAGGACCATGCAGGGATGGAAGTGTCGTTGTGATTGCTCTTCTATCTGCCCTTCAACAGCACCATTCACATACTCTCTTGTCTCATAGTTTCCATAGAAAGGTAGCATCCAATGTAAGTCACTCACCAACAAGCATGTGCTTAAATGTGCCATTCAAGTAAAACCTTCACAACTAGTTCTTTAATGAATTAAGTAGGATTTGTTTGGCAAATATCTCAGCTCGATGAACGACAAACTAAGCTAAGTTATCAAACACCGGGAGAAAGAAAATGATCTGGTATTAGTGACACCAGCCACATCTTTTGCCAAATTGTGTTAAATAAGCCTGTGCTGGGTTACAAAGGATACTAAGAAAGCTCACATTTTGTTGTCATTGGTGGTGCTGATGGTGGTTGTGCATCTCCTTGCATGTGTGTGCATCACCATATGTTCACTCAGAGTTGAGTGCTTGAAGCTACTTGTCGTCCTCTGTCGCACTCCACTTCCTATCTTTAAATGCTCTCACTGAGCCTAGTGCCTGCAAACTGGCTCAATAGGCTCGCCAGCACGCTCCAGAGGTCCTTATTTCCTCACATTCTGTCATGAAAATTGTCCTGTAGACCAGTTCTTCCTTTGGATGCTGAGGATCCAACCTTAGGCCCCTATGTTTTCTTAACAATGGCTTTATACACTGAGCCTTCTTTCCCCAGCCTGTAAAGAGCTTTACCAAGCCACAAATGCCCTGTACCAATCATCAAAATTGATTTTTAAAAGTTTGATTAATCCAAGAGAAAAAAGGCAGATATTTGAGGGAAAGACTTTTAAGTCAGAACTTTTACAGTATTTGCCTAAGATATCTCCAGTTTTCTTCCAATTTTATGCCTGTCACTGTCCCTTGTATTAATACTTCTGTTTCTTCTTGAAAACTGAAGACAATAGATTCTTTTATTCAAGCAGATTCTCTTAGCTCACTTTAAGAAGTACAAGATGGCTATCCTTGTTAAAATTCAAGCAGGCTACTAATAAAAACATTTTGAGGTTATTCGTGTAACTAAAATTAGAATATTTTAATATCAAAAGAACTATATTTGCACATCTCTATTACATTATTAAGCTACTGTAACCTTGTCACATGCCAACTCAACTCACCTACCTTAAAAATATTTTCTTACAGGTAGTTTTTGCCAAACATAGAAAATACGTACCAAATCGCATGTGCCCTGTAGTCTACAGTGAGCCACATAGCCACATACTTATAGTTAATTCTAAAGGGGTTCTACATATAGCTGATGTGATATAATGATTAAAAATTGACTCATACAAGTATAGAGATAAAATAAGTAAAACTCAGTGGTCCAGAAAAAAAAAGCACTGAATAAAATTTAGTTTTATCCCCCCCCCTTTTTTTTTTTGCTTGCTAAGTCACTTGCATGATATCAAATGGACCATGTCATGCTCGATATAGCTGATGATGAAACAAGGGTATCACATGGTGAGTTATTAAGCAAATTACAATGGGAAAATCTGGTGAGATAAAGATTCTGAGGCAGGAATGAGGGAATTTCTTAGGGTGAATAATGAAATCTTTATAACTACTAAAATGAAGAGCCAGTTTTGGAAAGAAAATTAACCTTGATAGACCCTACTAGGCTTCTGAGAGGCCATACTGAGAAGTCCTTAGCACCCCACTTAGGCAAGTGGCAGCTCCTTCTTAGGCCAACTATCCCTCTGCGTGAAAAACAATGTCGGAAATACACTTCAGAGTTTTATTAAAACAGCAGCAGCAACAACAACAACAAAAACCATCCAGGATATTTAAGCACATGCCTGTTGGAATTTTTTTTTTCGTTGATTTTTTTTTTTTTTTTTTTTTGGAGTTGATGGAGATAAAAAGATCAGCCTGTCAGCTTGCTGGCATGAAGTTGGAGTGTTTAGGGTTTGTTTTGCCTTTTTGCAAGATTGGTCCACAAGAACTTTAAAAGGAGAAAAAGACGATGCAAATTAAATACGTTAGAAACGTATGTCCCATCTGTTTTCGTTTCATTTTTAGAATAAGGTTTTCATACCTTCTTTTATTTTTACATTCTATGATACCACACTATAATGTTGGCCACCTCAGAGACAACTAAATTAGCTATCCTGACCATATGGAAAGGAAAAGCTTTACCAGCTAAGGAAACAAATTTAACTCAGGCAAAAAGGCCTATGTGTTTTAGAGCTTGGGGAAAAAAAAAACACGTTGCTAAGAACGTAGTGGGGACTATAGCCCACCTGCATAAGTAAAATTTGAAGAGATTTGGATACTCCCAAATGCTTTCTCTTTTCTTGGCATCAATCAGGAATTACCCATGTTTGAAGTGCCCTTCTGTCAAAGACTGTCATCTGGATGTATTTGTAAGTAAATTCACAATCAAAGACATGAAAGGGCATCTATTTCTGTCTCTGCCTCTAAGAAGAAGTGAACCAAACCTTCTCTCGCTAGAAGAGAAACATCCCATTATGGAAAAAAAAAAGTTTTGACACACTTTACAAAAGAAAACTTTTCCCTAATATCAATTCTTTGGAAAATTGAATAAGACATCCCTTTGTGAAAGAGATTTGATTTCATTTCTCCAAATGTCAGTAGTGTCTAGCATTTGATAGAAGCCCTGGGAAACCATTTCACTTTACCTGGAGAGAAGAGTCTTATAAATTCACATATAAAATTGATGACTGCTCCTGAAATCTACCAATCTTAGTTTTTCATATCAGCCACCAGAAGGGAATGAAGCTCACAGAGGTAAAGCACATGTTTTCTGACCACGGAAGAAAAGAGGTGCAGCTGCTTGATGCAGGACCACTTCAAGTTGACATGGGCAGTTATTTACAATGAAGGAAAGTATCAGTGATATATACAAGCTGTGAAGACAGGGTAAATACATTGGTTGGGAACCTTCAATGCACATAGTTACTGGAAGTGTTTTCTACCAACCTGACGATACCTCTCCACATAGGGCTACTCGATATTTACTAATGCGAAGATATTTTATACAAGTAACAGACACCGTTTGCAATGAAGACATATATTTTAAGAGTTTCTCCTAGAAACGTTGGAAAGGCTGTTTTTAGACATTGGTACTAGCAAATCTTTTACCAAACTACACAACTAATTACCAATTATTGGAATGTATTCAATGTATGTTGCCATATTTTCCTGCTCAGACACAAATCTGTCAGGGTAGCTTTAAAATGCCCACTGTACTCTTTTGATGAAGACAGAATTCTGAACCTAATGACAAGAACTAAACGGACAAGAATAATTTTTATTTTGATTGAAATATCTGTGTTTCCTAGGTGTATAAAGCTCTAGCCTTTCATGGTTTTCCAATTCATGTGGGTGATATCATAGAGGACATGAATTATTTTTTAACACTAGTGTTTTTGATGGTAGATCATGGGGCTAAATCTCTAGACTACATAAAGACTACTCTCTACTGTTTATTGAGATTCCTTAATGTGCATATGTAATATTAATCATTGCCATAGTCCAGTTTACATCCAAATGTTTAAAAAGGAGTGGCTTCTTTAAAACATGCATGATGTAATTAACATTACTGATGAACAAATGAAGTGTGTATGAATGCCACTTGAGCTGTGTTCCAACCTGTATTACAATTTGGCCACCAACATAGAGCTTACAGGCCACCTGCATATCATTAGGAAGAATATTATAAAGTATACAGAAATAGCTACGGATTTCCTCTAAGTCTGTGGAGATGTGAATGAATTGTTAAATAAAAAAGTCAATATAAGCCATGTTCTACTTAAAATTTGATGTAGTTAAATAAGCCATATATAAAAACTAGAGGCTCCCTTTTAAACTGTAGAGTTTGTTTTGTAGCCAAGCAAATACACGCTTTCAATGATCATTGAAAGACAGAAGAAGAAAGCACACCTTGTTTCAGATTAAAAGGCAGGAAAGCCAACTCACTTGAGAACTATGTTTGAGAAGAAAACGTATAACAGAATACTAGGTTGATTTTCTTTTGACCAGTTATGGATTTCTGTAATGGTCTCCATCTATTGCAAAAGGAAGCCTTTTGAAGCTACTACTGGTCAAAATATCCAAGAAAACTATTCATGTGGTTCCCGGCCCAGCTTATACATCGACTCTCACAACTCTTACATCTAAGGTTTAGGGGATATCACTAAAGAGTGGGCAGAAAGACTGTAAGAACCCGGGGACCAGGATGCCTGCTGTGAGATAGTATCTTCTATATGAAACAAATAACACAGACTTAGAAAATCTCTACAATAGTTTCACCTAAAGGAGATCTTGAAAATTTATTTAGGAACACACACATACAGATATGTATACATATGCATATTTATATCTGCAACAACAATTAAATAAAAAATAGCAGCAAATTTGAAAGAATGCAAGGGAGCTACAGGGGAGAACATGAAAGGAGAAAAGAGAAAAACAGAAATGATATAATTCTATTATAATCCCCAAAATAAATTTAAATAATATAGGTAGATGATGAGATTTTTTTCATGCATAACTGAATGCTTTCAGTTTTTTAAATGCATATCTTGGGATGCTTTGCTGTTTCTGCTTCTAAAACATTGTTCATCCTTATGGAGCATGCTCAGTACATATGTTTAAAAGACAAAAGTGGCAAGCTCCAATGTCTGGTGCATTTACTAATAAGCCCAGGTCTGTAGCAGATGGGCAGGTGAAAATGTGATTATGAGGTGTGGAGATGCTTCTGTCTGTGTAAAACATGCTCTCCAGGTTACTTGTGCGTCTGTTATGTTCATGAAATCACTGAATGATGATCCTTGGGGGTACTTGAAGAGCTAATCTTACACCATAAAAAGGTCTACATTAGAGAAAATGTTGCCTCTTTTGACACACTCACAATAAATGTTTCTTGCCCTTGCAGGAAAATGGAGTAAACAGAAAGGTATCAGCATTTGTCCTGGTCAGATTTAAAAGTTAGTTGTTGAAATACTGCTTCTAAGAGAAAGCTGAAGTGACTTTGCCATTTCCTGTATTTTTGCACAGGAAGGTTCAGGTTTGCATCACTCCGTGTCATTCTTTAGTGAGATGTGCATGGGGCAGACAAAGCCAAAATCCATCCAGGTGGTAGAATTCCCCACATATTCATTTGGGCTGAAGCCTTCAAATGTCAGGTGCCTGGAGAGCTCATTTAATGAAGGGGTTATCTCTGCCAACTAGTCAGTAGTGTGAAATATTATTTATGTATGGAGAAAGCGGGGGCTTGCTGTCATTTCCTTGTGGGTTTGGGCAAGTTTCTTCTCTCCAGAATGCAAGTTTTCCATAGCAACTTTGCAAGAGCTCCGTCCCTTTTGTCTTGTACCTCTGGCAAAAGGTTTCCATAGGATTGATATCATTTTCATCTAAAAACAAGGAGCTCCAATGGACCAGTTCTTTATTGAAAATACAACAGAGAGATGCAGACAGTAAGGTATCGTACCCTTGGTTAACTTTTAACTTATTTAAAAGTAGCTTGTTGAAGATTGAATATTTCTATGTTTCACTAGACCCTTTAAATATAAAAGAGATATGAGACTATATCTGACACCATCAGGCATATTATATTAAAATTTATGAACAACTTCATCAAAAACCACTTTCCCTCTCCTGCATAGAGACAGATTTGTTCTGACATGAACGTTACATGGCTGGTTGCAGCCTCAGATTAATGCGAAGGCCCCGGCGATTCCTTTTAGACGTTATTTTATGAAATAATACCTGTCAGCTGCTGCCTGATCCTAGAAGAGAGGGCAGGTTTTCCAGGTCATCTTGCCATCTGTCAGCAAAAGCTCATCTGTCCCTCTACATTACCACCTGATCTGTGCTAACAGGCCTCACGGGGAGGCCTGCTTCATTGGCCCAGTGGGAACCAGAGAAAGAGGCTGCGTGAGGACATCACCTGCGATGCTGAGATTTAATTATCACTGAAGTGATGAAGATGTGCACGCAGATTGAAATGCTCTTGAATAAATTCATACAGCAGGCTATTCTCCTCCCCCTCCCCTTCTTTACCCCTACCCTCAGCCAAATGTACCTACTCATTTCAACAAAAGCCCTTACAGTGAAACTCGTGGCAAACCCTCTACTCCAATCCCACCCCATGTGCCCCAGCATAACTCAACTAAACATGCCCACCAAAGAAACAACCTGAGGAGAAAGAAAGAGCTTGTGAATTTGGGAGGAAAAATGTCTTCTCCTTTCACTTACAGCCCTGGTTATTTTCTGCCAAAGTTCTTGTTATCAAATTTTAAAGCTGTATTGATTGTGGCTGGCTTGAAAATCAGATTTCATTGTGGGGTCCACTTTTGACCTAGGGTTTTGCTCAGTCTGTGGCAGCTGCACCGCAGAGTTACCTGGGCTCTCCTGTGGAGAGTTAATGCGAGAGTTCACAGCAGAGGTAGAAGCAGGAGAGACTATAAAAGGTAGACAGAGCTTAGACAGCCCCCGGAAACCCCAGGACTGTGCACTCCAGCGCCCGCACTCAATCAATACCCTACACAAAAGTTATTACAGGTCCAGGCCTTTTTGCCTTCAAAGCCGCTTAGCCCGTATGTGGTATTAATTCTCTCCTGTACAAAAATGTAGTTGATAATCACCTGGCTGAGAAACGGATTTGGGGTTGGAACAGCAGATTTCCTCAAAGATTACAAAATAAAACCTAGTTTCTTGGGATAACTCTGGGTAATTAACCGGAGTGAAGTATATTTCTGTCGTTGATTCGTGTCAATGTGATACCTTTGTTAGATGCAACCCCAGAGAAACACTTATGCCATTATGGGAGGCGAGATCTGATTTTAACCCTGTTCTAAAACGTGCTATGTAGCACAATACCGGGTTTTATTTCCTTGATTTTCAGGAGCCTGCCTTAAGTCTAGAGGCCGATTATTAAGCAAGCACTTAACTCAATTGACTCCTAATTATAAAGTTACAAAAGAAAATCATACCCTGCAACCAGCCTCCTTTCCTGCCCTAGCTACATGACCCTCAGCCACTGTTGCCTTGGCCGTCAAAGGTTCCAGAACTCCCTTCTCATTACTGTAGCTTGCAGCACAAGGGACAGTTTTCCTAAGAAAGGGGATTTGGACTAGCCAAAGAAAACCCAGGTTTTTCTTAGCACCGTGATAAGCAGGGCCTGGGTATAACTCCTTGTTCTTTTAAAGAGAAATCATGAGCAAACTTTGTTCTAATTCACATTTCAAAAATAATTACCACACATTCGAGACATTTATCATGTTGTCATTGGAAGTTGAGGAAGGTTATTTCTTGGGATTTAAGGTCAGGAGAAGAGAATTTATTATTTGAAACTAGCACATAAGCTATCCACAAGATTCCTAGGGGGCAAATAGCCGTCCCCTTTCTTCCAAAAGAGTTAACAAGTGAATACGGTAACTGTGGCACAGGAACTTATCAGTCTCTGGGTGGTGAGTTTTGAAAGTAAGTCTTATGCAGTATGTTATGAAGCTCTTGTGAGGCATCTGCTGAAGGACACAGTCATATTTTCCACAAAGTTTTATAGTCTGGGATCATATGGAATTTTATAAAGCTTCCATTTTGCAATAATTGCAAAAAACGTTTTAGATAAAGTTAGTAAACTATATATAAATATTTTAAGCTATACATTGAAGTTATGTTTTATAGATGAATTATAATACACGTTTGTCAACAGATGTTTCATGGGTAGGTGGTTTTAAACACTATGCATGCTGTGGAATGCCAAGTCCAGCTTAGAATATGAGAGTATGCAATGAGAAGGGTATATGCAAGGTGTGAGCGTATTCCCAGAGTGCATAACTTGTAGCTCTCTGCAGCATTTACACCTAAGGTCCCCTTGAGAAGACAAACAAGACTGGTTTTGAATAGCTTTGCATGAGTGTGGTCTATTGGCAGCTATGGAACACTAAGAAATCCTGAAGAGAAGGAGGATGAGTAAGGTATTAAAGAAGTGTAAGTGAAAAACTAAGGAATGTGATTTAGGTTTTACTGTTTTAGATTGGGGAGAATATCAGAAGAGCTATGAATGGCAGGCATGACACTTAGTAACATTTTGGCCTCTTAGCAACTAGTCGTTCCAGCAAATGTCATTACTATTGGTGAATTCTCTCTACTAAGTTAAAGAATATCTTCCCTTCAAAAGTATCTTATTGTAGATGTTTATTTATGAGTAATATAATAAGTTTTCATTGAGAATCAAGCCAGGTCTAAAAGTACAGTAGAGGAAGGAAGGTGAAAGAGGAAGGATAAGGAAATATGTAATTTTACAAACATATAATATATATATTACCTTTTTATAGAATGTATTGTATTTTTTAAAAAATTTGTTTAAAGTATGTTTTATTCTATAGGTCTATATAAGTCTGAAACTAACAGGTCTTACTGTTTGTTTGGAATTTGTGAAATTGACAAAGGAAAAAGAGTGGACCTCAATGTAGCGAAAGATCTAAATGGTCGAGAGTGACATTCTCTCTCTTGTATATAGCTTATGTGACTCTTATTATAAATATAATTTATTATAAATTCTGTCATTTAAATGCTGAAATTTCCAAAACTATATTTTATTCCTCCCAAGACATGAGACTTCTCTCATCATTCAGACAGGCACTTAGTATTGCAGGGAAGCATGCAATGTTCCTAGAACATACCATTTGGGGAAAGCACTCCAGATAATTATTACTTAATTGAAAGGTAAGAAAAACAAGGTGATAGTTGGAGCAAAACTATTGACTATTGGATCTGTCATAAGACTTACTTTCTAGTTGGATGGTTACTGGGGAAGAAAACAAAGAAATACTTCCTATCGCTACCTTTGGAAAGCTAGCCTGACTGTTAGAACAGTCCAGTGAATGTGGCCATTGCAACCACTTCTTCCCACTAACTTTTGTTGATATTGGCATTCTCATGTGCCAGAGGGAGAAACCTGACAAGATCATGTCCGAACTGTTTCTCTTATTTACAAGACAGCAAAAATTATCAAGCACTTTCTTAAGACCTCTTCTTCTCTAAAACAAGGCTATTAATTATTGATGCATATACAGTGATCACTAAATAGGCACACAATCCATACAGTGACAACTTAATTAGAGCTTTCAAATAGATTTCTTTGCTCATCCATTGTGACAAACATTTAACTTCCCTACAACTTTGCCGCAACCTCATTAACATTTTGCATAAACTAACAGACTCATAGAAATGAAAGCAGACATAAATATGCAAGTCTGTGAAGCGTGGGAGATGCCCAAGGTGACTCAAGGGCTAGTGACAGGCAAGACAAAAATGTAAGCATCAAGTAACCCCTGTCTTTATCAGGACTTTGAAAAAATAAAAAAAAAATGTGAAAAAAAATGTGAAAAAAAAATGATACTATCCCATAAATCATGGTCACATGAAAAAGTATTGAAGGTCTCACAGGAATAATCATTTGTGGTTCAGACACAGTTCTAAATCAACCTTAACTCTCTATGATGTGGGTGCCTTACACCCTCTGTGGTTCAGCAACTTCTGCTGTACTTTAAGCAGTGATTATGATAAACTTTGTCCTCCTTCAATATCTTGAATGGTGACTTGAATAGCCAGTACTATCTTCTACCTACTAAAAAAAAGCAAAAAAAAAAAAAAAAAAGAAATATGAAAGGCGTGTCTCAGACAACAGCAAACGTTTCAGATGAAGCATCTCTTTATCCTACTCAAACACCTGTGAATGCTGAGGAATTATCAAGTACACTTCAGTTTGATGTTTATTTCACATATGAAATGCTTATTAAGCTAAGAGCTAAGGAGGCAACTTTTAGAAGATGTGATATGGTATCTTTTTTTTTTATTTTTGTTGCACATTGAGATAAAGAGAAGATAAAGCACTACAGGATCCTAGACAAGAACGTATTCTTAAGAAAAAAAATCGTGAGATTTGTCAAATATTCTTATGCACTGAGGTTAGAGAGTAGAAGACATTGGAAGCAAAATAGAAAGGTTTGGTCATGACCCAACACCGAAGTTTGTCATTAAAACCAAACATGAATAACAACTCAAAGCACCTAGACTTTATATTTTAAAAATATAGTAATATCTTAAATGTGTAATTTTAGCATTTAAGGAGTTTATAATTAATTGAGAAACATGAATCAGTAGAAATGTTAAATGAAGAGTAAACCAGACTATCAAGAGAAATTACAAATATAGATATGGCATATCATTTTATAAAGTGTTCTTTAAATTTACCTTATCAGTGTTTTGTCTTCAGATATGTATTCCTACCTTATCATATGTCTACCTGTTATGCTCTGGAGGCCAAAAGGGGACTTCAAGTCTCCTGGGACTGGAATTACAGGTGGTTGTGAGGCATGATGTAGAATTTGGGAATTGAACACAGGTCCTTTGCAAGAACAGCTAGTGGTCTTAACCACCTTGATATCGTTAAGACCCAACATTTCATCTTAATCATGAGTAATTGAGTAGAAATCTACAGAGAATGATATAAAAGATATTTGAAGACTAAGTACTAAGTTCACACACACACACACACACACACACACACTTTCCCACACTGACCTAGAATTGAAAGCTGCATGTAACCAAGTTTATAACTGAAATTGACATTTTTTTTTTACTGTATTTGAAGACAACTACTCAAATAATAGTGATGTTTTTTAAAAGTGGTATCTACTCAGGAAAGTCCAGAAAGGATCTCCTGAAGAATAGATCTTTAAATTCAGAACAAGAGAATGACTAGAAATGCCCAAGGGAGTCTAAGAGATTTCAGAGAGAA
Organism: Arvicanthis niloticus; assembly: GCF_011762505.2. Lineage (NCBI taxonomy): Eukaryota > Metazoa > Chordata > Mammalia > Rodentia > Muridae > Arvicanthis > Arvicanthis niloticus. The sequence continues at coordinate 21,686,168 of NC_047659.1, forward strand.
AATCATCACATCCAAAGGCTGTGAGGCAAGGCCGAGCATAATTTAATGACCCAAAAGGTTCTTGAGATGGATGGAATTAATGAGAATGCTAATGGATATTTTCTCAGGAAGTAAGTAATAGAGGTCCTTGTCAGCCATCATCAACATGTTTCACTCTTCCCTGACAGTGTGTGGGAGCACTGATGGTTTTAGCAAGGAAAGATATAAGAAGGATGTTCTGGAGTGCAAAGGACTTAGTGGGGGTGTACTGGAACATGCCTGTGGTTCTAGTCAAAATCTGAACAAGAAAACAAAAGCTGTTGAAGAATTCTGTGCTCCATTTATATTTCATCGATTGTTACTGTGAAACTACCTGTCCCCATCACTATAAGGACCTGATGATCAGCTTTTATATTGCCTTACATTTTGATCATAAACCAAAGATTCTTCTCCGATGATCTTCTCAAACTTGAGATGGAATACACTTGCATAGCTCCTGTTGTGATGAGCGTATTTACTTAGCCCTGATTAAAAGTAACAGAAAAAGAATAAGCCACCATCATTGGCTTCTATGCTAGAAAGATAGTCCATTTAATCAAACTGAAAATGATGGCACCCTCTGGTCAGGCCTGCATTTTAGCTGATACATCAAGGAGGATGAGTTGAAGTCCAGCTTGATTCAGGAAGAGCATCAATGCTTACAGGTATGCAGAGGTGGTGGATAACCGGCTTAAGAGGTCCACAGAGATTGTGGTAACAAACTACTTAATGCTGCTGTGGGAAAAACAAGTAGAGAATTTGACTTAATAAAAAGAAGCTAATGGTTTTGAGAATAATCTCCCTGTAAAGTAGAATATCTATCTATCTATCTATCTATCTATCTATCTATCTATCTATCTATCTATCTATACATATATTGCTTTAACCAGCATATCAAGTTTCCCAAATCATTTCGTGAACCACAAGCAGCCCTAAAGTAGGAAAATACCCTGGAATACACTCCATTTATAGGGTTGTGTGATGGTTTTCTAGATGTTCATTGACGCCCAATTGACAATAAATTCAGGAGAGAAGGAACACCTTGTTGTTCAGCATCCCAAGAGCACACTGGCCAGCATTAGCTGTATGACTATAATAGCTTTCATGTGTGTGGCTCTATGAAGTCTATAAAGCTTATTTAAATAACTTGTCTCATTATTTATCAGATGGAGCAGCTAAGCCAGTGAGACCCAATATTAAAGAACGAGAAAGGAGAATTCCTGACTGTCCATGACAGAAGTTCTTTAAGGAGAGAGTTCTTATTCTCCATGCCACTTTTTTAGTGCAGCAATGAAGGCCATCAGATGTTGCCTCCTCAAGCAGACCTGTGGAGGGAGACCTGTGGAGACATAGAAGCAGACTCTTTTCAAGAGATCATGAGCTGCATCTTCAAGCGTAGTTTCAGTAGTTTTTTCATCTCAATGAGTAAAGCACTGTGACAAGTACTGATTTAGGAGCACAACATGGTTACTATGAATGACAATGACATTATTGTATACATAAATATTCAACATAAATTTTTCATAATAGTATAAATTTTACCTATTTTTCTGGTTACTAATCATTTGGCAGTCACTTTAAAAACTATTTTGAATCCTTCATTAAAATTACTTAAATCTGTATATTCCAAATGAGTAGAGGATACACAAATAATGTAAATACCAAAGACATGGAGCTCTTATAACTACATATGAGCAACGAAAAGAAGAAATACAACATGGCCCTAGAACAATTTACCCAGTCTTTGTTTTTCCTTATTTCTTTTTCCTATATAGCAAGTAAGAAACTCTAGGACTTTAAGCAAGCTCGTCTCTGATGCTTTAGTGGAAAATAGAGCATAAAATGTCATGGTTCTTGTTCATTTTCACTAATTCTAAATTTCCTTGACATGTAGGCTTCTCTAATAATGTTTCCTCTTCATTTGAAATATAGAGTTCCCATCCATTTATTTGAAATGTATATAAATAGTCATAGTTTCAATTCATTGATTCAAATGTCTATGAAGGAAGGAATTTGATCAATTGCTCTACTGTGCAGTCAAATGATATCTGAAAGGAGGATATGAGGAAATACTATTAACTCCTTCCACCTTGAAATGTCTGCCTTTTCCACTGAGTAGTTATCTTTTAGATAATCTGCCCTAGAAAAGTTTCAAAATCATATAAGATTGCCTCTTTGTGAGTCAACCTCCCATACTGCAAATGCAAAATCAAGAACTGAATTTCAGATTTTTCAGCATCAGCAACTAGACTTCAAGGTAGATAATAAGAAGTTTTCCTTCAGGGAAAATGGATTCTATTTTATAATTTATGCAAAGTTAATGTATATCTCAGCTACAGGTTAAGAGTCCCTTCCTACAAACTTAGAAAATTGAGTTGCCCTAGGGTTTTGCCACCATTATAGTTTAAACAAAGCAGGCTGGCTCCAGTCTTGGAAGCTTTGAGTTCTGAATGTTGTTATCTCGGCTAGTCATAAATGCATCCAACCTGCATTTCCATCTGCAGTGTTGGTGATTCCCTCCAGAACACACTGAGGCACACACAGTTTACAGGCAGAGACAACTGCTTTAGAGAGTCTTCCAAACAGAACACTACATGACCGAAGGCAAATGACCAGTTCTGATCATTGCTCACACAGAGAAATAAGCATTGCTGAATGGTCCTGAATTTTCTGGTTCATAAACAGATAGAAAACAACCAACTGAATACACCAAATTTCCTGTGCAGGTTGGACACGATGTACTTTCTCCCTTTTCATCCCTTAAAAAGGAGGTCCCTTCCCATTCCTGTTTTTTTCTAGTTTCAAGCTTCCCTATCATAGATAATCAATTGCTTAGAATAAATGGAAAAATCCTAAAACTTCTCGAAGTGCTTTCTGGTATCCAATTACAACGGGATTTTTGACCTGGCTAGACAGAGAATGTTAACACAACTTCACTACTAAGCAAGTCTGAACATGTGTGTGCTTGACTTTATTAAACTCCTACTGAAGAAACAGATTAATTGGAGGCTGATTCACTGGTGAACAGGCGTTAAAGACAGAAGGACCTTCTCACATTTTGTTCTGTTATCCAGGCTTATGCCATCTCAGGTTGGCAAGGAGATCCCAACTGCAGTGTTTTGAAATATAACTGAAAGAAATTGCAGAATAACAGGTGCAAAAAAAAAAAATGCAAGCCACTTATAAAATGTTGATCTGGTTCCTTCCCTTTTCTCTTTCCAAATGGCCACCTGACACTTTATGGGCTCAGGTAGTGCCCAAGCAGGATTTAACACAGTACTCACATTATGGAAACTGACTTTAGAAGGCTGCAGCTGCTATAGTTAGGTTTACATCATCACCACCACCACCACCCCCAACCCACCATTAGACAATTATTTTAAAAACTGAAGCCGAGTACAATCTCTGAGAAAGCTTTTTGGATAGTCTTCAATACATGAAACCCTGGGGAAGCCCTTCTCAGCAGCCTGGTATATGTCTAGAAAATCTGGATGTAAGACCCTTCTGTTTCTTTAGATGTTTAATACTTTGCATCGTGTAAGATAAGCAGAGTAAAACAGCAATTTCTACTGCCGTGTCTGGAACCAGGAACTATGAAGTTGAAGAGTCGGGGAGAGGCCCTATGATAAATTTGTGGAAAACTTTGTGGTTCACAGGATTTCTCCATGTACTCTCTTTCTTGGCATCTCTGTGAAATAGGTGTCACCCAACTTTTACAGCTGAGAATGCTGACATTTCACAGGGTTAAGAAGAGCAGATGGGTTACGTAGATGAGCAGACTACCAGCCCAGACCATCTGACTCTGGGTTGCCTAGTGATTTTGGAAGAACATGCGTTCAAAAAGCTTCAATGTTGCTGGAATTTACAACCCTAATAAGTCCATAAAAAATACACAATCCAGTTATTATAATTATATGCTATATGCCTAGATTGGGCAGATTTAACACTATACTAATTTATTATTCTCCAGCTATAAGAATAATATATTCTCCTTGCTACTTGTGGTTTCTCCTGGTCAGTTGGTTCTGGTCCATGGAGGCTTCTCCTCCTCTTCTTCTGTCCTCTCTCCTCCCCTCTCATTCTCTTCTTCTTCTTCACCTGCCCACTTCTCAAGCCCCCAGACCCACCTTTTCCCTCCACTGCCTGAACACAGGCTCTAGGCTTCATTGACCAGTTAAAATGGGGAGAAGGTTTACATAAGATCACCTGAATGACAGACTGCCCATCAGGGATGTAGAATTTACATCAGAATGCAAACAGCACTAGATCAACCCACTACACTCGAAGTTCACTACATCTGAATCTTTTCGACTGTTACATAAGAGCCCTGCGAAGAGAAGAGCTTCCAACCTTTCTTCCAGACTCAAAATGTGATTTTTGACCATTGGTTGTCAATCACTAGAACTATAGAAATCTGCAGCAACTCAGTCAAATAAGATCTGCTGCCACCAGACTTCAGCCGAGCGATCTGTTCCAACTCTTCATGAAATCTGCCATGAACTTGCCAATGCCTTAGATTTCTGAGGGTTGCACCTTCTTGACAAAGCTCCATGGGTATCATTTTCCTCTGTGAAATTTTTCTTTGGCTGAAGACATTAACATGAATACCGAGATGCGTGTCTGAGAGTAGGATTTCAGTGTTATATTTTTTAAAGACTCGACTGTTCGAAACCAAATAATACTACATAAATTCAAGAGAGTTACATAATCCATCACCTTTCAAAAAATTTCAGCTTAAAGCAATGGTTCACTATGGCATACTGGTTGGCAGTGAAGGGCAGAAAGTTAGGTAGACTTTCTTTAGGCCTTGTACCTTAGATTAGTTTACTTCTAGAGACGGTAAACTTTGTTTACTTAATGGAGGCAAATGAATAGTTATTCAGTTGTTTGCTATCTAGAACCTGTGATTTTCCTTCAAAGTTTTCAGGCAGATCTCTAAAGATATTTATAGTTATTACTTACCCTGCTGCCAGATGGTAAATTATTAGTTATCACTTATCAATTCACTTAAAATTAACATGTACATGCATCTGGGACTGTTAGTATACATCTGTAATATGAACAAGTCATAGGCTGAGGCAGAAGATCACAAGTTTAAAGTTAGCCCAGGCAACATATTAAGTTTAAGGTCTACCTGGGAAAGATTCAATAAAATCTGAAAGAACATGGATCCAGATTAATGGTACAATACTTGCCTAGATAACAGATTATGGTTCCATCACCAGTACAGTAAAAAGAAAATACATGTGTTCATATGAAATAAACCTACCATAGACACATTATTTCAAGTAATACTGCCAGCAACATTAGAATTCACTTTTTAAAATCTGTGTAGACTGAATGCTTACCTCTTCTTATCTAAATTATATACTATATAACAAATAGTTGACATGGAAAGCACCACAGAGAATTGAGGGATATTGTTTAGTCTCAATTTCTGGTAAAGAAACATTATAGTGGACTTTTCTGTGTGTGCTTTGTGACTACTAACTAGCTACTGTCTGACATACATTTATTTATTTGTTTGTTTGTTTATTACAACACTTCAGTGTAGAAAAGGGGTCCAAGAACAGACTGAACTTTATCATATCCCAACAATCCAAGCCGGGTAATTACATTCCACTTCCTAGATGATAAATACCAAGATTAGTTTTTTCCAAAATTATCAGTGCTGGGTAGATTCCATTTCTCATGTCATATAATATCCTGTTATCATTATTCATGGTTTTAGACAGCAGAAAGAATGTGTACTCACACAAAAAGGAGCCTAGAAATGTAAATGTGAACTGTCTTTACATAACCTACACAGGACATCAAAGAGTAGAATTATTTCTGATTTTTGTGATTATTCTCATCTTTGTTTTGCTTAGGTAGGATAAGATAATTACTGATGAAACAGTTATGCATCAGGTATTGTCTCTATCGTAATGAAATATAAAAGTTTAAATGGAAAATCAGTTGGAAAACCATTGTTATTGTGTTTTGTTTGTTTTGTTTCCCATGCATAAGATCTAAACACTCAAGCTGTCCCCATAAAATCTTTCTCTAAATCTTTGTTTTAAAGTATCTGATAGGACATCATTCCATGTGGGAATATTACATACAGCCACTGATTCAAGAGTAACTGAGAACTTATGTACAAAACATTCTTTACATATTGACAAATATTTCTAAAAAATGAATTGGTATTTTTTGTTGTTGAGTGTTTCATGAGTGACCTTTACCTCTGCAGACATATGCAGTTTTCAGTTTTTTGGGTGAGACTTTCAAAATATTTTTTTAGAGTGTTCAATGTTAGCAGTGACATTTTTACAGTGATTTCAGAGCCTTGTAGTTTAGAATATTCTATTTTCTTTATTTCTAATTACTCACACCACCCTCATTTTCAATCCTGTGCAGATGTAATTGACAGTGATGATATACAATATGTATGAAATGAGCTCTTCACTATCGGTGGTGTGTGTCATACAAGACTCCATTGCAATATTTACAGTTAAACTAAACTTTTTAGAACGAGCAAAATTGCATTTGTTTTGCAGATTTGCTCATCATTAAATGTGAAACATTTCACATTTGTCTTTTTGAGTAATTGGCTTTTTAAAATGATAAGGTGCTCAGAACACTTGTTATGTGGATAGGTCTGACGTTGTATCCCAGAAATCCATATGCCATACAGACAGAACAGAAGAAAGATATTCACAAGCATGTCACAGATTGGACTAAAGCAAGCCAAAAACCCAAGTGCCATGGCATTAACAATAGCACCAGATTTACTGTCACGATCGCAATCTGTGCTGCATCAGAGACAGAAGGAGAACTTTTGATAGGTAACACCTCAGGGTTTTTTTTTTTCCATCTTTTTGGCAAATTATCATTTATCTTTATATTTTTGCCTGCCATATAATATTATTACAATGATATAAGAAATACAAGATATGTTTAATAGGCCTCAACAAAAGGACTGAGCAATTCCTCGGGCCGTGTAGGATGAAACAGATATACAGAAATTCTGTTGTTTTATTTCAGATCTAGCTAGAGCTGGAAACAGAAAACAGCTAGGTACTGGTATTTTAGCTTCTTTAGAGTTCACAAAAGGAAAAGGATTCTTAGTGACAGGGAAAACAAAAGAATTACCACTCTTGGGAACTTTAAAAACCCTGATGTTTTAAAATGCGTGGTTCCCCAGGATAATGAGTCAAGGCTAATTTTAGTTTGAAAGATGGAAAAGGCTGGGTGAGAATATTTTGAACGTAAAAGTATCCATTCCTTTCTGGTTTGAGTGCATGTTCCGATGATGCAGACACAACCGGGCAACTATTCACAGCATGCCCCCAACAGCTACTAAACAATTACAGAATCATAGAAGCACAGCCTCGCGTTGGAATGACGGAAGGAAAAACCCCAGAAACACTGCACAGAGATTCCTGGCATCAAATGAGAAACATCAGCCGATTGTTTCTCTTAATTGAAGACTGTTTGGGGACCTCAATGAAAATATTCTGTTCTTCTATGTTTTGACTGTCTTCTGGCTGAGGGATTTCTGGAGGCCAGACTTCTTGGGTACTTTCTTTTTCTTTTTTTTTTTTCTTTTTTTGTAAAAGAATGCCTGTCTTCCAATGTTATCCAATTGTGTTGACATAATTACAAATATTAAATCTAATTTCATAAAGATAGAAAAGGAGCCTCAAAATCCATTAAAAAAAAAAAACAAACAAGATAAGATGCAAAGCTATTCAAGTTCAGCTAGATAGCAACAAAGGAATATTGATCGATCTTGTCAGTTTTTATTTTGCTTAAACTATGGGTTTTCCCCACCACATCTTCATTATTTTGTTCTTAGCATTCCTTAGTCAAGTTTGAGACCTAACCATGACATACCCTTTCAATGTCCCATTGAGGAAACTCCATCTTCCCTAAAGAGTGTATTTCAGTGCTCACTTCTGGTACACATGCCTCACTTTCAGGACACTTCCGCCACTATTTTTGATTTTCAAACACTTGCCCAAGTGTTTACTTAAAACAAGTCTATCAGCAGCAAAGTTTCAAGAATTGCAAAGAAACACACAGGAATTGTAACTTTTAGGTGTGTGCATGTTGTTATTAACAAAGAAACAAAAAGAAAACCACTCAAAATAAATTTAGATAATAAATAAATTTAATAACGTAAAAATTAAGTCATACATATTTATGGAAATTCTATGTTCAGAGCTGGATGGCCTGTATTATGAGTATACTATAAATACAACTGAAAAGTAAACATGAGTTTTAGGGAGTTTCCAGTATGTGAGAGCATGTGTATATAAATTCATACATAATTTTACCAAGTTATAAAATAATTATACTATAAAATCACTTGGTGATGAATTTCTGCCCCAAGTCCATAAAACCAACATAAATTACATTTGGTTATTTTAAATCAGAGAAACAACTACACATAGTCTCACTTTGGAGTTGCAAAGTGATGCTTATATAAATAAGACTTGATGTGGAGGTTAAAGAAGGGAGACAGCTACATGATAAGACTTATCCACGTGATATCACACTGAAATACCCACAACTTACATCAATAGCCCTTGTAATCCTAATCTTCCTATGGTTTTTAGAGCTGTAGAGAGGCATGCTGAAGCCATTATATTAAATGTATTAAATAGTTAAAGTCTTGAAAAGAAGCAGATGCCAAGCCAATGTGGTAGCCGATCTTAGCTATAGTCAGTAGAGACTGGGGTAAACCGATGGTTTTGACCATTCAAGGCAGAAGAACTCTAAGTGATGACACACAGGCAGCAATGGGGATACAGGAAGCAAAAGGCATGGGATCAGGAACAGAGCGAGAGATGTGGGGATCAGAGACTAAAAGAACAAGCGAAATCTAGAAGGTGGCAAGGCATGTATATGGATGTGCACTGGCAGAAAATGGTGCAATCCAATCATTGACTTTTCATTTCAACTAATAGATGAGTCTGTCTGGTCATTAGGAACATATTATCACCTAAGACATGACACACTCTTAATTTTAGAATAATGTCACATAATACATAGGTGGCTTCCATTAAATTTGATCCTGTGAGGTATTTCACACAATAGCCTTCACTTAGCTTAAATATGGTATTAACTGTTACTCACTCATCAGCAAACAAAATTCCCTGTCCCATGGCATGTACTGGCTCATAACCATTTGTAACTCCACTTCAAGTCAACTTCATGCATCAAATCCACACTCAGACACTTGTGGACCCATAATTTAAAACAAAATAAACTTTAAAAAAAATGTTGGACAGGGAATTTAATACTATTATGGTAGTGTGTAGAGACAGGGAAGTTGCTACTACCCCTTGCTGGCTACCAGCCTAGCTCCGGGTTCTGGTCTCAGTGACATGAAGGAGAGAGTGACAAAACAGGGCACCTCAATATCTTCTCCCTAGCACAATGCATTACATGCAGCATATACACAAACCTCCATATTTATACATCCCCCCCACTTACAGACAGATACCTACAACCAGGCAAATAAGTAAATAGATACTTAATCCTAGACAAGTACAAACAGCTTTGCAATTAATTTAGTGTCAACTTAATATGCAAAAGGAGAATTCACTTTACCAAACACATTTGTAAGCTTGACCTTCAAATGCAATGGTCCCTATAGAAAGACAAGGAACAACCATGAGCAAGTTTCCTCCTGTCTCTACTTTCTTTGCATTGTAGTCTTAATAAGTTCCGTTGTGATGTCTCTGCTTCATATTGTATCTCTTATGAAAATGAATTATCCTCACAAAGATAAATCCTGACAGTTCTTCGCCATAAGCAGAGTACATATATGAAATAGTAGTTATACATTTATTAGAAACATTTTATAGTGCCACACTCAATGGACTTTATTTTCCTTTGTCTTATACTTCTTGGAGAATATTAACCCAAAGACTTTCACATAGTTTTACAAAATTCTCTCCTTAACACTGTTTTCAACTCTTTGATTGGATACAAAACATTGGGGTCATATTTTTATTTCCACTTGGACTCACTGACTTGGGACATGGAAATGTGCAGATGTCTAACAACAATCGATTTTGTCCTCTAACAACTATTTATATTTCATTCTTAAAGTTCCAAAGGACTTTTTTTCCCGTTTAGCCATAAAATCTGGTGATTCTCCAAGGATATGTATGAATATGCAAACTCTGAGCTAAGTCTCCTGAAACAATTTAACCTTACAATACTAGGACACACATGCTTTACTTTACTGTTGAGCTGCACACAACTGAAGTCTTGCAGCTTCTGGAGCTTACAACCCTGTAAGTTCTAGTATCTCTCTCTATATCAGGGGAGTCTTCATATGTTAGATCCTTGAATATTTTTGATTCCATTTTATTTCAACATTTCAGCTGTACTAATGATAAGTATCAATGTGAAAATTGTTTCCTCATATCTATTTTCTTTCATAAATGAGCTTACCACAGGAAGTTTTCTTACTGTTTTACATGTTGATCTCATTGTTGTAGGTCTTATCACCCAATGTTTAGTTTTACAAATTTGTAATTCTAATTATTTTTATCTTTATGTATTCTTTTTTATTCTTTTCAATATATAAAGTAGTATACGTTACTACTTCCAAGGGAATAAATTATTCTTTTAATGTCTGATTTTTGTTGTTGCTGTTTGTGTGGCAGTGGTGGTAGGTGGGGAGACAAAGGGAAAAAATATCATTATGTAGCCCTGTCTGGGCTCAACTTCATAAAGCCTCTCACCACTGCTACTCTAGTGCTCAGATTAAAGGACATGTGGAAACATCTCTGGCATTGACTTTTAATTTTGAATTGTAGAACCCTGTCTTTAAGAAATGTGGCCTTCAAGAATATGTATTGATATATTCTTTGTGGCCTAATGCACAATTGAACTTTTCATGTTCGAAATCTTGTTGGACTTGTGTGCGGATATTTTCCTACTGTGCATGTCAGTATGTTGTATGAGGAGTTTTTCGACGTATACATATATTTCTGATTAATTTTGCTTTAGGTACTTATAGCTATACAATCAGACACCATTATAATTTCTGAACATAATATGTTTTTAACACAGCAGACTGCTCTTATATAGCAGTAGCTGCCACAGAACACAAATCTTAATTCTTAGTCTTGGCATAAAGTTAATTTCTCCATATGGCAGGTCATTGAGTGTGTGTGCTATCAGCGAGGTAATAGTTTGCATGCCTTGCCTCTTTCCTTCACTTTCCTCTGGTTTATCTGAATGCTGCCCATTCAGGTCATAGATGATGGAAATAAAGAGTTACTAAAGTATTGACTATCTCTAACACATAAATAAGGAAGAAGGTTTAGCTGTCTTCCAAGAAGGAAGAAAATTGTTTTGGTGAAAAATAGAAATATTTGGCTCACAATTTACTGCCCATCCATAGAATTTCTTCTGTTTTCCTGATATGGAAACTACAAGATTTTTATAACACTTCATTAGCATGAATTTACATCCTTCACTTTCAAACTCATCTTCACTTAGTTTTGTCTCACTAATCATAGTAGTACACTGAATTCCGCTGCTGTTCTTCTTTGTTAATCGAACCTTGAAAAAGTATACTTATTAATGAGGAAATGTAACCAATTCAAAATATTATGGTCTGTTTGTTTGATATTTCTGGGACCTTATTTTGTATTTACATTCTGGCTAGAAGTGGTCTTAACATAGTTCTTTATTGTTCTCTCTGTTTGGGAAACCATTTGACTCTTACTAGACAGCTAGACAGATTTCATACATACTTGATGGTGTTTGGGGAAGTTTTCATTGACTAAATGAGTTTCTTCTTACGTCACATGCTTTCTCTATGTCATTATCCCACTTCGATTTCTTGCTATTTTAAAATCTGTACTTCTGAAATAATTACCATCATAGCAATTATTAATTAGTATTTGTCTTTCATAGTACTGAAAAATGACTTGCTGAATTGTCTTTTTTTTTTTTTTAACAATTTCTGTTCATTAGCTCACCCTTCTTAACTTGATCTAAACGTCCATATTTCCCTCCGAGGTTAACAAAAAAACACATGCAATCGTTTCATGTCTCCTAGAACTATTCTTGTTCTCATGTTGAGTTTTCTTTCTGACTTCTGAGTCTCAACGGGCTTTGTTACTGATGTTAATTTTTTTTCTTTTCTTAACATGTTCATTGGACATGAGAGTGAGAGTCTCACCTCTTCTCTGATTACTCATAGCAGTCAACACAAAATCTTATTCTAAAGGAATCCATCACTTTCTCCTTCAGAAATATCACTAAACCAGCAACTGGGTCTGAGCATGTGCGTGCGCATGCGCACGTGCACACGAGCACACACGCACACACGCACACCTCTGTCCCTCTTTTTCCCTCCCTTCCCCTCCCATTCTTTCCCTCCTCCTTCTTGTTTCTCCTTATACCACTCATACTTACCATACTACTATATTCCTGCACTTTCCAATTCAGCATCTCTGCTTTTATTGCTTCCTGTCTGACAAAACTGGATGGGGCTATTAAAATCGCTACAACTGTAAGTAGAATTTACCTAGTCTGTTTTTAAGAACATGTGTTATTTTATCCTAACACAACCCACAGAATCAACTAATCAGGCCTCACCAAGACATGTGAGTCCCAATCATGGAGGTGTATGGGGTATTGCTAAGTCTTCTACATATACACTGTAGTTGTGTAGCATGAAGTTTTGTGGGACTCCTAACAGTGGGGTACCTCTGACTCTTTTCCCTGCCCTCAGGACTGTACCTCAGTTGCCTCCTACTGAGTTACGTTGTCCAACCTTGATATGAGGCTGTGCGTCTAGTCTTATTGCATTTTGTTATGCCACGTTTGGTTGATAGCGCTAGGAGGTCTGCTCTTTTCTGAAGGGAACTGGAGGAGTAGTGGATACGAGGGACACAGGGGGTGGGAGGGGCTGGAAGGGATGGAGGGAGGGGAGGCTGCGTTCCGGATCTACTGTGCAAGAGAGTAAAAAGGGGAGGTTATTTGACCACTTCCTCAAATTGACAGTGTGTTTAAGATTTCTCAGCATCCCATTCCCTAGAACTTTCACCCCTGTCATGCTAATAGTTCTCACATTTTTTTGCCATTTTGAGTGATTTACTAAAGGGTTTTTTTCATGTGCTTGAAAACAGAAGTCTTAAGCAATACAGCCTTCAGAGAGTAAAAATGCATACAGTTAGGTGTGGAAGTGTAAATCTGAGTCCAGTTCCTTCCTGACTTGGAAGTTTCTGTTCAATGGATATTTGGAATATGATAAAAAAAAAAATAGTCTTTTTCTTCTTATGTCTTGAATGTGTGTGTGTGTGTGTGTGTGTATAATTTGTTATATAATTTGTATATATAATTTGTTATAAAAATTTACAACAGCCAGACAGTCTTATTATTTAATTATGACTACGTGATATAAAACATATCTAGTTTTAACATCTTTTGTCTTTTGAGACAAAATAAAAGGTATATATTACCTTGTTACCTAACCCAGTAGGGAGCCACCACATTCTAGAAATAGCTTACACAAAAGCAACTTTAGCTTCTGAGACAGGCTTGCCTGTTAAAGCATGTTAGTTGAAGATACAAGTCTAACACATTGACACATATATCACACACCCACACCTACCCCTGGAACAACAACAACAACAACAGCAACAACCTCATTAAATTTAATGAGGCACATGGTGCTATTTTTGATGGGACACTAATGAGAGAATTTTTTTAAACCAAATAGAGTCTTATTAATTTATGTCAGGAGCAGAAATGGAGACAGTCATATTAGAAGTGTTAATTCTAATATGGGAATACCTCCAATGGTCCTTTAACTGGCTTAACCAAGTATTTAATTGAATGTATTGAGTTTTGTGTTAATGTTTCTTGGCTTAAGATTATCCCTATGTCCTATAAGCTTTCTAAAGACTTGTGATTATTCACCTACATATCTCCATTATAAAGGAGAGTACTTTCCACATTCTCTTTCTATATTGTAGAACAAAAATTCAAATTATTTCATTTTATAGTTTTTAAATTATAATAAAAGAAATAAAATTAATATGTGAATAGTTTAAATACTACCAAAAATCACACTGAAATAAGTATGGGTGCACATAGTTCTAAAAAGTAATATTTAGAATACTGTTTTAATAGTATTTTAATTAAAATCTGTTATCGACATGCCATGATGAATTCTCTAAACAAATAAAATGATCTTTGTAACATGAAAATCTATTTAGATTATTGTTTTATTAGTTTCTAGAATTGGGTGGTATTTCTTCTGCTACTAATGCAGAGATGTAAATGCAGCCACAAATGAAACTACTGTAAAGTACGTGCTTAATGCATGCATTTGCTGATGGAAGTCTGCATGTATCTATGTATATAATATGTTCACTGTATGTCTGTGTTTTCTTACATAATGTTGATACTACAGCCCAGAAAAAAGAAAGCATGGAATATGCAATGGAAATATAAGACCACTTGTTTGATTAATCTTTAATGAGGAACTACTACTTTGTGTCAGGCAGTGGTCTGTGTATATACTGAGTCTTAAAATGTATGGTAGGACTCAATAGTTAATTCCAGACAACACTTTACTCTTGTGGGATTTATGGGGGTTTTTTTTTGTTGTTTTTTTTTTTTTTTTTAGAGTAATAGGCTAAAGAATGAACTAGAGTAAAACCTGCAATATATTAGAAGTTGTCATAGTAACCAAAAATTTAAAGCAGAAAAAGAGGTTAGAAATTTAAGTAGGGTGCTTAGAGAAGATTTTGGAAAGATGATATTTGAACAAACTCTATAGAAGATTCTGGTTAACTAACTGCTCTAAGGATAAGATTTTGTTCGTGAGAGTAATTCTTATGGTCATGATAGTTCCAAACACTATGATGATGAAGTAATAAGAGGAAAGGATACGTTATGTAGAAAACTTTAAAAAACTACTTATTTGTAAGCTTGCCATGCAGTTTTTATTTTAGGAATGATAGCCTTTAATCTTCTATTTATTAGACTTAAGAAAGTGCTATTGTGTATGCAGGCATTAAGGTTAGCAGTTGTGTGAAGTAAAGTCAATACATAGCTTCCAAGCAAAGCTACAAGGTCAAGGACATTCCTTTCATAGCTATAAGGATTGGGTCTATTACAGTTATCATGTAGACTACTCATAGTTCACATATTTCTCTACTATTATTTTATAGTTGTATTAACAATATATAGTGTATTCATCTTTTCAGTCTTCATGAAAGGAAAAGGATACCTGTCATTGGATAAATATTTGTTGAGGTATTTCTATTCTGAGAACTAGAGATATGCATCAATAAATACTACAAATAATGGGGTTACAATTGGCAGACAATAAACATGGTAAACTAAGCAAAAAGTACATATTATTTCAATTACATGTTATAACAAAAAAGTCTAGAAGCACAAAAATGGCTAGGAGAACAAAAGAGTGAGGTAAGCCCTCTCCATCTAGAAATGATGTTAGGTGTATGTTTTGGAGAATACCGGCCTGTGCTCCACAGACACTAGTAACCACCATTTCTAATTTCGGTGCCTGTGAAATCAATAGTGTATTACCCATGAGTCAAATTATGAAATATTTGTCCTTCAGAACCTGAGTTCATTAACTTAATATCCTTCAGGCTCATTCAGCTTGATATAAAGAACAGAATATGATTTTAATTACAGGATACTTCTCCATGATATAAATATATAAACACATTTATAAAATACATACATATGTATATATAAAATATATTATAAATATATATTATATAATGTATAATATGAAATGTATATAAAATATGTGCATATATGTGTATTTTATATTTGTGTATGTATTTATGTATATACATATGTATCTCTATATATTCATTTATATGTATATATGTGTATATATGTTTATTCATCATAATCTTTGTCCATTATCCTATTTATGGACTTAGTTTGATGATATAATTTGGTTAGAAATAATGTTCAATATTCTTGGGAGTATATCCCTTCAACATATTGATTTAATTTACTTCAGCTATATGCCCAATATTATGAATGTCCAGGATCGTATTAATATATTTTGTCATTGCTCTAAGTAAAATTGAATACAAAAGATTAAGAAAGGAAGTGTAGAGACCAGGAAGGAAGCCTTTTTTAAAGAGGTGAGTCATTTTTGTCCTGGCCTAAAATAATAAGGGAATAAAAATGGTAGTTGGAAATTAATTAAATATTATAGTTCAAGGAGTAGCACTAAAAGACTCTTGCTTGACTTTAATCACAGAATTTCAAGTAATTTAAAAATGGAACTTCTCATATCAATAAGAAAAATAACTAATGAATATACATTCCTAATGCTGAAATCTAGAATTCTCCAAAATAATAATAATAATAATAATAATAATAATAATAATGACCAAGCAATGAGCTGAGATCCTTGGGCTTGCATTTCTTCCTAATCTTGGTTCTTACTGTGTGCTGTACTCATCAAAGGCATTAGGAATATTGCAGCAGATAGAGTCAAAAGCTCTTCTATCATGGAGTTTACAATCAGTCCTGACTCATGCTGTCCTGGCTTCTTCATGGCGGATGAGATTAAAGCACTATGTGATGTACACAATAGTTATGCTTGTAGATGGCAGACTCAGAAATACTGTAGAACCTCTGTGTTTGTATTTCATTGTACTATCTTTCTGATATATTAGAAAGTGGTGTGCATCTCTGCTAGACATTATCAAGGCAAAGGAGAAATTAAAGGCATACTCCAAAACTTGCAGAGTTGGATGTTGCACATATCCATATAAACTGTGCCTCTGAGAAACACTTACCTTGGTCCACAGAACAGAAGCAAGGGGGTAAAAAATCCTGAACCCCTTAGGATCAATAGGAAGTGACACCTATTCTTCTACTAGACAGTGTGGTGTAAAACTTCCATTTTCTTGTTGTGATCTTTTCATTCTTTGGGGTCCTAATTGTTCTTTTGCTCTAAAAAGCAAACTGGTTTCAAATTTCCTCACTTGCCTCCATGTTTAAGATGAATAGAGCTAATTATGTCCCTATGAATAAGATGATAAACTACTACTAAGTGATATAAGAAAAGCATTATATCTTGATATACATCTTTGTTTATGAAGAGGGGTACTGCTATTTGTAAAAACTTCATTCTCAAATTTCTATAGAATTTCTTCAATTCTATTCAATGTTCTGCATAAGGAAAAGGAAAAAAACATACTCAAATTTCATTAGAGATATTTATAATTAAGAAAAATAAATATCACACATGGATTAAAAAGGAGAAACTCGCTAAGAGAAAAAAAACAATAAAAATAACAAATAAAAGTTAGTAGGCTACTATGCATGCCTCTATATCCCTGGTATTCTAGCACTTGAGAAGCTGAGGTAGGAGGATTGGTCAAAGTTTAAGAGCAGTCAAAGCTATATAGTGAGACCCTCTCTTTAAAAAAAAATGGAGGTAGGGAATAAAGTAGAAATGTCACCAATCTAAAAGGGAGTCAAAAGAGATGCCATAAAACAAACTAAAAGGCTTTCAATAAAAATGACATCTGAACCATGAAGATGGCTCAGAGAGCAAAGGTACTTGTCATCACACATGACAACTTGAATTTGAACATCAAAGCCCAGTTGGTAAAGGAACAGAACTGTGTCCTGTGTCTTGCAAGTTGTTACCCTATAACACACAAAATAAACAAGTAAATAAATGTCAAAAACAGATTCACATAGACAGTAACATAGAAATCACAAGTCAGTGAGAAGAGAAAATATTTGCCAATCCATGATGCCACTGAACAAGTTAAATTTCTCTCTCTCTCTCTCTCTCTCTCTCTCTCTCTCTCTCTCT
Source organism: Arvicanthis niloticus (assembly GCF_011762505.2). NCBI lineage: Eukaryota > Metazoa > Chordata > Mammalia > Rodentia > Muridae > Arvicanthis > Arvicanthis niloticus. Next base: position 21,704,040 of record NC_047659.1, read on the forward strand.
CACACACACACACACACACACACACACACACACACACACACACACACATCATGTAAAATGAAAATAAATTATAATGTAATAATTGAAAAAAATAAATTTCTAAGAAATAAAATATACATAGACAAAATAGTGAAAAGGCAACAGTTAAATTGTCATAATATAAAACAAAAATAACATGGTAACATATAAATAATTTCAAAAAGTGTCATTCAAAATTGTGATACCACATATAGTAATTTTCTTAAGGTTTGGTAGGTTTTCAAAGTTATTCAATTTAATAAAAATTAACCACTCCAAAGTTATGAAATTTAAAAAATGCTAGTAACAACATCTAAGAAGATAAAACATTTAAGTGACTAATTATAAAAGAACTACAAAGTCAACACAACTGTCTCCTTACAGGTTATAAATTATTTAATATTACTATACTTGGGAAATGTGAGGTAAAAACATCTCACTTTTCAATTTTGGTGAGCTAAGACAACTTTGGATAACTTCCACAGAAAGTAATTAATGTTAGGTTTTATTAGACTTTCCAAATCTTAGCTTTCATCCCAGCAGTTCTCTTTGTAAGAATTGCTTGTAAGATAAACAAATCAGAAAGCTTTTAAAAAATATGTTAATTTAGTGTACCTCATACTTTTTTATTATTACTTTTGTTTTTATACAGTCCCGTGGTTACCCCTTCCCAGTCCACACTCCCACAGATCCTTATCCCATCCCTCCTCCCCTCCGTCTCCAAGAAGATGGTTGCCCACTCCCCACCCCCAGGGCAGGCTTCCCCACTCTCTGGGATCTCAAGTCTCTCGAGGTTTAAGCATGTCTTCTTCCACTAAGGCCAGTTCAGGCAGTCATCTGCTGTATTTGTGTCTAGGGCAGGGGGAGACTCGAACCAGCTAGTGTCTCTCATTTGTTATGACAGAAAGGTAGAAACCAATACATGATGAAGAATAATGAGGAACAATGCTATGGTACGTCCCTGTAGAAGGATGGCACAGAGCCACGGAGCTGGTGCTCGATGCTCACAGGATGGTGTAGAGCCATGGAGTTGATGCTCTGGGTCCGTGGGGACTGTGCCACAGAAGAACCTTCCTTTCGTGAGGTTCAAAAATCTTTTTAAATGTCATGTTTTAATTTGAGCCACTTATGAAAGAAACATAAATTTATGCAAATACATATATGAAAATATACAGAAAATATAATATGGAAAAATAAAGAACATGTCCAGTAATACACCTAGAAACAAGATAATATTTGAGTAGTTTAACTAGCTATGGGATTAACTTCTAATTTTATGACTAGTCATATATTTTTATTGTTGGTGTATATACATAATTAGGAATTGTTCTTTTTAATATAGTTTCTTGGTGAAGTCAATGTACACTAATATCTGAACAAATAATTACAAAAAAAATTATTGTCCAGACATTGAACTGTTTAAAAGGCTTCATCTAACAGAATAATATGATAGCTAAAATTCAAACCTTGGACAGAAGGTTTAGAAAATTAGTTTGTCACCAAAGAGGTTTCTTAGCACTGCTAGATTCACAGTACATAGCAATTGGCAATACTGCCAATATAAGTTTTAAGTTCAGGTCAGCATATGGATACTGAAGTCTCACTTATGGGACATGCGGGAAGATGTATTTCATCAATATGTAAGGAAAGTATTCGAAGTTTCTCAACTATAATGACAGTTTGGAATGTAGCAAATAACCGACTGTATACAAGACATTTAACTTATTTACTTATTTTTTGAACCAGGAAATTTTATGTAAGTGTGATATACATGAATAAAAGAAAATAGACAGTTGGAAAAATGAGATGATCTCAGAGCACATGACCCCTGAATTACAGTCTCGTGGGGGATAACAGAGAAGGATCAGATGAGCTGGGAAAATTTTCCATATGCCTGTGACACTGGCTTTATTATTTTCCTTAATTCTGTCATTTTATCACCTGAATTCTATTACAATACGACTGTCAAACTTGAAGCAAAGCTCTGTGGTGAAGTTGGTACACCACGCCACAAAATTTTGCTATACTTAGTTATCATAGTTGAACTGTTGTTTTAAAACTTTGATGTGGGCAAGGCTGAGTGGTGCACATCTTTAATTCCAGTACCAGGGAAACAAAAGCACACAGTTCCCTCTGAAATAACACATATCAAAAGGAAGAGAGAGAAGGGGGAAGGTAGGTAGGGTGAGGGTGAGGGGAAGGGAGAAAGGGGGTGAGAGAGGAGGGGGAAGAAAGAGGGGGAGGGAGAGAGGGAGGAAAGGAGGGAAGGAGGAAGAGATGGTAGCTGAAAATTCTTCCAAATTTCACCAAGAAGACTTTCAAACATTACCATTTAGGTGTCAGGACCTGGTACCAGGTATCTGCCTGGTACCATGGAGCATTAGGGCATCAGCTGATGGCCAGAAGTCCATGAAATCATGTTTTCAGATAGTGTTTATTCCACATCTGTGATTTCTGTCCTACAAGGCCCTTGGGACTTAAACCATATGTACTATATTTGCATTAATGGGAACTTGAGAAGGAGAGTCCATAACATTTAAAATGTTTAGCTTTCTCCCTCCCATCATGCAGACACATGCTAATAACTACTCCCAGACTTGGTACAGAATGGCTACAGGATGCAATATGGGTGTACTCAATGCTTCAATTCAAAGGGCTTAAAGACCAATAGTTGCCATCGCTGCCTCTGATAGCTTGCCAGGCTTTTAGCTCCTTTGGTTTGCCCCTCTTCTATCATGGAGCGGTATCTCAAATATATTCCAAACAGCACATTATCCCAAGTCTTTCTTTCTTCATATATACTTTACTTTAAAGTATATTTAGAACATCCAGGACTTAAGCCAAATTCCAAAGAAACACACCCTAATTATACTTTCAAGTGGCAGGAAATTGCTTATCAATGAAGACTTCCCCACTAACAAGGTTATCAATCACCTGTTCCTAATAGTCAAAATGGTTACAGGAGATATTCTGTGGGTTCAAATATACAACATTTTTTTCATGCATGGAAACTTTTAGAAGCACCTTATAAACCCAGTGGGGGATAAAGTCCCAGACAGAGATGGAGTTATTATAAAGGAACAGAGTTTCAATACTGTGTCTCTATAAGAAGTTTGTGCATTTCTATAGAAAGTGTGCATCAGATTGCATTCAGGACTGTTCAGTGATTCCTGCAACCAGCTTGACAAGCTAAGATCAGCATTGTTTTAATGAAATAAAATAAGAAAAGAAGACAGAAAAATAGAAAATAGCAGAACATGTTTCCTTTGGTAAGGGGAATGCTATTTTAATAGGTTTTACAATTATATAAATGCACAAATATACACATAATATAAATATGGAATACTATTTAAAAATATGGATGAATGGAAAAAGAAAATCTGGGGAATAGGTTTGTGTGTGTGTGTGTGTATTAGAGAGAAGGAAAGGGTGTGAGAAAGACAAAGAGAAATCAGGATAAGGATACTAGTTGGCAACATAAATATATTTCTTACCATGGATCATGGCCAAAGCTGTCTGAAAGCCAGATTATGCCTCCAGGCCAGTGGCTCCTTTAACTTTGGAATAAATTTTTCTCTTAGAGCCTTCTCCATCTGCTTTTAGGCAAATTTCACAAGCTGCATATAAACCTAATCTAATTAAATCTCAAACTTTTAAAGAAAATTGTGGAAGAAACTCAGTAAACTCCAGACCCAATGCTATAAGCCATTCATCAAGGGTAGTAGATTACAAACTTGGTGTTGGTTCTCATAATAGAAAAATGTTCTCATGAGAAAAAAAATGCTGTGCCTAAAGTCTTAATCCCTAGGACTCTAGAGAATGATAAATGTCATACTAGTTTAAAGTTAGGCCCACAAATTAGGAGTACAGTTATTCATTGATATCTTTAGATATTATTCAATCAAGTTAGATCATTGATTTGCCTTGAGAATTATCCAGTTAATAACAATGAAACTGACCTGATCCTGCTGGCTGAATAGCACAGTTTGATAAAGGCACATTGGGAATATTTGAGCTGGTACCTCTGAAAAGTAGCATGTCTGCTGGACAGGATACAGAACTCTAAAGACCAGAGGACATAGGCTGTTTGAGGATTTCATAATAAGCAGAAATAACTAAGATTTTTTCTTTTACAAGTACTTATTTGTGTATATATGTGGGCATACACATAGAAGTCAGAGGACAACTTGTGGGAATTGCTTTTTTTTTTTTGTTCCACTATGTGGATTCCAGGAAACAAACTCAGAATTATCAGTCTTGGCATGCATCTTTATCTGCTGAGCTATCTTGCCAATCCAACAGGGGCTTAAAATCTAGTTGCATAGTCACTGACTATACTATCATGACTATTTCCTGGTAATCCAATAACCATACTGCCTCAGAGGTATGCATTAATTAATATTTTTTCTTTATGAAAAAAAATATCTAAGGATTGCCTTGACTTACTATTACAGCTGAATGTGACTTCCTGCTCTTAAAGTATTATGGGATTACAGATATGCAACACATCCAGATTATATGGACTTCCTGAATGTCAGACAGGTACTACATCAACTGAGCTACATCCCCAATGCATGCATGCTTTGTTGTCTGATCATGTGTGTCATGATGTAGATGTTTAAGGCAGTTGGATGGTGGTTTCAAAGTACTGGTATATGGGAAAGAGTCAGTGATTATTGAGGAGGCAGAGGAGAATGTTGGGCCCAGTTTTTAATGGTGTGTCTAGCAAAACCTTCTACACCAGCTGAGTCTGTTAGATAAGCCACCAAATGAGTGGTGACAAACCATGAAGCCAGATTAGGATACTGTGAGAAACTGAGTTTAGTAGGACTCAGTACCATTCATTAAAGGAATGCTCAACTCAAACAGTTGGAGCTAATGTTAGGGATGAGGGATCGATCTTAATTCCAATGTCAAACATTTAAAAAGTCAGAGGCAGAGAAACAAGGTGCATCAGCTTAGCGAAAAGGAAAGTAGCAGGCAACAATATAAAGCTTTGGGAAACTCGGGCATCATGGAAGAAGCACTGTCCATCCAGGAAGTGGTGTATAATGTTTTCAGAGAGAGGTTGGCATATCCCCAAATAGAGAGTTGGGTTGATAGAGAAGTACCTGTACAAAAATGTCTCTTCCCCTGACTTGTGAGGTTGGTTCTTGCTGAGTCATCTCAGGTGCCAGTGACAATTTTCTTCTGGTCTAACAAGTTAAATGCTTCATAAATTGCAAGACCTTCTATTAGTTGGTACCACAATTCTAACAAATGAAACTAAGGGCAGATGAGCTTTATTCTACAGTCCTTAACTGAGCCCCATAGTATTCCAGGTGTTCAGCCAAGCACAAGAACACAGTCTCATCATTGGGATCTTAAACAATCTTAGTGCTGGGTGAGATACAAAACAAGCATGACAGCGAGGAGTCACAGGATGATGGAGTAAATACAGACGACCAGGGGGAAAGCTTTTAGGGTAATCTCTAAAGATTTCACAGTCTTTCCCAAATAGGCGATGCCTAAGGAATTTCCAGAATCATGAGGAAAAGTTAGCCTAATCAAGGTGACAATTAATGAATCAACTAATCAAGTGATTATAGCAAAAAAATATTAACAATACTACTGTTTTCCCTTACTTTGTCTCAGATAGTATTGTATTCTTTGTCCTAGATTGTATTTCCTGTAGCCCTCTTAATGGTTCTGTGAGGTTGGTATTAATTGACTTTTTAAAACTATAGATACAAATGTAAAAGCACAGATTCAAAATAACTTGATTATAATTAATGAGGAGAATAAAATCAAGTTATTTGTTTATAGCTTGTAACAGATACGTTATAAAGTATGTAATTGGGATTATAGCAGAGTGAATACAGAAAGTGAGTTAGACCATTGCTACCAGCATCAAGGGACTCAGATTAGAAGTTATGGGGAAAAACCTAACCTGAGAGAAAAGTGAACTAATAGGACTGAAATATATGTCAGTTTTTAGCAAAACAAATTCCTAATAAGTTTGTACATCCGTGTTTATTTCTGTTTGTATAGTAACAAGGACGTGGAATCATGTTAGATGTCCATTTGCTGATTAGTGGTTGGTGAAAATATGTTACATTTACACAATGAAATCTTATTCATCCATAAACAAAAACAGAATTATAAAATTGTGGGAGAAAGGCTAGAACTTGGAAATGCCAATGTGGGAGTCAGTGTGTATATAGATTAGAAGACTAGAAAGGGACCTGGTGATAGGAAGAGAAAAAGACTTTGGAAGAAGGGTGGGGAAAGCAGTGGAATAAATATATAAAAGTGGCAGAAGGTGGTATACTAGGGTTAAAAAGTAGGAGAATCTGGAGCACCAGGGGTCAAGGGCTCTAAGCCAAAACTAAATGAATATGAAAATGCCAAAGAAAAGCCTTCTATCTGTAAACTAATGATAAATAAATTTAAGTGGGAAAGACTTTGAGAATCTGTGGAGATACATACTGGGTAGTGTCTATTGTTCATATCCCATCACACAAGTCAGAAGCCAGCCATGGGGGTGCTCATGCCTGGAGTCCCAGTCTTAGAGACAGGCAAGGCCCTAAAACACACAGATCAGCCATCCTAGCCAAATGGATGAGCCTGAGTTATAATGACAGATCTGTTTCACAAAATAAATATGAAAAGTTATCAACAACTTCAAGGCTCCACAATAAGTAAACACACACACACACACACACACACACACAGAGAGAGAGAGAGAGAGAGAGAGAGAGAGAGAGAGAGAGAGAGAGAGAGAGAGAGAGAATACAGTTTAATTAGTACTATCATTTAAGGACATGTGTTTAGGGGCTAGAGAGATGGATCAGCAGTTAAGAGAACTTACTGCTTTTCTAAAGGAGCTGAGTTAAGTTCCCACACACACATTCTGTGACTCCTCACCACCTGCAGCTCCAGCTCCACTAGGATCCAATACCTTCATCTGTCCTTGGCAAAGACTGCACTCACATGTGCAAAGCAGACGTACGCACGTACACATACTAAAACTAAATCTTTAAAGAGAAAAATACATGCTTATGGAGGAGTATGGCTTACAAGGGATGCAAAGTAAACTCTACTGGAAGGGAAGCAAGGCCATGTGGGTATTACAAAGCAGCCTCTTGGTGTCCTGCGGAGCTGTGCCTTCCCTTACAGCCTCCAGATCCAAAGTTCCTGTCACATGAATACACTGTCCCCCATTTTTCTTCTATTTAATCTCCTCTGAACTTTTAAGATTCTCTTCTGAAGTTTTTCTCTGAATATTCCAGCATAAGAATCCTTAGATTTCTATCTTAACTACGAGTCAGTGGTTTCCCATACCTCCCTAGATATGCTTCCTGAGAACAAAGGTTACTGCTCAGTTTTTCCAGTGTGCTTCAGTTTCTAGAGTTAGATCTAGAGCAGATGTCTGGTTGACATCTCAGGATCAGTGACTCCCTATGTAATAAAGAGCAACTAGTGAGATATCTGTCCAAACATATGTGAAAATAGATGACTTATACCTATTTTATTAGGTAAGCTGCTCTCTCTCTCTCTCTCTCTCTCTCTCTCTCTCTCTCTCTCTCTCTCCATATATATATATGTAAATATATACATATATGATATATATATCATATATATGATAGAATAAGATATAACATAGATTGTAGATAGATAGATAGATAGATAAACACTATATAAATTATGTATCTGTACATACATACTATATATATTATATACAACCAAACTATAAATTTAGAAGTCTCTTTGTGTGTTTTGAGAAAATTTCTCATTCTGTGTCCCCAGGTAGCCTAGAATTTGCAAAACTCTTCTTGAATCTTTCTTCCAAGAGCTAAGATTGTGTTATGCCACTATACATGATTTCATGTTTGATTTAATGATAATCATGTTAAATAAACAGGTTTTCTCTCATAGGTCAAATCATATCATCTGTGCGTTTTCAGTATAAATACAAATTTATTGCATTTTTTAAACTTATGGTTAATGTAAAAAGAGAAATCTCTTTTTGCTCATGAGCACACTGATTAAACAAATAGTTAATCTATGACCTTGAATGACTGATGACGTTAGTTGATAAAGAATTCTAAAAATGACATCATTTATTCTTGCTTCAGTACAATGTCAAAATGATCAGAAATTAAAAGCAAAGTTTTACCTTGCCTACTTGAATTATGTAGCTGGGATTCTAGACAGAAATGTCACCAGTTGATCCCCAGTTCTTTATTTAATCTTGCTTCATCTGCCCAAAGCACACAGCCAGACTGCAGAGGAGGAAATAGACTGTTATTTCTTGTGATACACACGCTCTGCCTTCCCTCACTCCCAAGGAAAAAGTGTCATTCGTCATAGGAAATTCACATGTACCTTGGCTAATCTGTTTACTAGACAGCATCGAGGTAGTCTGTTTGTGTCTGACAAAATAGTTATGAATCACACTTCCGTAGATAATAAATACACATTTATCTTTAGAATATATCACCAACTGAGTCATTTTGATGTAAACATTGCACCTCTCAAATATAATGATGATGATAATAGAGGCTGCGAATGAACTAACTGTATGAGTGCTCTCTTCAATAACTGAAAATATTTAAATTCACAGACTCTTTAACATCCCGTGTGAAGCAATAGACAGACGTGCCATTGAGGGGGACCTACAGAAGTTGTGATTACCTACTCTAGAAAATGAATAAGATAAATGCAGTGTTTTCTGTCAAGTACGGTGCATATTTTCTCTGTTGGTACATTGGGCCATGGTGACCAGGAGCCTGGAAGCCTACGAATCTTTGTTTCTTTGAGCTCTGTCACCACAGAGAAAGCCTCTATACAAAGGGCTGGAGACGACACAAGAGGCACCAGCATCTGTACATGCTTTCCACTGTGCATGCTTTTGGGAGACTGGCAGAGACCAGTGTTTTTATAGGAGGCCCCTAGGACCACAAGAATGTTTCTTTTGGTAGTCTCTTCCTTGTTGCCATCTTTGTCCTGAAATTATTGTAGTTGGCTGTAATTTTACTTGAAGATTAAGGCACAGATTTTTGTATGTGTCTTCTGTTCTCTCAGCATAGAAAATATCAAGTACACCTACATTCATTTCTAAGTGGCAGTATTATAATTCAGCAGATTTTTGGGTTTCACTGAAACCTGGAGTTGAATTGTCTCAAGCCGGAAGGCATTCAAGCTGCTGTTTTTCCCTGAGCTGTATTTCTCTATAAGCATCTAATTGTTTCAAAAAGTGATGTACAGTACAAGAAAACCTGAATCTGATGCAAATAAGTCTGTATGGCACTAAAGCTAACAGGTGTTCTCATTAATGTAAGTAGACACGGAACAACTCTTGAATGTTTTATAAACACTCAAAATCAATGCCAAGTATGTTACAATGGCACCGAAATACTTACATATGGGAGCATCTTTTATTCCTATTGCACAACCTCCGCACTTACTAGCAAGAGACCTATATGAGTGATAATACTTGCATTTTCTTAAGTCAACATATTTGAAAACTAGCTAATGTACATAGAAGTAGTAGTAGCACAAATAGTACCATCTCCTAGAAGAGTTTCCTTGTTTAATAATGATAACAATGGTTGCAACCTGAAGAACAAGCAATGAACATCCTACATAATTGTGGTCTTCTGAGGAACTGACCTGTTACCTTCTGAATTAACAACAAAATCTTGAAATTCTGCCCATTTCTTAAACTTATACAAGTCACAGGTAGAAATTTCCATACACAAGGTAGGATGGCTGGATGAAACAGCATGGATTATTCATACCCACCAGCGGGAAATGGTGGAGCAGAAGGAGCCAGAGCACACAGGGTATGACATCCCAGTAAAAGAACTTTTATTGTACAGTCATACCCGAGACAAGCTGCTGAATGACAAGCACACAATGGAATAAGAGTTTCATTTTTCTGAGGTTAGCAGTGTGGACTGGGGTGGATATGACTGATATCATTGAGCAAGTGACAGGTAGGGTAACTCACTTACTTGGGGAGACTAGTCTTTTAAATAGCTACATTAGCGCAAATTTTCACAAGAATGTAAATGTTATTTATAGTAAGATAAGCATATGATGTTTATGAATGGATCCAAAATGTATACAAAGATAAGTATAGCTTTACCATATCTCATGGAAAAGGAGCTTTTATTCTTTCAAGATATTTTTATTGATTTATTGAGTGAATGACTTTTATTAAAAATATATTCTACTCTCAAAAAATGCATCCTGACTATAGTCTTCCCCCACCTCTACTGCTCTGTGTTCCCCAGCATGTCCCCCAGATCCACGTCCTCTATTCCTTCTTCAGAAAGCAGATGGCCTCCAAGGACTGACAGCCAAACAGAACAAAACAAGAACAATAAGACAAGGGCAACAGCCCTTATATTGAGGCTATCAAGACAATCCAATAGGAAGGAAAGAGTCCCAAGAGCAGGAAAAGGAGAAATACATCCTCTCACTGTTAAGCATCCCACTCTCACACCATATACCCAAGCAAAAAAGCAAACAAACAAACAAAAAAAAAACAAAACCAAAAACAACAACAAAAGAAAACTTAACAGCCATTACATTTATGCAGAAGACAATGTGCAGGCCCCATGCTTGCTGCTTCAGTGTCTGTGAGCCCATGTGAGCCCTGATTAATTAATTTGGTAGACCATGTTCTCCTGGTATCAACCATGCCCTACAATCTTTCCTCCTCCTCTTCCCTTAGGTTCCAGATATTGGAAGGGAGAGACCCAATGGAGACCTCCAATTTAAACTCCAATAATGTCTGGCTGGGTATGTGGGTCTCTGCACTTGCTCTGATCAGCTGCTAGAGGAAGCCTCTCTGATAACACGAGACAGGGCATTGACCTATGAGTATAGTAGAATATCATTGGGATTCATTTCATTTTTTTTTTTCTCTAGTTGTGTATGTTTGTACCCACCCTGGATTTCTGTGCGATCCAGTGTCCAGCGCCTGGCCATCCAGGCAGTGTATAACATGAACTTTCTCTTTTAGCGTAAACCTCAACTAAACCAAACGTGGAGTTGCTTGCCCACTCCAACAAGTATTGCACCACCTTTGTCCCAGAATGTCTTGCAGGTAGGACAGACTGTTTGTTAGGGCTTTTGTGGCTTTGCTGTTGTCCAGGTTTCTCTTTCCAAAGCCTGCAGAGGACCTACTTGCTCCAAAGAATTATTACACAGTAGTGGAAGGCTCCACGCAGGTACCAACTCAACTTCTCTAAGTTCAGTTAGCTATATGGATGTCTTCCTTGGCAACGGGATCCAACTGCTAGTTTTTAGAGAATGATCTTCTGTCCTAGCACGAGCCTGAGTTAGTTAAAGATCTCCCTCTGCCAACAACTCAATCAAATGCATAAGTCCCACCATTGGAAGACTTGAGTGGCTACAAAAATAAATAAATAAATAAATAAATAAATAAATAAATAAATAAATAAATAAATAGCCATTTCAGATTCCATTTCCTCCAATACTAGGATTTGTCATTAGGGTCACCCTCATATATTCCATTAAGTTTCCACTTCACTGGGTTGTTTTAATTTAGAAATAAATCTTTAAATTGAGACTTAATTGAATAAAAACAAGTAATAAGTCATTTCACTTTGACAATGATGGAGACAACAGGTGCCCAAGTGTCAAGTGACTGGATGAGCTAATGGAAAAATGTGAATCTAGCACAGGGTATAAGTAGACTCATGGCAGGAATGGCAGGCAAGTGGGGCTGGGGGATACATGTCCTGGAATGGTTCGTTTATGTTGAAATGCATACTATCCCCAAGCGTCAAGAACCAATGAACTGTGCAGATAACGTGATACACCATGAGCTTAGTTCCAACACTTCTGCAGTTGTTTGTTTGTATAAGCATCATAGGAGACTGCAGCTCAGAGGACTACACAATTGTGGGAACTGTGAGCTAATCAGTTAGACAATATTCTTTTATGACTATTACAGGGATTGTTCCTTAGTACTTAGAACACTCCAACACAGACAAATAATGAAGGCGATTTTTGTCTGCTTGTGTGTGTGCCGTGTCTATGGAGTTTAAACATATTGCTAATAAACAGTTAGCAAGGGACATGGATATGAGTGTGCACTATAGGGCCAACTTCATTATGCAGAACAAACCTCGGATGAAAGAATTCATGGACCAAATTATTTAAGTGTCAAAAGTACAGCTCAATTTCAATTAAAAAGCATTGTTTCTTGAAAGGCTGCCCTTAAACCTTGTATTTCAGAATGCTCCTGAGATCCGTCGAGAGTGTAGATCAACATTTGTTTACTTTTCATTAAATAAGAAATTGCTTACATGGGCAGGTTATGTTGTTATGATGACACCACTGAGGTTTCCAATAAACGTGTATGCAAATCAATCACCCCAATGCATTGAAAACATATTCAATAAACATCTGGAAACTAATGAATGCACATTTGTTGATAGAGGGGGAAACTGTGGAAATGAAGGGTGCAGTGGTAGCCAGGCTTAGTTAGAAGGTGCAGAGGTAGGAACAGTTCACAGCGTCAGAAGAAACAGGGCAATTATAACATGGAGTTCAACATCTTTTAGATATGTAGAACATTTTCCGTCCCTTAAAACAAATATTCCCTAAGAAGGTATAAAGCATTTTTCTGACTTGCAAAGTTTTTGCAGTCTATCATTTAAATTACTTAAATAAAGGGAGCTTTACTGCTCCCCAAAGTGAGAATATAACACCCTCCATGCATTTAAGCTTGATCTTCTTGACAGACCAGGAACGAGTTTGTGTGTGCCAATTAAAACAAAAGTGGGTCCCTAGTGACTTGTTCCTCACACAACTTCTGAAGACTGCTGTCATTGTTTGCAAGGGTAACCCTGAATAAGACTGCTCTCCAAAGCAAACAAAGTTTTTAACCTTTCCTGACAGATGGGGGTTACAAATGCATTTTAATAAGAGAGTTACCAAAGCAACATTTATTTTTATGTAATCAGCATATATTTACTTAACATCTAGCAACACTGGGAGCACAAGATAGATACTTTCTCACAAAAATCACAAAATACTTTAATAAGGAACGTTCTGGAAAGACCCATTAAAGATTATTCACTTCTGGCTGATGTTTTATTCTTAGTTAATGTTAACTTTGCTCTGAAAAGTTTTAAAAAATACTATTGGGAGTTACTCAAGGAGACTGAATTTGAGACAGATATACACTTGATAAGCGAATCCCTTCAGTGGTTATAAATGCCTTAGAGACCGAGGAACTCAACTAAAAGTATAACCACAACAACCTGCATTTAATCATCAATAACAGAGTATGACGCAAGATGAAAACAATGTTAATCTGAATTGCTATTCTTTATAAGCTTTGATTGCTTCAATTTTAGGTCTTGCTATCTCATTAGGACATAGTCAAAATATACATCTATATTTTATTCACTGAGGATTAAATAAAGATATGGCCAAAATGAATATCACAAAATAATTCATGTTCACTTCAAATACATGTAGTATATTTTGACATAACTTTTTATTTCTACTTAATTTGATTCAAGTGAAATGATACCATGAGGTCCAAAGTATCTCCAAATGTAATAGTAATCACATTTTCTTCCTCTTACTTGTTTCTAGAAATGCTATAGCCATATCATTTAATATGCCTTGAGGCTCCTTGGTCATTTGGCATATCTTATATACATTTTCTATGCATAATTTTAGCATACTTAAGATGGAATAACTTCTTAGGTTCTTTGTCAAATGCTAATTCTAAGCACAATGTGAATGACACGCATTCAATTGCAGTAATTTTTTAGTTGTTTTTATGGTTTGAAATTTCTGAATGCCTCAAATTGGCCTTAAACATATTTTTTTTCATAGCAAAGGAATAGTTGTTTGCAGAAAGAAGAGCAAAAAAAAAAAAGATAAATAGCAGGATATGGATGTTGTTAATGTTTTTAACACTTGTTCTTCAGCATAGCAGTGAGCAAGTGAACTTGTTTGTCTAGGATCATTCTTCTAACTTTTATAACTGAAGTGAAATCATCATGAGCCTTTTCTGTAGACACATGTAGTTCTCCATTGGAACTAACTGTGTGTTTTTAACTATTGAGCTAGAAATCAAGGTCTTCGTAATCTCTTAATTTTATCAATTGAAGTGGTGCCAATTTGATAGAATGGCATCAACATTTTCCTAATTTACAAAAGTTACTTTATGGTATAGATAACTGGAGATGTTTACTAAGTTCTTTGAGATCATTAAAAATGGTTTTACTTTGCATGACAAGCATAGTGTTGATATCCTTAATACCCTGAAGTTCAAACACAATCATTTAAAATAACCTATCAAGGCCAACAGTTAACACATAATTCCAAGATGCAAGTGTAGCCTCAGTAGTCATTCCCTTTTTGTCACGAGCATGCTCTGCGCCTCTCACATTGAGGCCTAGAATAAGTCATTTTCTATAGTTATTTATTTTTTCTATATATTAGATCCATGTAGCCAAACATTTCCTGTTAAGGGTGACGATCATATATTGCTAACTTCAAGTGCTCTCCCCTGTACTTAATTGATAATTCTTTAGTCCTTGTTTATAATTAGATTTATAATCAAATATAAACATACCATAGATGTGAAATTATCAATAGCATTTATTCTACAACTGAAAAGGTGGTACTTGAGAGAAAGGGGAGCAAAGTGACACTCCTGGATCTTTACTAACTGCCCCATGCATGTTTGTATGTTCAACTGGTTGTCGATAATATTTATAATTAATAAATTTTTAAATATATGTTTCTGGTACGTCAATGCACCCATTGATAAGTATCATATATATTTAGCTACTATTGACAAAAGACAGGTAATGACTAAATTCAAATGTGTCCAATGTTTAATCTCTGTTGCCCAGAGCAATTCCAATTTTATTCTTTGTTATTTATAATTTTCCCATTCTGCACAATAAATGTGTATTTGATAATCAGAAAGAGTGATGATTTTGAAAGAGCTCATTTCTATACTAATAAATAAAACCACAGAAATTTTTATTACTATAAATATCATCATATATAGTATCTTTTCATCCAGATTAGGGCCTACTACCTCCTTATTGCTGACAGTGATACTTGAAAGCATCAGAATGAACATCAGCTAAAGGGACAAATACAACCTCTTAAAAACAAACCCTTACTTCTGAGGGTGTTGTCAGTTAACAATAGTCAATTCTCTTTAAAAAAAAAAATGTTCCACTGCATCTCTTATATGTGGAGTATGAAGTTTACAAAAACAGCCTCTGTCTTTGGAGGGACTACAAAGGCACAGACCAAATGTGCCAAGCCCATGGGAAACTATTGTCAAATGGCTTTCAGGAAAGCCCCAGGAATGTGCCTGCTCTGCGTACTCATCAGTGGACTGCTTATATAATTTTTTGACATAAATCCGTTGCAAAATGGAATTGAGATGGATCTACTCTTCGTGTAAAGCTGCCTGAGACTTTCAAGGGGCAGTGGTGGCATCCTTCAGACACTATTGCTGTGTTCTCCTTCCTTGTTTACAGTTTTAACAAACAAATACTATTTGCACACACACATACACACTCCCGAATATACACAGTGCCTGGTAGAGATTCGGGATTTCATTAGATATAAGATGAAGGTGGGATTCTACATAGAATGAAGGCCAGCAGCTTTTACAAAAAAACTATGTTTTTTTTTCTCTAGGTTTTGTCTTCATTGCTTTAAGCTTGCATCTACCAAATAGCACACGAAGTAGGGGCTCATAGCATGGGTTACCAGAAGACCCTGTCTGCCCCTTATTGTGCATCAGGGTAGACTGGCATCGTGTGCTATTCAATCAAAAGATTTAGTAAAAGTTAACATGTTTACTGATGTTCTCCGCCACCACCACCACCGCCCATGTTGAAAATCCAGTTGCTCAGTAAGCAAATATGACTCACAATCCACTTATCAGAAATCCTGAAGAGGCACGAATACAAAAGAAAAGTAGCTTGAAAGGCTGAATTAAATGCACTTTACTGAGCAGGGATTCGAAAAGTACTTTTCCGCGTGAGTCTGGAATGGAGCAGAACAAAGTCAATTACTGGCTGTAATTAAGAAGTGGATGCATTTAAACTGTAGAGAGCAGTAGCAGTCTTCTCCACACGGCTGCCTAGGAACTCCAAAGATTACTGGGAAGGCAGAGAGGAAGATATGAGCAGGACGGACGCCTCTGCTAGGGAGATTCAGAAGAGCTGCATGTACAGGTCCTCTTATTCGAGCTTCCCAGAGTGAATTTATAAAGCACTGTTTATGGATGATTAATGCAGTCATATATTTAGACAAAGAAACTTTTTAAATACCGTGAGCAGAAAAAGGCCCATTCTGAACTGTGCATCTAGCATCAAAACAGTCAAGTCAGTGGAGAAAACTATTTACCACAGTTTAAATTTACTGGGGCAAAAACTGAACTATGCTGGCTCTTTTGTAAACCTTCAGAATACAGTAAATCTAATTACATTTTTCTTTTCCTTTCAAATGGTGTTCCCTTTATAATTTTAATAGTGTTTTATTTATACTGGTATAAAGTATTATATTTTGCTGTACTTTGTGCTTTGGAAAGTCATTTCTCTATGTATAATAACAAATTATAATATGTATGAAATATTCATAATCAAAACATTTAAATTTAGAATTAAGGTAAAAGTTGAGGATACTACTGGATTTCTTGTGCTAGTTACAAATGACCTTATGTTTTTAGGTTTTAACTTCTCAGGCAGTACTTTAGAAAGTAAATATTTGAGATTTTACATAAGTAAGGAGCATTGCAATGGCATTTAGATAATTAGAAAAATATTATCCTGGCTTCTTTTTTCACGGACAAGTGGCTATTTTTAGCAATCCCAAACTTTACATCCCATTTTAGTTCAAACCAAGGAGGGAAAAAGTGTAACTAGCTCCAGTAATCTGTCAGATTTTAGGGTGGGTAATTAATTCTAATACTCTTTATCTTTTCCCTTCTTAAAATGTGTCTCTCTTTATTGAAGAAGGAACCAAAATGGACAGTGGACTTAGTGTCCCTTAAGAATGTATACTTGGCATCTCTCTAAAGGCTTCTAAAAATAAATAAGAAATACATATATGTAAATACATGTATGTAAACAAATATTTCTTTAAAAATCCCAAGATCAACATCAGAAATTTCTGGAACAAAATGTCAGTCTCTGTGAGTTCAAATAGCATTGATAGTAGATCTAAAGAATACAGGCCATTCACTATGTTAAACATTTGTAACATCTTAAAACATATTCATCTTATATATACTTTGGGTTACAATAAATGGTAACTGAGTCAATATAACTGTCAAAATTATACTGATAAATAATAATATTTATTGTATTGCTCATTATTTGTCATTGTGACTGATTCAAGAGTGTCAAAATCTTTAGACAAAATAGCCAACACATGAACATGTACTTGTATTAAATATTCAATTTAATATACTTGCCTATGTTAATTGAAATTATAATCTATTTATACCTTTAAAACATTCCAAGATATTGTTTTGAAATGTTCCCATAAAAGCTACCAAACCTGCAGAGCAAGCCATTTGGGGTTAGCACTGTCACATTACTGACAGAATGATAAAGCCAGCCTGAAGTGTGATTTGTGATGTTCCAAACCTGACCCATATTTCACCATTCACCTATAAGCCTGGGTGACAGGATCCTGATTCTGCTTCTTGAAACATTAGTCCTCCAAAGTTTTGCAGTCTAGCTTGTTGAGTGACAGTTGTTGAGAAATGTCTGTCCTCTTGTTGAAAAAAAAAAAAAATGTCAATGATACAAAGGGAAAACCGTAGTTCAGATTGATAGCCTCATACAAAAAGCATATCTACACTCATCCTAATCAAATTTTTCCCTAAGGAGCCCTTCATGTGTGAAATCAAGAGCATTGTTTGCTGTGTTTCTTTCTATATGGTCATATCCTCTCTCCTTTCTAAAAGGAAAGATCCACGGTGATGAAAATGGTTAGCTATACTAAGCATTGCCAACCACTTAACAGCACTGGGAGGCTGGAAATTGATGTTGATTTGATACTTTCTAGTGAAGGTTCAAATATGCAAATGACATTTATTCTAATACACTCCCTTTGTGAGGAAATTGGTCCTTTATGACTTTTCTATGGAGCTTTACTCTAGGAAGGCAGAACCAGCCAAATGTTATTCATCCGAATGACCTTTTGCAAAAGTATGCATTAGTCTCTTTGGTAAAAATCTGTTTTGGAGTCCTCCATAAAAAGAAATCAAATATAGAGATACTATTAGATTTGAAAAAGACAAACAGGAAAGAGCCAACAGCATGCACAGAGTGAATTCCGACACACCCAAGTGCATTTTCTGTTGGCTTTTAACTTATGTGTGCATTGTCTGCACCCTTCAACTTCCTGACTTCATTCTCCTGAAGTTAGAGTAGCTCATCGTTAACCCTGTTCTAAGTTAATCTTTCTATTATTAAAAGAATCATGTATTTAATATGGCATGAAAAAAAAAACAGTTTGTAGAGAGGAGTTCAAAATGACAGTAGTCCCCTTAGTTCCCAGAAAGACAATTACTGGAATACAAGGAAATATGTCCATGTGATAAACTTGTTCTTGAAAGTGATATTATTAATGTAAGAAATACATCTAACATTGTCTTCTTACCTGTCAATTTTCCTTCTCAGATCACAACAGTATCAGGAAATGAGTTCCTTCTACAGTCAGATATTGACTTCCTCATATTGGATTGGTTCCAAGCTATCAAAAATGCAATTGACAGATTGGTATGTATTTGTTTGGGCTGCTACGTTTATTAATTAAAATGTAGTCATTTAAAATCTTACTGTTCAGTCATTCACACGTGTAAATGGATCCTATGGCTGAGAGACACTAGCTATTTTAAGCTTAAGAGAAAACATGAGGAACTTTTCTTCCTGACAAGATTTGTGAGGAAGACGTCATTTCATCTTCTCTTTCAAAAGAGCAGTGTTCTTATTCTAGAATAGCGCATGACGTCTTTTTTCTGGACGTTGTAGAAAGCACTCAGGTGCTTGAAAACTACATTTTCTGTTCGTTGTAGTATATAATATATGTTATTCTGGAAATTAAATATTTTTGTATTTATGACCATAGTTACTGTTATAATACCACAAGTAAAAATCATTTATACTTAATTTTATTCTTTTCCAGCTAAGCTAGAATGTACTTCTCACAAAAATTAGATACCTAGAACTTTAGGAAAATAGCATTAAGTGTACATTCAGAATATGTGTTTTAAAGGCTCAAATTATTTAAAACCTTTTTATTGACTTAATTTTTTCACTTATATACATATATAATGAAAAAATATTCTTGAGAGCTTTTCTTATGCTCTAAAATAATGTATTTAAAATTGTTCTTTTATATCTTTTAAAGATCAAACTGTACAAATTAAAATTTTCTTTCCATACTATCAACAGAATCCTCAGTATATGGACAACAAACACATAGATTATTACCTTTAAATATAGAATATAAGGCCAGAAAAACTTTATTTAAACATCTGTCTATTTACTCAATGCATAGTTTGGGGAAAATGTATATTTCTTTTATTTCTTTTCCTTGTCTGTTTTCTCAGTACTAGTAATGTTGCCTATGTGTGGGCCCTGCTGAATTCCTGAGAGGATTAACTGAGTTTATATATGTGAAGTTCTTTGAATAATTCATAGCACTTAGTAAGCACTATTTGGATGCATGAATCAGTATAAACATTGTGCTTAGCATAGAGGCCATCTCACAAAAAAAAAAAAATTAACTTACTCAAAAGTTCAGTTAAATTTAGCATCAAGATACGCAGAATTGGCGTATTCTTTCTTCCTAGTAAAAGGTACTCTTTTATTATTTCTAGCCAAAGAATCCAAGTTGCAGGTCCCTGGAGTTGTTCAATTTGCAGAGATCCTCAAGTTCTGAACTGCCGAGTCACTGCCACATCGATAGAAAAGAACAGAAACCAGAACACAGGAAGTCCTTCAGTGAGTGTTTTCTTTGACTTGCTCCTTTTACCTCTGTCTAAATGCAGAGCTTATGAAATATAAATGTATTAAAATGAGATTTAAGCCAAAGCCAGGCTACTTTGGAAGATTCGTAGCCGTTTCCTATCTAGGGATTCATGCGCTGGAGGGCAGTCTGGGCATTCTGCTCACATCATTGTTGGTAATGTCTTTTGAGAAAATAATTGTTCCAAGGTCATGGTCTCTGCTTACAGCAAACCTCTGAATCTCTGAGTAATAGCCACCGAGTTCAGATTGGTGATTGATTTTGAGAGTGGGAAATGTCAAGCATCTGGCAGGCTGACCATTTGATTTTCATACATTAAGGACAACAGTGACCACCACAGTTGGCCAAACTAAGCCAAGAGCATTTGCACCCGTCCACACTTCCAGAACACCAGAGAAATTTAGAAATATATGTTCCAGAGTCGACAGAAAATGAGATAGCTGAATGAGGTGGTTATCAAAGTTACAATAAGTTCTACTTCCAAAACAGTTGATTAGGAGTAACAATAACTTATAACACTCATATTATGGCCTTCAAAATATATAATTCTTTAGCCAGCCTGCTTCTTTCTCAACAAACGGAGATTATTAAAATATGTCACATGTAGTCCACACAGTAAAACTGAGCACCAGACTTCTGAAAGGACATGTAGATATATTCCATATCAGCCAATTCTGTCTTAAAAATTATAGCATCTTTCTTGAGCTTTCCACTTATCTATTTTTAGCCATTTTTTCCTAAATGGGAATATAGTTGTATCCTAGCTTTTGAAACATAAGAACCAATCAGTAAGTTAAACAAACACCAATACATGTGGTATAAACAAAAATCTACAATAAATGAATATATTTGTTTAAAGCATATATGGGCCATCAGAAAAGATGTGGATGTGTGGTTGTGTATGCATGGTAACATATCTTTCAAAAGTGAACGATTAGGACCCACAGTTCTAGAGGCTACAGGAGATGTTGAATTGAGATCCTTTTGAAAAGAAGGAACTGTTAAGAGGTCGATGCCATAGTTTCTCCAACTACCAGAGGCTGATTCAACAAGTCACCTGCTTAACTCTGCTTGCTGCTTAAGGCTGTAATTGCCTATGGCCACAAAGTACACTGGGTGTTGGTGAAGACTAATCTGCACTGTTTTTAATTATTTTACTTGGAGTTAACTTAATTTCAATAATATTTTCTTTTAATTCTTGGGTTTTCACCTTTCATTACACCTGGGATAAGGTATAAGGTAACATATTAAACATAGCATTGCAGAGTTAGGATTCAGTTGTGAGTATAGGCTTAATGTTAATTATGTAAATATTTTGTACTAAACACACAAGAGTTTGTGATGTAGAGATTAGAGGGTCTGAAATCTGAAATTTAATTGCAGCTGTGGAAGAGAACTTGACATGCTTTTAAACCCTGAAGCAGTGGGGGTGGGGTGGGGGAATTGCAAAAGCATGTGTGAGAAACTGAGGCTGAGAGATGCTGCACTGAACAGTAATTACACTAAAAGTGTTACAGTGTTTCTTAGAATATATTCTATGAAGAGAAGACTCAATCTTTCTTGGTAGTTAATTATCCCACATTGAACAAGAGCATTATTTACTAAGAGAGTAAAGTCATTTTTATCTAAAGAAATCAAACGAGACAGGTATAATACATTCAAGTCAAAATCTCTTTAATTGCACAATGACTTTTAAGTTAAAACAGCACTAGCCTAAGACAGCATTTTGCAGGTACTGTTCCCTAGGTGCTGTTCCAAGTACTTGTACTGACTGGTAGTCTCATCAATCCAAAGAGATTGCTACCACTTTCAACCCTAGAGTTTTAAACGTGGAAGCCAAGGCATCTAAATTGTGTAAGACATTTAAGAGACACATGTCAAAGTCAAGCAATGTGCTTTTACATCCTGTTCTTGTAATGATTCTCTGCAGCTTAAGTGAACAAATAAAGGTTAATCTGCTACAAACTTGGACCTGGGTGGACATCTGCTAAAAAGCGAAAATAAAATCTCTACACATCAGTGAACTTGAACCAAGACCCCAACATTTTCAGATAGATTTTACTATTAAAGTAAAGGGGCTGTTTAGTATTTAATGCTAATCCTAATCCCTCAAAACTATTTTTCTATATCTTCGTGATTATCTATAGTTGTAAGACTTCTTTCAAGTCAGGGCACAGTTAGTCACTCTTTATGCCAAGTTACATCCAATCGCATGCTTGTATTAATTTCACTTGGAAGCCACAGTGAGGGTCCTATCCCCACAATATTAAATTAGACCATGGGTCTGAAATAGTTACTAGCATATTTATATTTGATTTTTTAAAAACTTTTTTTAAAAGTAGGAACTGCTATGTATGAAACCCTTCCGAACTAGGCCTTAGATTAGAACACTCAAAGATTAAGTTTCTTAAATCATATATTAAGTTTTAAGTCACTGTCTGGGGATTAAGTAATTATGTGGAGTCAGATGCACAGTAACTTCTTTCTTATTAGTAGTCTAAGCACAAACTGTATTGTCTGTTTGCTGCCTTTGGCTTCCTGTGCCCTTGATGTTCCCACGAGTTTTGTCGCCAAGATTGTAAGCAGATAAAGCCAGAATTACTTTTTTAAAAAGGCATGTGAACATCATTAGCAGCTAACAGGTGGTCATGTCTTTGTCCATTTTTTTCCCGTTTAACATGGGAAAAATATGTTTTCCCAATGAGTGAACTCAGAAAGTTGTGTTAAAATACCCTTTCCTTTAAAAAATATGATTTCAACCTGCCAAGGCTATCAAGTACTAATCGGATATTTTAAGATATCAGTTGAGTCTAACAGACAAGAAGCCAGAAAATTCAAGGCAAGGGCCAAATCACTGTGAGAAATTCAGGACAGCAGCCTGGGATGAGAGTAGAAGATCAGGTCTCCAGGGATGGCTGCTATGGAAAGGGAAGAGTCAATCAAACACAGTGCTCACAGATTTCTCCAAGGAAAGCGAAAGTATCTCCCACTGATGGAAGAGAGGAAAGGTCCAAATATAATCATGGCATCAGATTACTTTGGAGAGCTTTTTTAACTTCTTCCAAGTGTTCCTTTCCAGATCTATAAAAATGGGTCCGATCACATCCTTCTAGGATCATGTGAAAATTTGAAATTAGAGATGTAAATACTTAGTTCACAGCAGGCACTCAATAAATAGGAGCTCTTTTATTATCCTCGATGTCTCCAAGCAGATGGCACCAAGAAGGGTATGAGCCAAGGGTGGTGTCTGATGGAAGGCTGGAGCAGGGCACACAGACTCTACATCCTCCTCCCTAAGGGTACAGGAAATACAGGAGAGCAGCCAGAATTGGAGATGGGAGTCATAGCTGCAAAAGTCTAAATGTGAGCAGCTGGTCCTTCCCCTGGCACCTCACCAGGTGAAAATGGCAGCCAGGGCATTCTTGGGAGCAGCATATCAGGACCCAGTAAAAGGGAGCCAGGAGATGCCCTTGATTACCTAATGCCCAGAAGAGCACATCATTAAGAAGTCCTGGTTAATGGAAAGCCTCAGCATCCAGCAAGCCCTTCAAACAAAGCTCTGGTTTGTTCCATTATTCACAGCCATCTGATATGAATACTGTTTCTTAACAAATACCACTAAAATGTACATAAAATTATCGAATTCACTTGCTTTTGCTTTCAAATAAAGACAGAAAGACAGACCAACCAATGGAAAATCCAGTCCTCGTGCTGTAGTCTCTCTCATGGCTAGAAAGTTGCTAAACCACAAACTCTACAAGTCTGAAGGATAAATTTCATATAAAACACTTTCAACCTTATAAATATACACATTCAAAAATAGCATACGTTTTAAAAGTCACATGGTAAGAGAACTAAAAGATAATGCATTTCCCCGTAGATATTTTAATAGGTTACAAAAAATATGTTTCAGCAAAATTTTGAAATTGTTTTAATGTGGTTCTCTCAATTTCAAATAGTTAATGATGATTCATACACTGTAATGAGGTTATAAGAATGAAGATAAGAATAGAGGTTTGAAGGGGAACCTAGTACAATGCTGAAAGCTGAAAATCTGTAAACCTTTAGTGTACTGTGCAGTAATCATTATCCTGCCAAGTTCAAGTTCAAACAAGTTTGAGAGATAAGGAGTGATATTTTGCTATAATCTAAATAATTGTAGTTCTCACCAGCAACAGCTAAAAAAAAAAAAAAAAAAAAAAAAAAAAAAAAAAAAAAAAAATGACCTCATAGTAAACTGCTTGCTTAGATCCTAACGCATTTTCCTAAGGAAGTCACATACAAGGCACAAATCACATTGGATCTTCCACAGCCATTCATAGTGTTCTTTTTAAGCAACAGTTTATTCTGACTTTGCCATACTTCTGGCCCTGAGAACTGGGACTTCCCAGGAATGTTTCTCTCTCATGCCTACCACTCCACCAAAGCAATGAGGATCTCAGAATGGTTCTGACTAGAAATCTTAAGCCCTGAACAACCCCAAAGTGTCAGGAAAGTGATGCAGTACCTCTAAAGCAGAATGACCTGTATGGAACAGCCAAAACAAAGGCTGGGAAGGAAGGTGAGTCTCCCGCAAGGCAAGAAATGGGATACAGTGTATCTTAGTTAAGGTTTCCTTTGCTTGGAGAAGATTCCATGACCAAAGCAACTCTTACAAAGAACAGTTAATTGGGACTGGCTTACAGTTCCAGAGTTTTAGTTAGTTATCACCATGTTGCTTGTGGCAGTGCGCAGGCAGACATGTTACTAGAGAAGGAGCTGAAAGTTCGACATCTTGATCAGAAGGCAACTCAATGAGACCAAGTATCACACTGCACAGAGCTTGGTCATCTAAGACATCAAAGCCTCCTTTCACAATGACACCTCCTCCAACAAGGCCACACCTCTTAATAGTGCCATTCACTAAGGCCAAGCATTCAAGCACATGAGTCTCTGGCAGGCTATTCTTATCAAACCACCACATTCCTGGTAGAGTAAGTCTGGTATTGTCCCAACAATGAACTTACTTGACCTAGGTGCTATATTTACAATCAATTACGATACTATCTTTTTCATCTTTTTTTTTGCTTGTACTTTAATGTTTTCTATTAAACACCGACACAAAGTTAGAGATAAGGTACTTCTACCATCAATAAAAGAATATTCACACTTTTAAACCACAACATGAAAACTTTGAAAGAAAGCCCTATTTTCCTTTATGATTTATATTAAGACCTTTAAAATAAAATTTTAATAGCTCATTGTTTTCTTACTTATGCCCCCAAACCAATATTTTTTATCCTTATGACCTTTATGGATAGGTAGATATTCAAGAAAATATTATGTTTCTTATTAATTGAAAACTAAAAAGTCATACTAATTTCTCTGATAAACATGCAATTAGCAATTGCTGAAACACACACCAATAAGCCTATCCCAAAGATTCATAATATATATATCATAAAGATTTCTTATCATGAATTTCACATGAAACAGTGTAACCCTGCCAATATTTGAAAATAATAAGATGAATAAGCCATCTGCCAAAAAAATAGAAAACAATCCTAAACTCGCAGAAATCTAGTTAAGAAGACAAATAAATCTAGTTAAGAAGACAAAAAATATTTTACTGATAAAAGAAAACATTATTTGCATAGATTACTATGGGTTATCAAGTCATTGGAAGATTGAAAGAACAAACCTCTGTAGTTAAGTACTTTGGTTTTTCACCTTAGACCCCACCCCAAAAAAGAAAGTATGTCATTTCTGGTATCCATTTTATTCAATACCACCTGAGGAAACAAACATCTAAACAATCAATAATTTCAGTTATTTAAAAACTATTTGTTCATTATTCCTTTTTCACAGGCTAAGGAAGTTGTTTGTTGGAAAATAATTTAGATGATTCAAAAATGGACTTCATGGTAGTTAGCAGAAAGTCTCAACTTTTGTGGAACCCATAGACTGTAATTTCTTCAAAACATTTCGTTCCCTCTGAATCATTAGATTCAAGAACTTAGTTATAAGCTAAGCAAAGCAAGTTCTGATTAATCTCTTCTTTCCTATCTAAGGGGCTGATCTTACCCTCTGCCCTTTGGTCACCCAGGGCCATGCATCTGGAAACATGAGCTATTCTCAAGTCTATGTAACCCCGACAAGTGCACCATTGCTAGATCACCCATCTTCCTCCTGACCCTGGCAGTAACACTGTGACCATATTTCTCCTGAGATGAACTCCAGTTAATCAATTTCTGATTTCATTAGGTCAAGTGGCAATTTTCTTTCAATAATAGGCCAAGTCCAGAGGGATTCTTACTCTACTGTCTGGCAATATTTCCTAAAAATTAGTGCACTTGTTGTGATTATAAACAAAAGAATGTCATCCTCTTTGAATGCCTCTAAAAGTTTTATCCTTCCTACTCTATGACTGAGAATTGGCACATGTTAACAGTTTCTTATGAAGTTAAGCCTGGGATAGTCACTCATTATTGTCAACTAAATTTAAAGTGGCCTTTCTAAGCATGGTATTTGAAGCTTTCTTACATTCTCAGCTTTCTGTGTCGAAAAAAACACTGTTTTGAATGCAAATGATAACTTACTCTTCCTTGAGGACTCAAGATTCATGTGGTCCACCCACTCACTTTGTTTCTAGACCACAGAAACTTGTACTTTGATTTTTTTTTAAGCCTAAAAGAGTGAACCTTTCTTTTTAGTCATTTTGTTGGGTGTCCAAATGGGTTCCTCCATATGCTTAGAAAAGTATTATTTGTAAGCAAAAAAATATTTATTGGTTCTTTTGACTTTGTTTATTTGTTTGTTGTTTTTTACAAAATATTCTTGTTATTCATAGTATACCCCACATCCTTTAAGGAAAAGCCGGTACTGCTTTCACCCAACCATATAGTGATAATCTGAAAATAACAAACATACTACTCAAAATTTATTTTAAAAATTGTGATCTATAACATTAAACACCTGTATTTTCCTAGAGAAATGGTTCGTGGACGATTTGAGTGCTTAACTGATAAGGAAAGGCAACATTCCTATTTTTTTTAACTCTCTTACTGAAAATATATGTATTCTATTTGTAAACAAAATAAGTTGACTTAAAACCCTAGACAAAATGTGAGATGCTGTGACTATCAGGAAATACAAACTAAGATTTTGCTGTAGGTACTAATCTTGACAGCACACACTTACAATCCTAACACTTAGGAGATGCGTGCTAGAGGATCTGAAAGCCAAGGTCACTCTCTGTTACATATTATGTTCAAGGTCAGCTTTAGAAAAGAAACAAAAAAAATCTTGCTATCAGACATAGCACCTTCCCAAAGACTTCTTCTTCCCCTATACCTATTTTCTGTATCACTTTGCAAACATTTCCACACTAGTCAAATAGAAAGACACAATTCCTTGAGCCTCTGTAAACAGTTCTTCATTACCACTCTCCTCTTCTCAATGCTCTACTCAACCCAGTCAGTGACCCTCAATTTGTTTTCCAGAGAAATGAGCTAATGCCTCTGATCCTCAGCTCAGGACACTGACATCACCTTAAGTCTACCTTTCCCTCCCCTTACTGAGATAACATCCTTTACAACTCAGCTCAGGGCACATCTCTCAATATACTATCTTAATATCCTATTTGTTTTAAAGAATTGCAATGGTTCCTACCTGTTCCTGAGTCTTTTTTATGTGCACTGATTTCAAACTGTTAACATTGTATTTGAGTAAATAAAATTTTAAAAAGGTATTTTCCAATGAAGGAAAGGTAATGATTTTGGTAAATTTGAAAACTGAAAAGATAGTGTTCTGTAAAGTCCATTTATTTATAGAAATTCAACTTAAAATAGGAGTTATAGAAATTCTGGCCCTCATCACTTTCTTTAAAAGCTAGATAGAGTTACATAAGAAATCAGTGAAGTATCAGAAGTTTTGAGTACTTTTGTTTTGTTTTGTTTTGTTTTGTATTGTTGTTTTATTGATGAGAAAGGGATTTATTTGGCTTACATTTCTGGGTCATAGTCCATCATTGAAGAAAGTCAGGACAGAGACTCAAGTAAGAACTTGTAATAGAAACTATAGAGTAACACTGATTGCTGGTTCACTCTTCAGCTCATGGTTAGCTAGCTTTTTTGTACATGTGAAGATTACTTGCCCAGGAAATGGAGCACACAGTGGGATGGAAACCCTTCATCAATTAACAATAAATGCAGCAACACACTTGCTTATGGATCAGTCTGATCTGGGTAGCATTTCAATTAAGGCTCCCTTCCCAAATGACTCTGGGGTGTGTCAGATTGCCAATTACAGCTAACTGGGACAGCTGCTGATACATTGGCTTTTTTACGTTATGTACTTGAGGATCATTCGGAACCCAAAATGTGCAACTATGTGATTTAGATACATTTCTTAAATGTACTAAAAGCGAATTGCTACTTAAATGCAATAGATAGTTTGATGTAATTATTAACTAACACAAAGGAAAATTTGGACATGATGGAAATTTTTTTTACATTACATGTAGCGTTTAATCAATGTAAAATCAAGATATTTGTAAAGTTTATATTACTATATAAATACTTGATACAATGACTTCTCTGAGTAAATTTTGAGTAAAGTATTCATAATTTTCTCGACTATAAATCCATCAGTTTCTATATTTAGAGCTAAGAACAAAATATACTTATTTCCACACTTGTATTAGCTCTTTGATAATTCATACAGTGTATTTTGATCAGATACACTTCTATATACTCTTAAATTTATGGTTTTCATTAGAAGGTAACTAACCCACCAAGGGCTTCACTTTTAAAGAAAACTTACTCCCCCTCTCCCACTGGCTCTCAGGTGCCAAAGGCTTCTTAGGAAGGCTAGGACTTTGCGTCTTCTTCCCCACTCCATGCCTGACTTTGGTCTAACACACTTGAGCTTAGGTAGGTCTTGGGCATGTTGTTACTACTGCTGTGACTTCCTATGTACAGCTGCCCTATAGAAAATGCTATTTCCTTGTAATCATTTATCAACTCTGGCTCTTACACTCTCTCTTCCTCCACAATCATCACTGTGCCTTCAGAGGAGGTTGTTTGAGGTTGAATATTCCACAGTGTCTCTCTCTTTTTTAATTAGTTAAGCTAATTTTTCTTTTTTTATTAAAAAAAAATTGGCTGCTTTATTTATTTACATTTCAAATGTTATTCCTTTTCTCAGTTTCTCCTCCAAAAACTCCATATCCAACCCTCCTCCCCACTGCTTCTATGAGGGTGCTCCCTGACCCAGCCACCCACTCCTGCCTCAGTGCCCTAGCATTCTCCTACACTGGGTCATCAAGCCTTCACAGGACCAAGGGGCTCCCCTCCCAATGATGCCAGATAAGGCCATCCTCTGCTACATATGCAGTTGGAGCCATGGGTCCCTCCATGTGTACTCTTTAGTTGGTGGTTTATCTGTACCTTGACTACTTGTGAGTCCCTGTGTTAACTGCTATATACTGCACAAAGATTCTTCTATGGTGAAGATTGGCAGGTATACACATCTATGGGTACTAATTATAAATCATTAAGACACTAGTGTCATGTCCATTTAATAAGGTAATAGCTGTAAGTTTTCTGAAGGGACTCCTAACACAGGTTCTTAGCCTTGATAACATTGTCAGATATGGATTTCAAGTTACAGAGAGGACCCTAACTCTAACAAGAACTTAATTGCTTACTCTCACGATATTCATGCCACTATTACACATACATGGTTATTTTTGCAAGCCCAACCATTGCTGTAGAATTGTTAACAGCTGGTTAACACTAATGATTTTGTTTCTCCTCTGGTAGCATGCATAGTATCTTTTAGTACTATGAAGTCTGATCCAGTGGGCCTGAAATTTCCAGGTCAGTAGCAACTTGGTTTCATATATGTGATGTCTTCAGCAATAGGGTCTTAGTGTCAAGTTCTAAAGAATAACCAAGAGCATGAACAGTAGCCTATTTTAGGAGTCTATGAAACCTCCTTGTCAACAACGCCAAAAGAGGGAACGTATTCATAGCACTGGGATATGTGTTTGTTTTCCTGTAGTGTCTAGTATAAGCACAGTAGCCCTATTATAGAGAATTCCCATTTAAATTATTTTTAATAAATGTTCACTTTAGGAAGCAGCTACAATAGTATGTTTCCATGTGATTTTTTTTGAAAGGTCATAATGTTAGTTATCACTCTACATATTTTGCCCTAGAATAAATGTAGAATAAGCAAATTCATAATCTGTCAAGGATTTAATTTTAGCACATTTTCATTATTCGGTTAGCTTAGAATATATTATATGCTTTATTTACTCTTTTCTTAAGGGGATTTGGTGTGCCATAGGGAACAATGTCATTCAAATACATGAGCATTTATTGTCTTATAGAGAGTAAAGCGAAAGTCTGTAAAGGTCTTATTTTTGAAAAGTCAATTCTGTTGATGAGCTGACAAACATGCCTAGCTAGCCCCCATGTGCCTTGTATCCAAGCTACCATTCTTCCTAAGTGAGGTAATCCGAGATGACCAAGGTATTGGTCATTTACTTAAATCTTGCTACTAGATCACCACTAGAGAGTGAGTGCCTAAGGGAACCATGCCATGACCTTGGGAAGCTTACCTCTTCCCATCCTAGTTTAGAAAGCAGTCTGAAACACGGGACATCCATGTTCACATCAAAGTGAATAAGGAAATAAGCAAGTAACTGAGTAACTGAGGGGGAGGCCCCAAAGAAAGCACCATTTATGTACACACAGCAAAGCTTTGGGTCCTTCTATAAGTAGTTTCTGGAAAAAAAAATGGTTTATATTCAGAAAACAAACATTGGAAAATCATCTTCTCTATAAAAAGTAGCAAGTTGAAGAAAGTTGTCAGAAAAAGGAAGTCAAAGGGCCCTCAAAATTAATGATAATATGAAACTGGGAGCCTTTTAAATGTAGAAGAATTATGGCAAAACACTATGAGTGCATATTAGAATAGGACTCTCAACCAGAGAACAGGGGGTTTAGAAATTGATGAACTTACAGAGTACAAACTTTGGGAACATAACTAGAACTCAGGCTGGCAAGGAAATATGAACTATTTGGCCAAGGGCTTGCACTGTGGACTTCCTACTGAAAGAAACAGGAGCTTAACAACGTGCTACGATGTAGGCAGAACATGTTAACATTGCTTAAGGTAATCGTATCTACAGATAGTAGAAAACAATGAAAGAAAGATCAGAGGTAAGAACATACTCCAGCAGACCGAGTGACAGATGCTGCAGGCCCAAGCTAGCACTGCAAACAGAGACAGACTCCAAAGATTTCTGAAGTGGCAGCTTTTCCTGAAACATTGGAAGGATTCTTGACAGTTCCAAAAATTCCATTTCTTCTGTGTCTTCAAAAATATAAGATGAACAGTTCAGCAGAGTTTGTATCTAACCACTGATTTTCAGAATTTACTACAGTTTTGCTACACAAAACATAGCCAAGGAACTTATTATCTGGGAACTGATTCACAGGAAACACTAGATACCCAAACACCAACCTACCCCAAACTCACTAAGCAGAGATGGCATTTCTTTAAAAAGCATTATTTTATGATGTGTGTGTGTGTGTGTGTGTGTGTGTGTGTGTGTGTTCCCTAGAAATCCAGACAAGGATAACAGATGCCCTGAAGCTGGTTTTTCAGGTAGTTGTGAGTCACTTGATACAGGTACTGGGAACTAAACTCTCATCCTCAGAAAAAGCCACAAACTCAGTCATCTACCAGCCCCAGAAGACTGCATTTTAGTATATAAGCTATATACATATTAAAGTTTGATAAATACTTTACCATGTCACACAAAACATAACTCCCCAATTCAGTTTGCAGAAAGTCCGAGCCAAAGCCACTTTGAAGCACTGTCTAATCTCCCCTGCATAGGGTTGTTAGGTTGGCCATTTCCCAACAATTCGTGGTTTGGGGTGGTAAATATTTATTTAATCTCATCACTCTCTTCCAACTTGGGATCACACACAAATTGTTACAGGATGAAGAACTATACACTTTCTGTGCACATTTGCTTGCACTGTAGACAACGCTATATCCTGAAAACTAAAATGGCCAGGACAACAGCAATAGCAAAAATATGTTTCTAAAGTTTAACTAAACTCAACAAAATAAGGAAATAATAAACCAAACTTATCATCAATTGCATGAAAAAATTCTACTAATTTTCAAATATTCCACTAACGCCACATGCAGAATGGATCTGAAATTCTGTTCATCTTCCACATGACCCCTATACTAAGAAGGTAAATTCTGATAGTTGATTCACTTCTCCGAGGACAAGAATAATGATATGTGATTCCTTAGATTAGATTACTTAATTTTTGTATTGTTTTTGAGTACCGTAATTCACTTCCCATCAACCTTACAGGTTAAATATCTTATCTGAATGACTCACAGCTCAGCTGCTGTATTCCTACCTAAAACTGGCTAATTACCATTCCAGTGGGGCCTGCCAAAACAATCAAGGCCCAAGAGGCTATACTTACATCAAGTTGTTTGGAAAAGTTGCAAGGAAAACAAAAATAGGCTCCATTTGAGTTCCCATAAATGGTGGACAAAC
The DNA here is from genome assembly GCF_011762505.2 of Arvicanthis niloticus. Classification (NCBI taxonomy): domain Eukaryota; kingdom Metazoa; phylum Chordata; class Mammalia; order Rodentia; family Muridae; genus Arvicanthis; species Arvicanthis niloticus. The sequence continues at coordinate 21,736,696 of NC_047659.1, forward strand.
TTAGAATGACCTCTGTTTCAGCCTGTGAGTAGCAAATGATTTCATCTCTAGGAAAAGCTGATAGAGATAATTTCTGAGATGAAACATCATCTCAGGTGTATACATCTAGGAACTGAGACCAAAATGATAAATGCTTTTTCAAAATGAATTTTACTAAAGAGTTATTCCAAAGGATCAAGTCTCTTAAAATCTCATTGTGCAGTCAGAAGGCAGACAGTACTGCCTGGATAGCTTCATGTATTTAGCTTCATACTTCATGACAACTTATACAGGGATACTTAATATTGTTTTTTTTTCTAGTGTGTGCCTGCATTTGTTGTTGCCATCCCATGTCTTATTTTTAAACTGAGTGTAGCTGATTTCTATGGACAGATTTGACTGAGAACCTAAAGAATTCTGTTTAACTCAATTTCACTGGGAAAATTCCAAAATGTTAGTCAATAAGCATTCGATATTAATCATGCATGAGTGAAAACATTAACATTTTCCTTTACCTTCCAGAATGGCAGGTCAGTGAACTCATTAATAATCCTTTTCATTGTAACATCGATAAAATTTTATTTAAAGAATTAAAAGGATTCTTTGCCTGCCCTTCCATGTTACTGGGATTCAAGATCTCTGAAAATAGCCCTTTCTCAAAGAAGGGTGTTTACTCAAGTTATTCTATCAGCTGTTCATTCTTTTGTCTGTCTTTAAATTGAAGACACATAGTCATGACAACTTCAAACAATTTCTTGCAATGACTTCAAACAATTTACATTAGGGGACATATGACAATAGGCCCCTCAAGGATGACACTGGACATCTCCGGAGTTGTGCATTCTCACATTCATGCCTAACACACTCAGAATACTTATTTGTATGTGGGATATACCAGTGTTACCTTGAAACAAACATTCATTCATAAGTATCTTCAGCTCCAGCCTCATGGTCAAGATAAATTTTTTTACCAACACCATCATCCCTTTGTTTGACTTACATTTTTTTTTCAGATACATATCAAAACTCATACTGAGCAATGAATTCTGGGTTGCATGTAGAAACAATGTATGTTTGTACCTGTCAACCTGCCTTTGTCCACTACTTGAACAAACACGCACACACACAGGCTACCTTATAATAAATAATGTTTGTGGTGATGTAAAAGTCATCATTTTCATATTCTTTCAAGGCGCTATAAATTGCTACTGGAAGAACAGTCTGGAGTAGTTGAGTGCCTGTGTTTGCTGGTGTGTAAGTAAGTTAGCATCGAAAAGAACATGTTCTCTCTCTCAAAACTTTTACAGGTTGGCCCTTCTAGCTACAGTAGTTTTCATTGCTCAACAGTTTCTGGCTATATTTTTAACATGACAAGCAGAAACTTACTCATTTATTAAATGCAAAGTTTATAGAAAATTAAAGCATAAATGCACCCTTTATACTGCAGTTAGCAGCAGTAATTTGTGACAATCTAAGGCAAATCCATTCAGGGGGAAAAATTAAGCCAAATCACTTCTCTAAGTTATTGTTGCTTTTCTCCTTCCTTGTCTGGTAACTACTTCTCATCTTTGACTTTGAAACCCATCAGTTTAAACTTGGTTCTTATTCCAGTGGGCTAATCCCCTTTCATAAATCAGGCTTGAGCGCCAAGGTAATTTGCACATCGTTTAGAGAGTATTTGCTTTGAAATCTTCACCTCAAGCCCTTTTGTATATCCTTTCTCTCTAAAGATTTTTAGTATTTGTTTTGTTCTCTGAGGTATAAAAGACCTGGATAAACTTTATTCCTGTTGTTTCAAGATTAGTTAACTAAAATGCATATTAATTCAGCAGGGATGGGGACAAATCTCAGTAAAGATGGTCACGCACAAACCCACGGGAATAGCAAAGTACAAAACCGTCAGTCTGCAAACCTCCTTGGACTTGCTCAAAGGAGTACTGGGGGATTTAGATTTCTAGAATATGTCTACAAATGTAATTTCTTTGTTGTGGAGAACAGGAGCTATACTGATTATTTCTCCCCAGAAAATTGATTCTAATTTATATTTGAACAAAAATTAAGCTGTCTACAAAGTAGTACTTCGGGAAGACAGAAAGTACAACAGAAAATCTATCCCGAGGTATATTCAATACTAAATATTACATAACTGATACGCTGCCAGTTTTATTTATTAATTTATTTTCTTATTTCAAATCCTAAAATAAAGCTGGACAGTAGAACATCTGTTTCTTTTTCTCTTAAAAAAAAAAGTGAAATTTGTCAGACTTCAAAAAAATTAGAAGTAGACACATGTAGGTAGAGTTGAATGCTATTTTTACATTTATAAACTCATATTTTACTATTTTGTAGTAAACTTGTCAGCTACTACTGATTTCTATGGTACTGATTTCTGTGAGAAGGTTAAGGCTTGGCCTGATACTTTCTTCAACAGAAAGTGACCAGAAGCTTCTGGCACTTCAGTGCTTATATGGAATGACTGAGTGGAATAGAACGTAATAAATCACTCACATGGCTTCACAACCACCCACAGTCTTGCTCCACTTCTTTACAACTGTAGGAATAGACGGCTCCGCAGTCCTCAGGGTGCCAAACTTTGCACCATTAGGAAAATCTGCAAGTAGCTTGATTTATCTTCCACACTCAGTTAGCTAAGACCCAACTAAATAAAACTCAGCAGGAACGAACTTGACTTGCTAAACTTTTTTTTTAAATAGGGAGATGCGACAATTACAACTTTTCTTCTCCGCTACTTGACTTTCCATCGGAAATGAAGCCCGTTGTGAAAAATATTCAGATAAGATTCCCAAACCATAAGTGCATGGCTGACAATGCTGACTCTTGAGTTTTCATTATACACAGAGGGTTGTCTGCTGTTTGCAATTAATCCAGGCACAATCCTCTTGGTACTTTGGGGAGAATGTGGAAGACAAAGCCATTTTATAAGTTGTAAACTCCTAAATTACCCTAAATTAGAGACACTATTAATCGGACACTTAAAGATAGGATCTGCCTATTGTGTAGGCTCATCTTCCCCTGATGGAGAAATCAATTAAATATTTAGGATGTGGAATACCTTCCAGGTTGGATAACGCATTTCATTTAAATTATGGTCCTCCAATCCAAAACATTCAAGGGGATCTAAACGGATGGGAGCACATTACTGTCTCTTGGATTGGGTGCATTAACACTTTAAAAATGAATGTGCTTCCCACGGTTTCCTATTTGTTCCACCAGCTGCCTGTCGATGTGGCAAATAAACAGTTTAGAGATAAGTATGTAAAAGATGCATGTGTAACATGCTGTGTGATGAGGTGCACCCTTACAGGAATAGTCTCCAATGATGTCCCAGTCAGATTTATTTTTCTCAATTCCCCAGCAACTTCAAATGAGTGAGCTCGTCTGATCAGAGGACAGTGAAGAGAACTGTACAAATGAGGAAGTTGGAACCCACATAAAGTTCTACTTATTTAACTGTCCTACCTCTGATTGTTTATCATGTCTTTATACAATTTATCTTAATAAATTAATAATAAGTATTTAGTATCAGAAAATTCTGGAGCACTAAGGTAGAATTTGAGACAAGCCAAAGCATTTTCACTGAATCGCTATGTGACATGAACAGGATTCTTCTATTCTCATTCATGGATTACAGCTACGTCACATTATGAACAGTATTGGTAGAACAAAGTTATCGTGTCTTCCACAGCAGCTCTCGGCAATAATCCACACACTAAAAGACTTGCTCTTTTGATCCAGTTAGCTATTATATAAAGTATCACTTTTACGGATTAGGTATAACCAAAACACCAAAGTGCCATTCATGTGCCCAAAGTCATACCAAGAAAGCCAAATTTGACACCATTGACCATCACATCTTAGTCTATCACCTTGTCCTGTAATACTTCCGCCTTGGAGGGGGGGCGGCAAGGCTGAGGAACTACCTCAGAGGTAGTAAAACATCTCTCCCACCTACTCTTTTAATCTTACTTAGTGTCTGGTTTATAATTATTTTTTTAAATGTCAATATTAATAGTGCCTACATCACAGAGCTTTTTAGAAGCATAAAATACATTAAATAATTTATAGGAGGGTATGACACAATAAAGGTTAGTGATAGCATTAATGCAGTTATTTTTGAAAGGTATTCATAATTCAGTTAACAAAAAGGTACCAGAAAGATGAATGAGTAAGATAGCCATAAATTACCATACTTTCAAAAATGATCTTGGGATTTTGCAAGCATAGTCTATTGAGTGCCTTGCTAAAAGTTGATCTTCTTGATATCTGTTATGTATCTACCCTCATTCATTTATTTCATCTACGAAGTCTTTATTCCCAATTGACAATGTACTTTCCATAAATATATTAGCATACTCCATTTAAACAAGTTTAGCCAATCAGAAGAAAGAGTGTGGAGATCACGTCACATTCCGTGTTTCTAGAGCAGAGCTCTTAATCACAAACTTGATTGGGTGGGCGACTCATTGTACATGCTTCATTTCTTGCTTTCAGGGAAGAGCAGAAAATCCAGCTCGCTAGCACCATTATAGAGTGCCATATTTGGGGTACTGAGCTTCAAAAATAAAATATTACAAGGTACAAGGAAACTGTGGGAATTTAGCTTAAAGGGATTATTTATTAACATTTTGATGGGGGGAGGTAAATAATGAAAAGGAAGCAAAATGATCTCTTCAAAGTTAGGTGGAAAGAATGTCTCAATAGGCTTCCTATCTAATCACTGTCTTTGAGAAGCTCAAGGACTCTTATTTTCTAGTAATTGATACCTGCTCTTCAATCAGAAGTATAGAAGACAACTGATGCTTTAGCAGACTGTCTAGTAAGGAACTAGTCTTCGGTTTTATGCAGCTGTACTAAGTGTGTAATAATCCAGGGCAAAACCACACAGATACCATTGCTTTTGCAATATTTGGAAAGCTGTGCAGAAAATATGTGTCTGATATCTAAATCAATCACTCCTGTGAATTACTTGGCTAGGAAAGATCCTGACTAGTAACCTGCTGGGTCTACTTAGTGTTGCTTGCTATGTACATGCTTTTAAGGCTAACTACTAGGTATTAGATAACCAATCCGAGGGCTCATTACTGAGGAAGACTAATTCTTCCTGTCTCAGTGGTCGTTAATTACCACCCTTTGTATTAAGCTTGGGAATCATGTGACTTCCCTTTCACTGGCATGTCAACTAGTGGTGTTGTTCAAGAAACCTTATTGTTGAGATTTTGTGAGTATAGCTTCTCTGTCCTTCATTGAAGATACAATCCTGCAGCAGACTTTGTGGTCCTCTTACTCTTGTAATTGCTTGCCCCCTTTTTCATGATGTTTGATGTTCCCTGAGCCTTAGATGGCAGTTGTTCTCTGGATTATTACTGAAGACACTGTACTACAAATACAGTCTGGATCTGAATCATAAGCCTCCTTCCTGAAGACTTGCTTTCATACTGGAAGGTGCCATACAAGCTGCCTACGGAGAAAAGCAATTCATAGTCCTACCCAACTATGACACCTATAAGCCAAAATAATGACCAGCAGGACAAGATATCCCCAAAAGTGCCATCATGACACTTAGATACTGGTGATAAGCAACAGCTGTCTATTTTGACTTAAAGCCCACTCAAAAGGAAGAGATTCATGCCTGGGACTAGAAACCTTGATGGTTAGCAGTGGCTGGTGAAGCCATGGGACCTATAGGAAAACCCACTACTACTGCTTCCCTAAAGCAGTCAAGTCTCCAAGGGTGTTTTCCACAATAGTGTTTACATAGCCTCATACCCACTGAGAGGTGTAGCCCTTATCCTCATCAGGGACTATTCTTTTGTGGGAGACAGAGGCCATTACAAAAAGCTGCAATTGGTTAGCCCTTAATATTTTAAAGAAAGAAGATGGCTGAAATATAACCAATACAGTGACAAAGTATTAGAAATAACAGAAAACATGTAAGATTATTACAAATTAAATATATATTTAAATATACATATATATACATAATATATATAAATATAATATATAATAAATATATAATTTATATATAAATTTTATATATATAAAATTTAGATATAAATATATTTAAATTTTTCCATTTCTCTTTTATCATTCAATTACATAAATTTTTATTTTGTATATTTTGTTTAACTGTTATTGCATGATATATTGTGATTATGATATCTTCCTGTTTAACTCATCTTCTTAGTATATACTATCATAGTTGTCTCTTATAATCACTTTTTAATCATTTATTTACTTATTTATTTATCTATTTACACTTCATATTTTATTCCCCTCCTGGGCCACCCTCCGACTGCTCCACATCCCATACCTCTACCCCGACCCCTGTTCCCACAAAGATGTCTCTATTCCCCAACCCCCCACTCCACCAAACCTCTAAACTCCCTGGGGCCTCCAGTCTCTTGAGGGTTAGGTTCATCTTCTCTGACTGAACCCAGACGTGGCAGTCCTCTGTTGTATATATGTTAGGGGCCTCATATCAGCTGGTGTATGCTGCCTGGTTGATGGTCCAGTCTTTGAGAGATCTCAGGGGTCCAGGTTAATTGAGACTGGTGGTCCTCCTACAGGATCACCCTCTTCCTCGGCTTCTTCTAGTTTTGCCCTAAATCAACCACGAGGGTCAGCAGCTTCTGTCCATTGGTTGGGTGCAAATATCTGCATCTGACTATTTCAGCTGCTTGTTGGTTCTTCCAGAGGGCCGTCATGATAGGTCCCTTTTTGTGAGCACTCCATAGCCTTAGTAATAGTGTCAGGCCTTGGGACCTCCCCTTGAGCTGGATCCCACTTTGGTCCTGTTGCTGGACCGTCTTTTTCTCAGATTTCTCTCCATTTTCATCCCTGCAGTTCTTTCAGACAAGAACAATTATGGGTCAGAGTTTGACTGTGGGATGGCAACCCCTTCTCTCACTTGATGCTGTGTCTTTCTGTTGGAGGTGGGCTCTATAAATTCCCTCTCCTTACTGTCAGGCATTTCACCTAAGGTCCCTCCTTTTGAGTCCCAGAGTCTCTCACCTCGGAGGTCTCTGGTGTATTCTGGAGGGTCCCCCAACCTCCTTCTTCCCAAGGTTGTCTGTTTTCATTCTTTCTGCTGGCCCTCAGGACTTCAGTCATTTTCCCTCACACAATACCAGATCACGTTCCCCTTTCTCCCCTATCCCATCCACTTTCTCTCCCTGGTCCCTCGTTCCCTCCCACCATGTGACTGCTTTTTTCTCTCTCCCAAGTGAGACTGAGGTGTCCTCACTTGGGCCCTTCAACTGATTGACCTTTTTGTGTTCTTGGCTTTTCAGTACTCTTTTTTGGCTAATATCCACTTATTAGTGAGTACATACCATTCGTGTCCTTTTGGGTCTGCATTACCTCACTCAGGATATTTTCTAGTTCCATTCCCTTGCCAGAAAAACTCAGTATGTCCTCGTTGTTAATTGCTGAGTAGTATTCCACTGAGTAAATGAACCATATTTTCTGTATTAATTCTTCTGTCATGTGTCATCTGGGTTGTTTCCAGCTTATGGCTATCACAAAAAAAAAAAAAAAAAAAAAAAAATGGCAGCTATGAACGTAATGGTATGGTGCCCCTGTGGTATGGTGGGGCATCTTTTGAGTATATTCTCAAGAGTGGTATTGCTGGGTCTTCAGATAGATCTATTTTTTGATTTTTCGAGGAACCTCCAGATTGATTTCCAGAATGTTTGTATCAGTTTGCAATCCCAACAGAAATGGAAGAGTGTTTGTCTTTCTCCACATCCTCACCCACATGTGTTGTCATCTGAGGTTTTGATCTTAGCCATTCTGATTGGTGTAACGTGGAATCTCAGGGTCATTTTGATTTGCATTTCTCAGATCACTAAGGACTTCGAACATTTCTTTAGGTGCTTCTCAGCCATTTGAGATCCCTCTGTTGTGAATTCTTGGTTTAGTTTTATACTCCATTTTTTTATTGGGTTGTTTGGCTTTTTGGTGGTTAGCTTCTTGTGTTCTTTATATATTTTGGATATTAGCCCTCTATTAGATGTGGGGTTAGTGGAAGATTTTTTTCCAATCTGTATATTGCCAATTTGTCTTATTTACTATGTTCTTTGCCTTACAGAAGCTTTCCAGTTTCATGAGGTCCCATTTATCAATTCTTGATCTTAGAGCTTGAGCCATTGATGTTCTGTTTAGAAAATTTCCCCCTGTGCCAATGAGTTCAAGGCTCTTTCCCACTTTCTCTTCTATTAGATTCAGTGTGTCTAGTTTTATGTTGAAGTCCTTGATCCACTTGGACTTGAGCTTTGTGCAAGGTGACAAATATGGGACAATGAAAATAGTTTCATTGTTCTACATACAGATAGCCAGTTAGACCAGCACAATTTATTGAAGATGTTTTCTTTTTTACATTGTATTTTTTTTTTGGCTTCTTTATCAAAGATCAAGGGTCTGTAAGTGTGTGGTTGCATTTCTGGATCTTCAATTCTATTGCATTGATCAACATGTCTGTCTCTACCAATACCATGCAGTTTTTATTACTAATGCTCTGTAGTAAAGCTTGAGGTCAGGGATGGTGATTCCCCCAGCTGCTGATCTTTTAATGTTAAGAATTGTTTTCGCTATTCTGGTTTTTTTTTCCCGCTTTCCAGATGAATTTGAGAATTGCTTTTTCCATGTCTTTGAAGAATTGTGTTAAGATTTTGAAGTGGATAGGATTGAATCTGTAGATTGCCTTTGGTAGAATGGCCATTTTTACTATATTAATTCTGCCAATTCATGAGCATGGAAGATCTCTCCATTTTTCTGAGATCTTCTTTGATTTCTTTCTTGAGAAACTTGAATTATTGTCATACAGGTCTTTCACTTGTTTGGTTAGAGTTACCCCCAAGATATTTTATATTATTTGTGGCTATTGTGAAAGGGATAGTTTCCTTCATTTCTTTCTCAGCCTGCTTATCATTTGTATAAAGGAAGGCTTCTGAATTATTTGAGTTAATTTTATATCCAGTCATTTTGCTGAAGTTGTTTATCAGCTGGAGATGTTCTCTGATAGAATTTTGGGGGTAGATTATGTATACTACCATATCATCTGCAAATAGTGGTACCTTTATTTCTTCTTTGCCAATTTGTATCCTCTTGATCTCTTTTTGTCGTCTTACTGTTCTAGCTAGCACTTCGAGTACTGTATTGAATAAATACTGGGAGAGTGGGCATCTTTGTCCTGTCCCCTATTTTAGTGAGATTGCTTCCAGTATGTCTCCATTTAGTCTAATATTGGCTGTTGGTTTGCAATAAATTGCTTTTATTATTTGGAGGTTTCTGCCCCACTTTAGAACATTTAATTCCTAAATAAAAGTCACAAACTTTTATATTTATAATAAGCTTTAAAAGCACTAGAGATGGGAAGATATTAATCCTCTATGCTATTTTGTCTAGGTCTCTGTTAATAACCCTGAGATATTACCTTCCATGTCCTGCCTGTACTGCTCCTACTCCAACAGGCTGACTCATATGCCCATGTGCTCATGATCCATCTACCCCTTCTTCCCCTCTTCTTACTTCTGCCTGAGAGCCCAAGCCCAGGAACTCACTCCACCCCATGTCTTCCACCTAGCCAAGGCTGTAGGCATTTTTATTAACCAATCAGGGATAATTTGACAGTCAAGTTTTATACAACAAAGCCTGGTATATGTGAGGCTCTCTTCCTCTTGGAACAACCAGATCTTGGGCTACTAAATTTAGCATTTGAACATATAGCAACACCAGAGCAACCGTTACACAATATGATAACAAAAAAATATATGGCAAAATAAAATTCCATAAAAATTTTTTCTTCCTATATGGCAAACAACTTTGATCAAACTTTACATATTATCAAAGTTAAATAAAATACAAATAGTATATTACTGTGAGTAGTTTGAAATATGCAGCATGTCTTCATTCTATTGTTCAAACACTATATTTATTCTCATTTGTAGAAAAGAGAACTCATATGCTTGTTGGTTTTAGAGCTTAGAATAAAGAATTTATCTCAAAATACACACTGATCTTGAGACTTTCTGCATTTCTTTCTTTTCTTTGGCTTTCTAGTTTTATTCATTATTATATATAATTAATCATACAGTTGAATGATTTTATATGTGTGTTTTGAAAAATAGAAATCTGCCATGAGTATATATAAACATATGTGTGTGTGCGTGTGTGTGTGTATAGCACATAAAAATAAAGTTTCAAGGCCATATTGGCAGATGGAAAAAGCACAAATGTCAAGAAAAGTTGATTATGAAATAAATATATAATAGCAAAATTAAACTTTACCATTTATTGATTTAACAGATGGTGAGTAAAACAGTAGAAACAAAAAAATTAAAATGTAATTTGAGTTTTGAAATTGGTAAGATAATTTTGTGTACTTTATTAGAAGTTTGCTACTTGCTCCTTCTATTTTTAGAAAACTCTCACCTTTGGTTCACAAATAATTAAACATTTTCATTTAACAAATCTTATTCTGAAATTTATATATGAATAAATATCTTTACCTGAATAAAAAATTTACTCTTAGATTAACATTCAAAGATTTAAAAAGAATTTTTTAATAATTTTGCATTAATAATTAATAAATATATTATTAACATTTATATCATTAATATAAAATCTACATTTTATTTTAAATGTGTCACAAATTACAAAATAAAGAATTATTGACTATATTAACAAAAAAATGTTTTTAATCCTAAATACAAAAGCTGAATAGAACATAGTAAAACATAAAAAGTAACAAAAAAATAAATAAAATACTACAGTTAACTTATCCATTAAAATAACATGTCTTTCAAATATTTTCTTTTATTAGAAAGTAATAAAATGAATGTGAGTATAATAGTATGCAATTAAATAAATATTCAGAGGCACAAATATAATATGTTAAACTTTAATATGAAAAAAGTAAGTTAAAGACTGCTGCAGTTAATTCAAAAGTATATATATATATATATATATATATATATATATATAATTAAATTTTTTAACTTATCTTTTTTTTAAGTGATTGTTGTTTTGCCTGCATGTGTCTATGTCTGTGTACCACATGCTAGCTTGGTGCCCACAGAGGCCAGAAGAAGATATCAGAACCCCTGGAACTGTAGCTACACACAGCTGTCTAACACCATGTGGGTGCTGGATTCCTTGGGCAAGCATAGTAAGGGGTCCTACATGCTAAGCCATCTCTCCAGCCCTGCAAAAGGTATCTTTAAATGGCTAAATAAAATTAAGGAAGCCAAAACTCTAATGTGAGAATGATAAATTGAGAAAAAAAACATTCAAGTAAAAATTTTATCACTGAATTGAGAGGTTTCCTTGAACAATAAATAATTCTATTCAGGATTAAATTAAAACAGCTCTGAAAGATACAAGTTAAAAGATCATAAGACAAACCATGAAGTAAAACCGTAAAACCTATATGTTAATGAGATAAAATCTTAAGCAAACTATAAAAGTTCTTTCTTTTTTCCTGATTGTTTGGAAAATGACCAAATCAATTCAGAAAGGATAGAATAGCTGACATATGCAAAAAAAAAAAAAAAAAAAAAAGCCTCAAATAATCACAAGTATAAAAATACAGTAATGAGTGGATGATGTCAGTCTTCTGAAGAACAGGTCATTTTTTACCATTTCAAAACATGCAAATAACATGAGGGAAATCTTTAAATATATGCAGAACTAAAACACACAACAGCAGAGAGTGCAGTCCACTGCTGCAGTGAAGTGTCATGAATGGTCAATGCGGGCTTCAAGTCAAGTGTGAGAAGACCTTCAGTTCTGCTTTGCAAACTTAAGGGAGAGAGTTCCCAGGCCAGCTCAAGGATCTTTTTGAATAGTACCAACTATGTCTCCAGGAAGCCACATGGGGGTGGGTGGGTTCCCTGTAAAGACTAGTGATCATGAAGACCAGAAAGAAATCTGAATGCCCTGACAGTTGAAAGTACATCTCTCCAGGCATCAGTTAGCAGTTCTGAGGCTTTGAATTAAGAACACTGGATAGATATCAGTTGCATGAACATTGTCAGAAGGGGAAAATTTATTGCTTTCTTCTTAATGACTTTCTCTACTTTCCCTATGCTTTGAAGTCATGATTCTGTTCCTTTGGGGTCTCATATTGACTGAGTTTGGTAAAGAGGAACAATTTTTATACTGCTGCTTGCAGTGTATTCTGTGGGAGCAGTTTGAGATTAGGAGGTGATTAGTAAAGCTGGGTACACCTCACCACTTAAAAGTTTACCTGTTAGGTTAAGCACACATTTATTTATTTATTTATTTATTTATTTATTTATTTATTTATTTATTTACTTATTTATTTACTTATTTATTTATTTATTTAAATTCATTCTTCATTCATTTATCTACTTATTTATTCATCTATTTTATTGAAAACCATTGTTTCCAATTGTTTCCGATAGGACAAGCGTTCTATTACTACTCAAGTGCATTGTTTATATCTTACATGTAGTAGTTTTTTGGATTGTTATTGACCCAGGTTAGAGAAGGCTACAACAGTCCTAAAGACTGTTTCCTTGCTCCGTAGCAAGGAAGTCTTGAGAACTTCAAGGATAGCACAGTGAAAACCCTTGGAGAGAGCTCTCAGTGAGTTTCTGGCAAGAAGAAGATTGCTGTGTTGTTGCTAATTTGGGGAAAGACCCCAAGTTTAAAGCAAGCTTCTACCAGCATGCAGTCCATGTTCAAGACTCAAGAAACCCTTGCATTAGAAAAATGACAAAGAACAGACCTGGTTATGAAAAGAGGATGTGTCATTTATGATTTATCATTTACCATGTAATTTTTCCTCCATCCTTTCCAGTGACATCTTTAAACATAAGCATGAAATAATTAATGGTATGACATTTAAGAGCAATGTTTAATGTAAAATACTACCTTTCTCACATGTCTTATCAATATATATATAATTCATTGTATCAGAATAGTGTATATATAGAAGCATGGGTGCAAGTATCATAATATATTAATATTTATCTCTATTATAGATAGCATCTTTCTATGAAGCTGTTTAAAAAAAGAATTGTACACTGAACACCCTAAGATATTTGTGCTCTCCAAACTTTGTTATATTTCAATTTTAGAAATTGATTTGGCAAAATCTGTGATAATACTTTATGATTCTAATGAATATTCTGAAATTATATAACTTCTAGCAGTGGCAATTTGTTTAAAACAATCACCACCAAGAATTCTTTGATGTGTGGGTAGGAAATGACAAATTGCTTATCTGTGTGTGTGGCATATTGTAATAGTGGGAGGAGGGAATATGAAGCAAGCTTTGCACAGATTACAGAAGTGGGAGCTGGTATGCTTGGTACTATGAAGGCTTGCACCAAGTTAGGGCTTTTTGACTATATAATAAATAAATAATGAATAAATATTATGAAAGAAAAATGCCAAAGAAATGTACCAAATAACAACTTCAACATGTGCCAACTTTAGTACTGTTATGTTGAATCCCATATTGATTCTTTGTTTTCTAATTACTTCCATAAAATATCTTTGTCTTCAAACTCAAAAGAATACAGAAATGTAACATGGTTGCAAAACATGGCCAACAGTTTTGTTGCAAAGATAGCCACAAAGATCCGCTGTGCTAGGGAGGGTTTGGGTCTCTACTCCAAGCTGAAACCCAATCCAGTTCAAAGTAGTTTCTTCCCAGAGTTGCCCCAGTCTGTGACATAAATTACAACATAGATATTTTTACTAGAAGGTCTATCCACTTATTTCATACATCTTATGCCTTTTTAAAAAGATGAATGGTATGTTTAAAAATAAATATTCAAGGTTGAAGGTACAATTTCATGTCGAAGACAAAAAGGCTTGAAAGACAAACCATACAAGTAATGCTGAACTCGAATCTGTATTTTACACTAGCAAGAACCCTTATTGCACTAAGAATTGTGCTTCATTTCATGTACTAACTTAGTTAACATAATGTTAACTAAAAACTAAAAAAAAAAAAAAAAATCTCTTTAATATTTTTTCTCTCCGTTGGATTTTATCCCAGAAATGACAAATATTCTTAGAAAGATTTCACCTTAAACTTTCACTTGATTTATATAATTTGTTTTTAACTTATGTGTATATCTTTCTTAGATAAGGATAAGATAGAAAAGGGGTAGAGAACCAAAACATTATCATTTTAGAAGATGTTTGGGGTCGGGAGAGCAAAGCGGGAATGGCCCCAGTGGATCAGTGTCCTGCCAGGCTGAAGACATGCCATGGTAGTGTGACAGATAGAACACACACTTGGATCAGCTCCACAGACAACAGCCCCCTCAGCTTGCCTTCCTTTTACCTGAAGTAAAGATTTTCTTCATGTGTGGCTAATGCTTTAATAGTAACTTTTACTTGAGGCACCCCATATTGTGAAAAAGTTAAGGATCATCATATCCCCAAACTTAAGATCTCTGCAGGGAGCAGAAATACATATTTTTTTCTTTACTGGTTAAATGTTATAAGATCAATATAAAATCTAGATTATTTTAATTTTGCTACAATTCAGTAAATATTGCTTTTGTTCCACTAGTAAAAAGAAGCAAACTAAAGGAATAAAGTACACAAGAAAAATAATACATTTATTAGAAAATTTGGCTTATAAACAAGAAATATTTTTCACAGTCTTGTTTACTTCAGCATGACCCATAGTATGCTTGTCTGCAATGAAAAAATTAACTATTTGCCAAAGTGAAGATACTAGTTAATTGTGCTTCTGAAATTGACTGTATTAATAACCCCTTTTAGAGTGTCTAGTTTTGCATATTATTTTAAGCACATAAGTTCTAACACTAGCTCCGATGGAGGGTCAACATTTAAACGGAGTGAGTCGGAGGTACATGTGGTTTGTGAAGCTGTTCATAGTAAAGCGTATCACCCTATGAACAGGATCTGTCAGATCAGCTCCATTCTGCAGGGAGCATCTTATGTTGTTTGCTTTTTTAATAATTTCTTTTTTGTTTCTGTGATGGAAGTTTGTCTTTATAAGAAAGAGCTCACAGATTTTTTTAAGAGTTCATAAACTCTTTGAAGAGGGTTACCAAGAAGTAGTTCTTATACATCATTTCTTTTGCAAAAAAATTAAGATATCACCACTCCACAGTGTGTTTCACTGTTTTGGAATCCTAACTGTACAAAAAAGAAGCCAGATGAACAACTTTTCCCAAAATGATCCTCCATGCAAGAAGTATTAGCCCTAAAGCCCAAGCCACATACACTGCAGATGAACAGGTAAAGGAGGCATCAACAACTTCCTATTTTATATTTTTTTAAAAAAATGCAAAGTTAGTACCAACAATATGGAGGCCTCAATAGAAATGTAATACCTCATAGCAAGAGATTTGAAAAACAAGTGGGTTAATGGATAACAGATGAATATTAAAGGGATGATATGTTGGCTTAAGGCATTCTGGGAAGAAGGAACATCCGTTGAGAAAATATTCCCACCAGATTTGTTCTGTGGGTAAGGCTGTGAGGTATTTTCTTGATTTATGATTGATGTGGGAGGGCCCTACTCATGGTGGGCCAGGCTAACTTCAGGTAGGTGGTCTTAAGTTGTATTTTTTAAAAATGCAGACTAAGCATGCTATGAGGAGCAAGCCAGTCTGTAACATTCTTCCATGGCTTCTGCTCCAGTTCCTGCCTCTAGGTTCCTGCCTTGAGTTCCTTGGTGAGGGAGTGTGGCCCAGGAGTTATAAGATGATATGGACCGTTTTCTCCAAATTGTTTCTTGTCATGGAATTTTATTACAATAGAAGCCTTAACTGAGGCAGATGGATGGAGAGAAGGATTGAAAGACTGATAGATAATTTCAAAAGGGATTGGTTTACACAACCATTCAGGCTCACAAAGCATACCTGGAGAACACAGCATAGGTAGTCAGAAAGGGAAGATGGACACAAGCAGGAAGTGACAAACCGTGACTGAATCTCCTTGTCAGAAAAGGAAGGTCAGCAACAGCCTGGACTTAGAGTCAAGAATTGCTGGAATCTCTGAGCTCACAGAACTGCTAACTTCTGAAAGAGCTCATCTGGCTGACCATAACATAATCTCTGATGATTAATTTTAAGTCAGCTGATTAGAGACATTTATTTCCTCTAACAGTCCCTTCACAGCATCACCTACATTAATGTGTGATTGAATGACAAGAGTCTGTGGTTTAGCCTACCTAGGATGACACATTAAAAAGCCATCACAGCAGAGCTACTTGTCTAGTATCAGACAGCTGTTAAGTGGCTGGGCCGAAACTGGGATTTTGTTCTCCTCCACAGAAAGCCTATCAGACATTCATAGACTTCACTCTGTTTTTCTTGAGGACATCTCCAACTGCAAAATTTTAACCACGTCTCACCCTCTTTAAAAAGATTAAAAAGTAACCTACAAGTGTTTTAATATTTATAAATTTGATTGTGGGCAATACAGTTTTGATTGTACTTTAATCGAGACTACACATGTAGTTTTTGACTTGGTGCTTATGACAGAAGACAGACCAACTTGAACTTCTAGAGCTTTGGAAAAATGAGCCCTTTTCCTAGAAAATCCCATGCTTAGCCTTGCCAGAATAAAGCTAGTTTATTAAGTTGATATTTAAGAGAATCAAGGTCCATGATGATTTATTTGTTCAATATTATTTAATAGTAATTCAAGAGATATAATTTGATAGCATTAAAGAACAGAATGAAATATGATGCTGTTATAGAATATGGATATCTAAATGTGAGCAAGAACAAATTGTATTAATGATTGATGACATTTAATAGCATAACCTAAAAGAATATTTTATGAACGAGGCAAACAGTGCCTCAAAAAGCACCCATAAATAAATAAACCAACTCTGTATATTGATGTCGTCTTGGAAAAACTATGCCTACTTCTGCCAGACAAGTTATTTATATTTCTAAATATAAATGACAAATTTCTATGACAATTTCTAGTCAAGACAACTTCTGTTCCAGTGGAAATGATGTCACCAAGCCTAGTTCTGCCTCTTTACTTGCTGATAGTCAAAACATCTCAAAACGTTTGTGTTGTAGCATGATGGCATATCCAGAGATTGTTATTATAGGCTGTGCCTTCATTATTTCAGTCTTATTCACAAACAGTCCGGGTACCAGAATCTATTGCTATACTTTAGATTTCTATATCAACTTTATTGCTTCACACTGTGATAGGCCCCTTTCATAATAAAACATTTATTATAATACCTTTATATTTTAAATGTTAAAAATATTCTCTTGATATTGTTCCTTTAGTCATATGAAATTATTTTACACTGATGTGTCTGCCTTTTTTACCCATTGCTATTTTCTGTTCCTCATCCTTGCTTCCTTCCTTCATAATCTCCTCAGCTGTTTTGTTTTGTTTTGTTTGCTGTTCTACAGTTTTAAAACATACTTCAGTATTTTTATACACTTTGATGAAAACCAAACTAGATATGCGTGCTGACAAGAACAAAGAGAAAGGGGCCAGAAGAATGGGAGCAAGAATTGCTTTCTACAGGTGGCTTCCCTGAGGTGGACTAAATTCTATAACATTTACCTAAACTATTGAATCATACCAAAACAAAAATTTGGGTAATAAGAACTCTGCAGTCCTTGAATGGTAGATTATTTGGGGGCTCTTGGCTTTTAAGTGATGCACACATGAATCTGTGACAGTATAGCTCGTATAATAAGCATACATTGTGGTTTCAAGGTATGGCTGCTACAGCGTTTTCAAAGCCCCATTTGTATTTATTCTAGCAGAAAGAAAATGCATTACACTTCCCAAACTTAAAATGAAAATGCTTGTTTGTTACGTATAGACTATTACAACCCACCCCTACACACACTGTGATGGTTGGCATATGCTTGGCCAGGGCGTGGCACTATTTGGAGGTGTGGCCTTGTTGGCCCTCCTCCTAACTGCCTGGAAGGCAGTAGTCTACTGGCAGCCTTTAGATAAAGGTGTAGAATTCTCAGCTTCTCCTGTACCATACCTGCCTGGATGTTGCCATGTTCCTGCCTTGATGATAGCAGAGTGAACCTCTGAACCTATAAGCCAGCCCCAATTAAATGTTGCCTTTGATAAGACTTGTCTTGCTTGTGGTGTCTGTTCACAGAAGTTAAGCCCTAACTAAGACCCCCACACACTTTACATTTTGTTATATGTGTGGCTACATGTGTCATGGTGCACATGTGAAGGTCAGAGAACAATTTGCAGGAAATTGGTTCTACCCCTCCACCATATGAATTATGGGAGCTGAACTTGGGACCTTAGGCTGGGTAACAAGCACCTTTACACACTGAGCCACATTGCTGGGCCATAAAATGATTAAAAATAGAATTCTCTTTTAAACACTAATCAAGGGATAAAATTTTAATTTTTTAAACATTTTTCTTCCTTTTGATGTGACAATCCATAAAAATGAGCAGAAGACCATTCTTTGTTTTATTAGCTTCCGTGATATCCATCCTGTAACAGACATACAGGTCTGTATTACATGTTTGTAAGTTCGAATCCCATAATTTCAATACTTTTCTTCTATGAAGAAGAAAGAAACGCCAGCTTCTTTCAAAGGCTAAGAACTTCAGGTCTGCCTCAGGAACCTACCAGATTCCACAGAGTTTGTGAGTCAATAAACCAGGTCCTTAACGAGTGATGATTTAATATGGAAACCAAAATTTTAATTTAATTTTTTTCAACCCAAATGTTTTGCCAATTTCTCTGTAACTTGCCTTTGTCTCACTAGTAGGAAAGTGTGGGTAGGGTAAAGCCAGAACTCAGCAAATCCTCACATGCTAGGAAGGTTTGTAGAACAGAACTTTTATTTTGATTGGCTATTGTGCTTTCAGGCTGTTACAGTTCCCTTCTTCCATATAGAAGGATAAATTATTTGGGCCAAACAATACAATGTGGTTTGGAAACAATTGGCTTTCATGGGCACAGTCTTATTCTTTCCATCTCCTTTTTTTTTTTTTTTTTAATGTGAAAATCAAGCCAAGTTTTTTTTTTTTTTTCAGTCAAAACTATGCAATTTCCCAAAATTCATAGAAAAGACAGCTTGGGTTGTTTGTGTATATGTTCATGTGTGCGCATGTGCGTCTCTCTCTCTCTCTCTCTCTCTCTCTCTCTCTCTCTCTCTCTCTCTCTCTGTGTGTGTGTGTGTATTTTAATTCCTGCTTATGAAGAAAAAGAGCTGGTTGTATAAATCCAGCATATATATATTTGAGCACCCATGCAGGCTCTGTGTTTTGAGCATTCTGCGTAACAGACTTAGTCTTCTAGTTTAATTCTTCAAGTCCTTAAATACTGGTCAGATACTCATATGTCAGACATATTCAGGTGCAAACCAGGTACGGAAAGAGCCCCGGTTTGGCTATCTTTCTTTTGTGCTCACATTTGCAAATGGAAGTAATTTTCATCTTGCAGATACCCTAGAGGGGCTCGTCTGTCCTATCTCTTTTACACATCCAAGAAGTTTCTTTGTCAGGCTTACATTCTCCCATGCCAGATGGTTGATGCCACCCTACAAGACCATATTTTGAGTAAGGAAGACCAGTTTAGCAGGTAGATGAGGCAAATTTAGCAGGTAGATGAGGCAAAAAAATGTTAAATTTGTTGCATTTCCAGAATCAGAAATGGCAAAATGTTCTTCTCATAACACTCTAAACACAAAAATGAATGAAATTGGTGTGGTTTTTCTATTACTCTTAGCCCTATAAAGGGCTAAGTAGTAAACAGTTCAATGAGCTGAAAATATCTACTGTTACTGCATTCATAAGCTTTGTTTTCCTCCATAGTCTAACACAAGACAGAGAATATTTCTTACCAAAGTGCAGACCTGAAAACTTGAAATAAGGCCAGTCAAATTGTTCAGTTCTTCTGTGTGGTTTCTTTTTCATGTACTTGGTGTGATGACTCTATGCGACGTCTAAAATGAATAGAAGAAAATGTTAAACTTCTAACTATACGTGTGGTGAATATTTTAAATACTTGTCAGAACTTCAAGTGTTTGTTCTTTTTCAGAAAATTAAAATGCATTAGATCACAAAAGTAATGTGATTGTCTATTTGTATGATTGCTAGGGGCTTGTCAGCACAATAATACAACAAAATAATGCCAACATCATAACATAGTGGTTCTCACCAGACTGGAATTTGGTGAAATAAACCTAAGTATACTAAATGTTGTCCTCCCTTAACATGTCCCAGGTTAGAAAACTCCCTGAGGGTACTTATGCATTATAGACAACTCAGACACTATAATTAAATTAGCCTTACAGATCTTACAGGCTCACAGATCCTATAGATGCAACTATTTTTAAAGAACAAGATTTTCATAGAGAAAATATGAATTATACAATAGTTGCACCGAGTCTTTATTGCTCATGTACACGAGGTTCAGAACCATAATGACGATATTCAGCACTTAAGTCATTATGCTGTCATATTACAGAAAAATTATTTGCACTGTATAACCATTGTTTCCTTCTTGTATTGCATAGATATGAGCTCAGTTCATCTGTCTTTGTCATTAAAAGTCCCAGTTTGTCATTGTAAATACCTTCTTTTTAAGGACAGTTTGTGTATATTGTGATTCAAGTTCATGTTGATTAGACCTTTGCTTTCTAAAGCTGATAATTGAGATTGAAGGAAGTATTCAATCTGCCTTGTGGTGTCACTGCTTATGTGTTACTTCATCATGTCAACTACTTCTTAGTTTACATTTTAATTATATAAAAACTAAACATTTCCAAAAAAAATAGGAACATGTTTCTTATTTTCCTACCAAAATTCCTGTCTTATTCATTCTGTTTAAGAAATGTTCTTATTAAAATTATAGTGTTATTTTATACTAATTATTTTTCTTTGGAGATAACAACATACATTTTTAAATGGCCTTTGATTATTATTTTTTATAAAAATCAAATAATTTGGAAAACATTGCTAAAACTGAAAATCCTTTGCAAACCAAGTCTTGTCTTTGGTCTTGAGAACTGATCCCTCAGTGTCACAAATTTCTGAGAAATATGTATTGCCATTTTCAATCAACTACCAGATGGCATTCCTGAACTCTAACTCTCTCTCTCTCTCTCTCTCTCTCTCTCTCTCTCTCTCTCTCTCTCTCTCTCTGTGTGTGTGTGTGTGTGTCTGTGTGTGTTTGTGTATATGTATGTTATGTATGTGTGCATGTGTCTGTGTGTGTGAGAGAGAGAGAAATGTACATTCTTCTGAGTTTAGGTGAGTATTGGGTGAAACGAAATTGGTTCCATCCTGATGAAATGGTATTCAAGTAAAGTCACTAGACTACAAATCATTCTGAAGTCAAGTCAAATGAGTTAAGTAGAAAAAACATTAAAAAGTTAAGTCAAATCCCAAATCAATCCAAGGAAATATATTCACTATGTCTATGATTTGGGGAATACAGGACAGGATTCATGTTCTTTCTTGCCAAGGGCCAGCCTAAGCTTGAAGAGAGCTTCTGATAAAGAGGTGTCTGGGAGCAGTGAAAGAACAACTCAAAATCAAATTGTGGGTTACAAGCTTATAGCCTATGTATTGCTTAAGACAGCTTTTATGGGGCCCTCTAATCAAGGCAGCTTTCTCTAGCAATCCTAAAAAACTCTCTGAATAGCTCATCTCTTGAATACTAAAAACCCAGTCTTTTATTTACATATCAATTCAGACATTACCCCAGGTTCCCTTTTGATTATCCCATGAATCAGACTCTCATAATCCCAGCCCCTTGATTCTTTTTTTTTAATTTTATATATTTTTATTAAATCATAATTTTACTTTTTCACACAAGGGTTATAAACACAAAAAGGCAGGATGTGAGGAAGGGGATGACACAGGAGTACAGATATATTCCAGAACAGGGTATCAGCTGGGTGAATGTTCAGGGGACAGGTCACTATGATTCTGCCTATGATTCACTTGTCCTTATCTAAGTTGGCACTATCCGCCAAGGCTACCTATCTACAAGGTCTATGACTATTCAAGCTGGTAAATTTCCACCAAAGCTGCCTGTTTACAATAGCTTATAGTGATCTGCTTCAGTGTTTTTTCAGAGACCCAAGACTTTGTGTTAGCAGGCATGTATGTCAGACCTATTGCTGATTTTAGGCCTGTGGCTGATTTTAGGCCTTCAGTGCATAAGCAGGGCTGCCCCCTGACATCTCCTCTCTTCTCCAAGTATAAAAGCAGCCCCTTGATTCTTAGAAAAAGAAAGCAAGCACATTCTTTTTTCAACATTACAAATGAATTCAGAGATTTGCCTGTCTTTGTGAGCACAGATAATGAACTATCTGGTGGGATCCAGTCCTGAGATTACCATTTCCACTGTGCATGGGTCCAACCATGCACAGTGGTTTGTTCCAGATTGTCCTTGAACTCAGGAATCTTCATGCCTTTTGCATCTGCCTGCCTTTGTATTATTTTGACAAGCTGTTTCATAGTGCAGCTACCTCTGTTTAGGTCTGAGAAACTCCTTATGCAATTCATGTTGCATTCTTATATTTTGAATAGTTGAGAAACTGTACATTCTTGAACTCATGTTTTCAGAGGTCTTTCCCACAGCCTTAAGGACTGTTCTAAATGTGTCTCGGTGTTTACCATTTTTGCACAGACATTAGCCACACCCTGGCTTCCTGGGCTCATGCTGTGGCTGATTATTAAGGAGAAATTAACCTTGGCAAAGATGGCATTCCTCAAAGGAAAAGCATGAAAATATGTAATTTATTATGCAAACAAGCATAATGTCCACAGCAACCATTGACACTCATGGAGATCCATGCCCTCTTGGCTCTCTGCCAAGGGTCCTACCCATATCACATTGTCCCTTACATGGCCAAGCAGGGCTGGGGACTTCTTTATTTCACCAACTGTCTCAATGCACTTTATGGACATTATTGTCACTTGCTGTGGGTTCTTATAAATGAACTATTGCTTACTAGTAAAGATGGTAGAATAAGCACTGTCATCTTGACATCAGAAAGTCTTCTGGGTACAAAGAGATCATATTTGCCAGAATCCCTAGAAATATTTAGTTTGGACATTTGCTCTCTCAGTTATAGAGAGTATCCTGGTTTCATTTCTGTTGCTGGATAAAATACTCTGACTAAAAGCAACTTGGAAGAGAAAGGGCTTGTTTGGTTTATATTATCAGGTTACATACTGTCACTGCAGGGAAGACAATAGAACCTTGAAGCAACTGGTCATATCCACTGTCATGAGCAGATTGAGAATGAATGAGTTCAGCTCACTATCTCATTTTCCATACTGTCTTTGACATAAACCTACTGAGTAGTGTCGCCCACTTTTATGCTGGGTCTTCCCACAACAATTAACATAACTAAGACAATCTCCTATATACGTATCGACAGTCTAACCTGATACAGAGAAGCCTTCATTGAGGCATTATTCCCAGACAATTCTACATTATGTCAAATCAACAATTACAAATAACAGAGGGTGACCAGTATCTATAAATATTTAAGGTTGGCATATTAAAAGAGAGAACATTTATAAACAAACATATTAAACTCAAGAGCCTAATGATTGTAGAAAAGTAAAATGCAGCTTGTCTGGCCTGCTGTACTAACTAGACATACAACTAGAAGTGAAAAGTACATCTTCTTCTGAGGCTTTTAAGTCTAACCCTGAGCTGATTTAGGCTTCTGTGTTCTGCAGCATGACTCCCCCATGGTTACTGGAGCCAGTTCTTTTTATGACATGACACCCAGAAACTGTGTGTTATTTTTTTCTCATTACTGTGACAAGATGTCTCATAAAAGCAACTTTAAAAGGGAAGGTTTATTTTGGCTCATGGTTTAAAAAGGCTTACAGTCAATCATGGCAGTAAGGCAGTAAGGCAGGAGCAGGAGACAATGGTCACATTGCACCTATGGCCATAGAGTCAAGAAAGATAAATATTGACTCTCGGTTTACCTGCTCTTATTGTTGTTGTTTGTTTTGGCTTTGTTTTGTTTTGTTTTTTCTTTTTATTCAAATCATGTCTCCCACCCTTTGAATAGTATTGCCCACATTCAGGACGAGTCTTCTCTCCTCAGTTAAACCACTCAAAACAACCTCACACTCAGGCAAAGGATGGTTGCTTGCCATTTCCAAATTCTGTCAAACTGGAAAAGAGGTTAACTACCACAGCCTGGCTTTAGCCTGCACTGTCTATGCCTCCACCACCATATGACTGTTGGGCATTTGCAATATAGCTCAGTGTAAACAAAAATATGCTGTAGGTATAAAACACATACCTGACATTAAAACTTAGTACAAGAGAAAAAGAATATGCAATATTTCAATAGTTTAAAATTGGTTATTCAGAGAAATAGAACAAATCAAATATAATATTAAAATTAATTTCAACTGTTTTCATTAAACTTTTTAATGTGGCCAGTAGGACATTTTAAATTATTTATATAGTTCACACCATATTTCCTATAGACACTAGTGGTTTTGGAGTTCTGAAACCTCTGCTGCAAACCGAGATGCTCTCTCTAAGAATTATTTTCTGTCTTTCCTCCCTTCTCCTGTGTCTCTCTTTATTTAACCCATTAATGATACAGAGAGTTCCATTTATACTCACTAGAATCTTTGTACTTATAATCAATGTTTGTATATATATATATATATATATAAGTATAATAAGTATATATATATATACTTATTATACTTATATATATATATAAGTTAAATTATATATATATATAATTTTAAATTATATATATATAATATAAGTTAAATTATATATATAATATAAAATATATATATATAATTTATAATATATATAAGTTTGTATATATATATAAGTATAATAAGTATATATATATATACTTATTATACTTATATACTTGTGTATATATACTTATTATATTATATAATATATTATACATATTATATATGTTATATAATATATAATATATATTATATTATATATTATATATTATATTATATATAACATATTATATAATATATATTATATATTTATTTTTTTAACTTCAATCTTGGTTCAACTTCTTTTCATCTGTAATTATTTTACCATATTTTAGTAGGTGTAAGCATTCTTTATGTATTTAATGGAATTTTTCAAAATTAAATTCTATTATCATAGAAATAAGATAAAAGATAATATAAGTTTATATTCACATCTATGAATATGCAAATAAGAAATGGGTACCACAACTACTTCTAGATGTTCCAGGTTTGAAGTGAAGGTTTTGAGAGGAGATTGTCTTTTTCTCAGTTTGTGGATATAAACTTACACTGTCAATTAGCAATAATTATTAATCATCATTTTCTCCTTATGAACTATTGAATGAAGTCTATTTTCTTAGGTAGTTTTTATCTGTAAATATTAAAATATTCTTTAAAATGATTTAAGAGGTTTTATTTTTCTAGAGAATAAATTTCAGAATATTATCCAAGTCATTCAATGTGTACTCTCCACTCATTTGCCCAAATCTTTTGTAACACTAAAATAATATTCCCTAAAAAATAAACTGTAATTATCAAGCACTTTCTTAGCCTGTGCAAGGCCTTGATCTGGATGCCCAGCAAATCAGAAAATAACAATGCAAAATGGAGAAAATTGTCTCATGGCAACACTACAATATTAGCATTGGGAAAAGAGATATTAGTAAGTACAATACATATGAACTAAATTGTGTTCAACACTGAAAATAAAAGAAGGGGAAGGAAGAGTGTCTAGCCAGTGTGAGTGAAACTCATAGTTTTAAGTGAAGAGGGAGCCTACAAGAAACAATGCTTGGGTTGGGACTGGAGAGTGTGAACCTTGGCTCTGAGTCTAATGAAGGATGATGTGGTCATAACATACTAACATACTAACATACACTGACTGTTAGTACAACCAGTCAATTCCGTCTAAGGGTATGGAAACAGGATTTAAGTCTGTTAAATCCTTTTAGTCTACTAAGCAGAACTAATCAAGCTGGAAGGTTGTGAATATGCCTCTACTTATAGCAGTTGCAAAGCACATGTGTCTTCTTCTACACGTGAATCTATCCCATCATCCCCCAGTCTACCTACAATCCAGCTGCTCCAGACTATAGAGCACCCCAGAACTTACATTTATCTGCATTTCCTCAAGAATTAAGGATCATTTTTAAGAAGAAGCATGACTTTATTTTTATATCTTAAATATTCATTTTGTGTCATTATATATCAATGTATGTGCATATATATATGAGGGTATACATGCTGAGGCTAGAAGATGGGCCTGGATCTCTGGGGCTATACTTGCAGTGGTTGGAAACCACCTGGCTGGTATGCTGAAAACCAAACTCCATCCTCTACCACAGTAGCCCCCTTCCCTGAACCCTGAGAACCATTTCTCTAGCCCCCATTTCCCTTTTAATGCAAGTAGTGTGTGTGTGTGTGTGTGTGTCCATCCGTCCATCTGTCCGTCTGTGTGTCTGTGTCTGTGTGTCTATCTGTGTTTACAGGTATGTGGTTGTGGACACATTTGTACTATTTGTAGTGTGGAGGTCAGAGGACAACTTCAGGTATCAGTCCTTGCTTTCATTCTTGTTTGAGGCAGGGTCTCTTATTTACCACCACTTTCCAGGCTAGCTGTCTCATTAGCTCCTAATAATTCTTCTGTTTCTGCTTCCCTTTTTGCTGGATGCATGCTAGTGTTATGCATGTACTGAATCTGTTGTCTCTGGGGTTCCGAACTCTAGTTTTTTATGTTTGTGTGGCAAACATTTAATCCAGTGATTTCTAGGAGGAATTTTCACAAAATATTTCAATTATAACGTGTGTTTTAGTTACCATGCCTGAAGCATGTATGTTTTTGTACCCTAAGACAACTATAAGGCATGAAAGTACCTTGAATATAATATCAATGTCGTGTATCATTTCATAAGGTCACATGGGTGACATATTTATCAGAGCAGATAGCATGCCATTTCTGACTAAGTAGACATACAATTTATTATAAAATATAAACTTTAAAATCATGTGCACTTTTAAATTGTTATTAGCAGAAGTAATAATTGACATAGTCTTGTTTGCTATGCGTCTACCAGTGTGTCCACTTCAGCAATGCATTAATTCTATACCAAAGTTGCAGGAAATTCTCATTTGTCAGTTGGAGATTTGGGTATACAATGAATTAAAGATGTGCTACGACCCAAAACCCATCCCCGGAGCTCTCTTTATATAATATAAACATTGACTTTTACTAATAATTGTTAGTGATATGCTTCATTTAAGTTCTATGTACTGATTCTGAGTTTCTTAAATTACCCCATGTCCTCTTTTGGTTCAGACACTTTAGATGATGCTTAATTATCAGTCTCTGAAAGCCAAAGACTGGGTCTCATTTCAGTCTTACGGTGTTGCTTCTGTAGCAAGCTGAATGTTAATATTGATGACGATGATGAGGAGGGAAGGACTAGGATATGGCATTGTTTTCCCCATGTCTACTGTAAAACAATGTCATCATGGGTAAGAGCATATTCACTCATTGCAACACAGCACTGAGATCCCCCCATTATGCTGATGAAGACATTGGAATCTGGGGACACTGATCCATGCACTGCCCTGGTAGCAGAATCAGAATTCAAATTCAGATCTCAAAACAAAGGGCTATGTGCTCTCGTCTACACATCAGGCCCAGGTTGTTTTTTCAACAAACGTTAACCATGTTCCAGGCCTGATGGGACTGTGGAGAGACCTGTTAAACTTTGAACTGCAGCATGAGAAAACCTCTCCACCTTCAGCCTCAACTGCGATGGTACTCAAAAAAAACAGTTTATTTTACATAGCCACGAAACTGGCAAAAGAAATATTTAGGCCAAACTGCCAGGTGACCAAAAACAATTCTCAGTTGACCATTTCCTTGCAATATAGCAATTAACATCATTTTTCTTTGCAAGGGCCACCCATGATGCCTGGCCCTGCCCCCTGCTTTCCTTGTGAGCCATCATGTGAGCCAGCACCTGTGTGTATGATTGGGCATGCTTCTCACACAGGTGGCTTTTTATTTTTTTCATCTGTGCCATACAGTGCAAACAGCTAAAACTTGTTCTTTGTTGGCTAACTGGGAGACATATTTCTTGGTGGGTATTTCTTACTGCTACAAAACCTGGGTTGAGAGAAGGACCCAGCCAGAATATCCCTTGCACTTTTTTTTTTTTTTTTTTTTTTTTTGCTTCTGCTTTGAGAGTTTGGTGGATTAAGGGCTAACAATAACAGTAGTTCTTACTATTGCCCAAGACTCACCCTGTCTTCCTCGCCATTCATAATGTCCGTGTTTGGAATCAATGCTGATGACTACATCTGTTGTGTTATTTAAAGTAGATCTTTAAGTCAAAATGAGAATGTGGTACAGCCTCATTTTAAGTTTGCTTAATGTTTCCAACCATATTTTAGAAATAAGTCAAAATACTTTCTTCTAAAGTGCATTTTTCTTTTGGTTTTGAACCTATGTGTGTTTTAAAGGTCATTCAATCTGCACATTTCTAACTCCTCGGGTCTTGAGCCATCACTGTGTTATTTTATGTAAGAGGCACTTAATGTCTCAAGAAGATGATGTTTTTTTCTCCTCGAGACTGTAAGTTTCATTTTGTCAAGAGTGAACAAGCTTGTAATGGTCCACAATCACAGCCTGTTCAAGTCCAAAAGCTGGAATTTCAGAGGGGTTGGAACTTGGCGCAGCACGGTTTCCCATCCATAGCTCAATCCTCTCTATTCCCTCACAGCTTAGGCAGAAACACATGGAAAGGATATCCAGCACAGCCCTTCTCGGTGACATCTGCATCTGGAGGGGTGTCCTGGCATTCGGCAACACAGCTCTCTGTCCCCCAGGGAAAGGGAAGGCTGAAAACCCCAAATAATAAGAATAATCTATTGCAGATTTCAGGTTACCAAAAAGTTGGAGAAAAGAATCACAGCCAAACACTTAGCATTGTTGCATGTCAAAGGAAGGCTACTGTAATTTCCCCCCTTGGGCATGTATTTTTCATATTATTATGCATAATTATGCATATAAATTTCAATATATTTCCATATTATATTCAAGACTCTCCGATTGTGAATACATAGAATAAAACAATTGACAGCAATTATTGCATTTGGAGTTAAATCCTAGTCACTAGAAGCACTGGGCCAGCAGTGGGCGCCTCAAGCAGCCGAAAAGGCTCCCTTGAACATTCTTCTGGATTTAAGAACAATTTTTCTAATAAAGTCAATCTGGGATTAAAGAGGCAAAAAGGAGGTGCTGACAAAGAAACCAGAAATGATGGTTAAGAAGTTTGGATTCCAGCTTTGCTCCGTCTCTTCCTTTGTTGCCTTGGGCAAGTGACTTCAAAATTGAGTCTTTCTTCATCCCCCAAAACTGGGGACACTTGCACTTTGTTCTTTTCAGCCTTTTTTTCCAGATTTAATATTTCATGTTTCTGAGACACCCACCAACCTGAACTGTGCCCAAAACAATGAGGTTTTCTGATGTTTTCAAAAATCAAAGAAAGAAAAAGGGTGGAGAAGGGGGAAAGAGAAGTTAGAGAGAGAGAAAGAGAGGGAGAATTTTATTACAATTGACTCTTTTTGGAAAAAGAAATAGAGTATTTGTGTGTAACACTTTAGTTGGAGAATCTGCAAGAGTGGTAGGGAAACAGAAAGCAGTTTAGCTTATGACAGGCCTGGTGACCCAGGTCTCTCTACAGGACCCTGAGGGATTTCAAAATAGCCCAAAAGCAACATACATCCAGACCACAGCAAGCGACAAAATGACAGGAGTCTTTCTGGGCTTTTTCTTAGGTTTTGAATTCTCCTTTAGAAATGTATGTTATGAATTATGATTACTGTGCTACAGCCAAGTATTCACCGGGCTCCAGCTAGATCTTTGTTTAGCGAGCATAAGCTCCCTGCCAGCTGCAAACTGCAGCTGTCTGTCAGCATTTGTAAGGACAAACTATGCTGCTATCCCTGATCACTTAGCTGTAGACTACACACTGTGTCCTCAGATATGCTCGGCGCACCCTTCGCATGCATTTTCAATACACTTCCTGTGGGGGTGGGCAACAGTGCTTTGCACGCACATTTTGGAGCAAATAGCTTAACGCTTATGTCAAAATAATTCTTCAAATAATAGAGGGTTCTGTCCCCCAAACACTTCTTTCTGAGAGGCTGTGTCTGGCCTGACATTTTCCCATCCCTGATATCACCAGGCAGACAAGGGAGGTTGCCACGCTTACAGTCATTGCACAGGCCTGCAGAGCCAGCCAAGAGTGCAAGCCCAGGCCAGGCGCCGGTCTCAGCGTTCGGGAATGTGGGGGTGAGAAGGCCACCTGGAAGGGTGAAGGAGGCAGAGCAGAGCGGCCATTGCCCTACAACATGGTCTGGAGCTACAGGCAAGACATAGAGTTCTTATCTCAGCCCAAATCCCATCCAGAATGTGCAAACTGGGCCAGGAACTCGGTGGCTTTCCAAGAAGGGGCTTTGAAAGATGATTTTAGACTAGAATTTGTCGGCCTTCTAGGGGTGTGTGTGTTTTCTATAATCTCTAGGCACATTTGGCTAGAAGAAAGCTGGCGGCAGCCGACCAGATTAATTAAAGTGTTTGCAGGGTTAGTGAAAGTCTATGCAGTTTTCATCATCAGAGTTAAGTCATACAGGGACAGCAATTTGGAGAACACTCTGAGAATTATCCTAGACACTTAGGAATGGCTGGCTTGGTTTTCCCCAGCCAGGGCTTACCTGGTAAAACTGATACTGAAAGGTCTTTGGGTTAGAGTCACTCCTTTTATACTCCCCAAGACATGCTGGCATCAGAACCGGCTTGTGGGTCTGTCATTTGGTGTTTTTTTTTTTTTTTTTTTTAATGATTCTATTTTCTAGTAAGGAAAAGAAAAAAAAGATGGAATTCTTCCCATTCACAGGGGTATTATGAGAACTGCGTTTTGCTACAGAAACAGTATTGTTTCCACAAGAAATGTTCTCTCCTGGGAGAAGAGGCACACTGCAAACTCAAGTTCACAGCAAAACTGTACAATGCGTAGCACATGCCCAAAGTTGGCCTAATTTACTCAGTGAAAAAAAAAATATCCTAACGTTTTGGAAAAGACACACATATTCCTCCTCTCTCTGTCTCTGTCTCTGTCTCTGTCTCTGTCTCTGTCTCTGTCTCTCTGTCTCTGTGTGTGTGTGTGTGTGTGTGTGTGTGCATGCGCACGCGCATACTCACACTTGAGTGTTTAGGGTTATGTGTGTTTATCAGCAGGGGAGCAGAGACCTCCAAACATAAACACGTTCTTTCCCACAAGTTTAACATATACACAATGCTTGGAATAGTTTCTTTCAGTAGAAGAAACCGTGAGAGCCACAGGGCAGTAAATAACAGCAAAACACTCTCAGTCTATGATTGTTCCCTATTCACAAGGATTGTAAAATGAAAACAAAGACCGAGAGGAATCAATATTTTCTAAACGAATAGCAACTTGCAACGCATGGGTATTTGGATTGCTAAGTACCTTCACTTCTCTGCGCTGTGTCTGCTGCCTCGCTTGTCGGGAAACCCTTTTGCTGGATGTGCTCCATACGATGAGCTTGGGTGTTATAATAAACAGAGAGGAAGGCTGCAATAATGTATTTTGGTTAGAAAGAAGCACTTGAAAGAAATTGGTTTTGCTATACACATGATGTGAGCCAATCAATAGTTGTTTAGTCTGACAAGCACTGTCAATATCCACTGTCACAGTTCAGAAAGTCTTTAACAGATAGTGCTTCAAAACCCAATCGTTTTAACACATGCTCGAAGTCTTGAAACACAGTCTACCTGGCAGATATTAATCACAGGTAACTCTGGGAGTTACATACAAGGTAATTCTTTAATTGGGTGGTAGAGAACAGTTCCTTTTGAATGTATACAAGCAAACATTTATGTACATAAAAATGCATGTGCATATACATAAATGTATATATAAATATGCAGCAGCCAAGATTAAGCTCTAATGATATTAGATAGTGAATGCTCGGGAAAGGGTGAGAATGTTCAGTGTTTGACTGCAGGATGAGGAGGGGGAGTTTTGCTGCTGTGCTCATTGCTGATTCTGGGTACAACACTGACTGCGTAGGACACATACCCAAACCTTAAGAGTAACGACTGCGAGCATAGACTGACTGCTTAGCATATGCTTTTCACTCTGATTTTTACTTCGCATCTAGCAGGGCCTTTCCCTTTCACCGCAGTCTGTTATGGGCATCGCTAACCTCATTTAACAAAGAAAGACACAGAGACACAAAAGAACTCTTGCAGGGTTTAAATAGCATCCCATGTTATGTGACCTGTTGAAATGTTACTGAATTCAAAAGAGAAAGGGTCACAACTGGCTGCTGTGGCTGTTGTTGTTGTTTTAAGGAAGAGTGTCAACAATTGGGAAGAAGCTATTATAGTTCTTATGTTCTGTTCCATTAAGTCCCATTGAGTCCATAACTCAAATACTCCTCCGGCAAAGCAATCATGAATGAAGTAAATCACATCTCTGTGATTGGACATAGAGAAACGTGAGATGTCCTGTCAAGAGTTAGAGAAGAATAGAGAGGTTGTGGGGGGTGGGGTATGTTCCCCAATACTCTTGGTTGGGTGTGTAAATACATCAGTCTTGGGAAAACTATATGTAACATCTAGAATAGAGCTGTGAAATCAGGTTAGATTGCTAGCTACTCTTGTTTTAAAGGAGTCCCAGTCTTTATCTGCATCTCCTCTTTCCTATTCAGTATTTTCTTGCTCCAGACAGCCGCTGGGAGAAGAGTAAGTGATTCTCCTGTGAGTGTGAAGCCTTTCTGCAGTATGCTGCTTCCAATGTCAGAGTGA
Organism: Arvicanthis niloticus; assembly: GCF_011762505.2. Lineage (NCBI taxonomy): Eukaryota > Metazoa > Chordata > Mammalia > Rodentia > Muridae > Arvicanthis > Arvicanthis niloticus. The sequence goes on from NC_047659.1 coordinate 21,769,552, forward strand.
TTACACCACCACGTGCCATCCTCGACAGTTAAGGTTGGCAACCCCTAGATCAGCTGTCCATCAGCTCCTCTGCTGCCCCACAAGTCAATCATCTCACCTAAGGCCGACCACCCACTCCCCTCTCAGACCTGCAGTAATACACTCCACCCTGCTCTGGGATCTGTAACCATTCCTATGAAGTGGAGCTTTGAAAATGTTATATTGAAATTACTGAATTAAGGCAAAAGGAGGAATACTGACATTATTTTTTATGTCATTTAGACATTGAGTAACATGCTAGAAAATATAAAAGACAGGACACTGATTCATGACTCAAGCATTCATGTATTCTGGCTCTGTTCCTCACCTGTTACATGATGCAACTCCCAGACCTTCAGATTTCTAAATGAAGAATGGACAATTAACAGGGCCGAAACTACAACATTGGAAGGTTGTAATGATTAAATATGATACACTGTGCTTAGAAAGTTCTTTGGCATATAACAAGTACTCCAAAAATGTTTGTCATTATTAGTAGAATGACTAACAAAGGTTGAAATTAAGATAGTTAATATATAGTTAAGATATAGATAATATATAGATAATATCTATATAGTTAATATATAGATAGTTAAGATATAGCCTATAACTATATCTATATAGTTAATATATAGATAGTTAAGATATAGTCTCAATACTATATCTGTATGTATGTATGTATGTGTATATACATATATCAATATGTATAGCTGCATCTAAATATGAATATATGTATCATAAGTATATATTATTATCTACCACATGTTATATATTTTTCTTTTATTTTCTTTTGGGTGTGCCTTGTATATTTGTTAATATGTGGTACAAGAGGTGCAAACTCAGGTCCTAATGCTTCTATGGTAGGCTGCTTACCCACAGGTGCTTACCCACAAAGCATACTTGTCAGCCCTAAAATTTTTGTGTAATTCAAATACATACTTAAAGTATTCCATCTAAAGATTATTTTAAAGGCATTTCTCACACCATACATGACATACATGAGGGTAGTGGTGGTGACTCTGTGTGTGTGTGTGTGTGTGTGTGTGTGTGTATGTTTCTGTGTTTCTGTTCTGGCTCAGATTTCATACTTTGACAACAGAAGCTCTGGCAGTTTCTCAGGAAATTGAGATCAGTTCTACCTCAAGACCCAGCTATACCATTTGTGGGCATACAAACAAAAGATGCCTTACCATACCACAAGGCCACTTGATCCAGTATGTTCATAGCAGCCTTACTTGTAATAGTCAGAAAATGAGAACACGAAGATGTCCCTCAACCAAAAACTAGATAAAGAACATGTAGTGTGCTTACACAATGGAACATTACGTATCTATTACAAACAAGGACATCTATTTTAAAATAATCAAAATGGCAGACAGACGAATGGAACTAGAAAATATCATCCTGAATGAGGTAAACTGGACACAAAAGGACACGCATGATGGGTACTCACTTATAAGTGGATATTAGCCAGAAAGAACAGGATACTCATGACAGAATCCACAAACTCAAAGAAGTTAAATAAGAAGGAAAGCCCAAGGGAGGATGCTTGAATCACAAATGAAAATCCATAGCTGGTGAAGTTGGATGGTTTGTCTCTAGGATGTGCCGGAGACCTGGAATTGGGGAGGCTCTAGTGAGTCAGTCTGTGAGGGTTATTGTAGCTGAGACTCCTGGGAGTGGGAGATATGGCACCTGAGTACACACCTCCTGCAACCAGGAAGGTTTCCTAGTGGAAGGATAAAAATACCAACCCACATACATAACCTTTGACCTGAAATTGTCCTACTTACAAGTGCAAGGACAAAGATGGAGCAGAGATTAAGGGAATTGTCAACCAATGACAGGCCCAACTTGAGAACCATCCCATGGGCAAGAACAAATTCCTGACACTATTAATGGTGCTCTGTTTTGCTTGCAGACAAAAGAGTAACATAACAGTTCTCTGAGAGGCTCCACCAAGCAGCTGACTGAAATACATGCAGAGACCTACAGCTCAAAATTAGACAGAACTCAGGAAGTCTTAAGGAGGATTTGAGGAAAGGATTGGGGATCCCAGAAGAGGATAGAAACTCCACAGAAAAACCAATAGCATCAACTAACCTGGACCCTTGGTGGTTCCCAGAAATTGAGCAACCAAAGAGTGTACATGAGCTGAATTCAGCTTCTACCCTGCACATATGTAGCAGATGTGCAGCTTGGTCTTCATGTAGGTCTCCCATCAACTGGAGTTTGTGTGTGTGTGTGTGTGTGTGTGTGTGTGTGTGTGTGTGTGTGTTGCAGGACTTTCCCTGACTTTGTTGCGTGCTTGTGGATCCTATTAGCTAACTAAGCTGCCTTGTCTGGCCTCAGAGGGAGATGTTCCCAGTCCTGTAGTGACTTGATGTGCCAAGGTGGCTTGGTACACAGAGCAGACTCCCACTTCTCAGAGGAGAAGGGGAGGGATGGGAAGAGACTTTGTGAGGGGAAGACCAGATGGATGGGGGACTGTGATAGGGATGTAAAATGAATAAATAAATGAATTAATGGAGAAAAATAAACATAAAATTAAGTTCCAAAAAAATCAATGCTTGAAAATGTATATATACATATATAAATATATATGTGTATATATATACATATATATATATAACTATTAATGTGTATATATACATAACTATTAAAATATTAACCATATATGTATATTATATATATATATATATATATATATATATATATATATATATATATCTTCTAAAGATATGTTGTAGTGTTTGCAAGGACAGGAATTCTGAAAACTAAAGGAAAGCTGTACAGTCTTCTCGCTCTGCCCCACAGCTGTTTTTTAAAAAACAGACATCTCCATACATTTTCAGGAGTGTAGAAGCTCACATGTGCTCATGCTATATTCTGCTATATTCTGTTGGCTCTCACTGTGAATACGCATGGTGAGAGATGATTCAGCAGTGTGCATTCTAAGGTTTGGGTCAGAAAATAAACAATAACTTTCATCACAAAGTTGTTTTTATTTTGCAACACTTCTTACTTTTTTTTCACAAGGGTCTAAATGATAATTTCCTAGAACTCTTCTATGTGCTTAGCTGTCATGCTTACAACTCCATAGGCCAGGGTGTTCCCTCTTTACAGACCCAGGTTCACATTCTGTATCAGGCCCTCTTGTTTCATTTGCCTCTGCCTGTTTTCCACCATGGAGATGGTACCCATGCCTGCTGTTAATATACCTCCTTTGCTCATAGAAAACAGGTTTCTACTGCACAGTGCTATTTGTTTGGGTTGATGTGTTTGCTTTCTCTCTCTCTCTCTCTCTCTCTCTCTCTCTCTCTCTCTCTCTCTCTCTCTCTCTCTGTCTCTTCCACTCACTTACTCCTTCCATCTCTCCCTCCTCCCCCTCTTTTACTCTCCCTTTCTCTCTGTCTCTCCATCTTTATCTTCTCCATGATTGAAATTTCGAAATCAGCCACTGCTTTAGCTCAGGAGCCACATACATTATTCGCAAATTTATCAAAGTTGCATTTAGAAGAGTTTACTGGCACCGTGTCAATTCATGGGGAGTCAAGATAAAATATCTAGTCGATAGAAAAATGTTTTAATGAGTTGACCCCATATCTTACACTGTTGTTGATCCTATTTTAGGGAACAGCTAAGTTGTGTTTCTCTAAATATCTAATAGATGGATGCTATCAAAGTATATTTTCTCTTACTTCCTTTTGTTCTTCTGGAAATGAAGTATAAATTCAACCAGTGGTACAAATATCTTTTTACACACTAGATCATAAAAAGAAACTTGATAAATCTGTCATAGAAAGCAGGTTGCATATTGCATCACTGAGTAATTCACAGACAATGAACTCATTAGGAGAGGAAGACATGGATATATACACATATTACTGGAAAAAGTACCCATGGAATTTACATATGGTTGAATTATAGTAGTCCCAGCTCTTTAATAACACTGAGATTTTAAAAGTAGGTTCAGACTTGACTATTTCGCTAGGAATTTTATTCTAAAAGAAAACAATTTCACTATATGAATTCTCACTTCCCCATAAAAGGGTACTGAATATATATGATGTATGCAAACTCTTCCATTATGAATCAAATCTCCTGTCTTGTATTTTTACAATGTCTAAGTGGTACTTAAGTGGTTAAAATGAAGTACTGCTGTTCAAACTCCATGCATTAACTCTTCTAACTATTTCCAGATTTAATCATTGTTTTTACTTTGAATGAATCACTTAAAGTTTCAAAAACTTGGTTTCTCAGACTGTATATTGGGGGTTTAAATTATGAATTCTACTTATATTGAGCATGTGTGAAAAGGAGATATTGCATGACCAACAGTATTTTAAGGCTAAACCTTCTCCTTTTGTCCATTCCAGCATAATAAGTAACACACAACCCTGGATGCTCTAAAACCACCTGCTAGAAAGGACAAGACAGTGTCCATTCCAGTGCCATCATTAGATCGAGTGTGTATGCCTTGAGCAGAAACCGGCAAATGCTGAAAAGAAACTTAATGGGCTTTCTTTCTCTTTTCCATCAATTTTGAGTAATGTCCCCTCAAGAAGTTTAGGAACATTTCAATACAGAATAATCCTAAATACAAGGAAGTTGTGTTGGAAAACCTGGGTTGAGACAACACCACACTGGTTGTGCGGTCCTTGGAATGTCTTGGGAATTACCTCAGGGCCTCTGAGGATAAAGGCTTGGCTTTATCTTATTCTAGCATATCTTTCTGGAACTCTCCCTGTGGATACTACAGGGTGCTAAGCTGACTGCACTTGCCTCTCCTGCCAGCTTTGCCCTGTCTTCCTGCTGAATGAAAGATGAAGTTTTAGGAGACTCCTGGCTGCTGGCAGGACTCTTTAGCTATACCTGAGGTTGCCTCACACCAAAGGTCATTAGTAAAATGAGAGAAAGGAACACCGAAGTGTTCAAAACTGCGTTTCTAAAGGGTTACAGCTATTCTCTCTTTTAGTGACATTTCTGAAGCCTTAACTCTCCTAAAATTTCCAAATATATAAAAAAAATAACAATGAAAACATGTAATTGTGACATGGGAATACTGCGAGAACAGCAGTTTGGCAGGAAAAGGAAATATTTCAAAATAAGTCCCAAGCAAGCAAAGTTCTGGCAGATACACGATCCTGGATTATATTATCCAAACTGTTAGATTCTGGAAGATTTGGGGTTTTCTTTTGTGGTTCTCATACACTCAATAGAATGGCTGTAGATGACTGTCCTCCACACTGTGTGGCCCTTCTATCTATTCCTACTCTACTGTGGGAAAAAATGTGCAAGAGATACCAGTGAACTCACGAATGGCTGTCCTGGGTAGAAAACGTGTGTTGAGCTAAGGCCTACTGTCACACTGTCTTAAGTGAAGATCACTTGAGAAAGCCACTCTCTTTAACATCTTCCAAAGCCCAGGATCCTAGCACCGGTCTGCCTTAGCACCAATTAAATCTCTGAACTGGCTACAAATCATGTTTGAAGATAGTGCTATCTGCTTCTATGTGCAGAGACTAACATCACATACTGTTTCTTTTTTTCTTTAAGATTCTTGGTCTTTGGGAAAAAAAAAAACATTCTATTTGAGCTTCAAAGGAGATATCACCATCAGTGGAAAAACAGGAGGGAAGCATAAAGGAAATGCACATTAGTTCCAGATACCCTGAAAATCGAGTACAACCAAGCTAACTTACATGTAGGTGACACTACATAGAATTAAGAGAAATTCCTGTTCCCGTCTGCAAATCAGATTAAGTGCTTTAGAATTCAAATCATATCTCTTTCAGCGCTTTTCATTTTCAAATAAAATGTTTAAATGGGAATGGAAAAAAAAAAAAAAAAAAAACCCTGCTCATTGGCTTAACATAAATCTTCAAGCTGCAGGAAGTTTCACCCTCAAAAAGTAGTTAAATCTCTGAGGAAAAAGAAAAGGCTGAATTCTATTTTTCATAAATGATGGATTATTGTACCACGCTGTGTATTTTCCAGTAAAGTGTCCTTTTATTTGCACTGTGTGATTACAAGTTTCTAAAAGTATGTGTGGGGTCACTGGGTACTGTGGGAAAAGGAAAGGAACCCTGTTCTGGGGAATCAGTAGTGAGATCAGAAGCGAGCTGTCCTGATTATCACAGGCATGTGTTTAAACTTTGCCTGCCTTAATTGCTTATGTTGTATTTACTTAAAATGAACAATTTGGCAAGTTCTTCTCCCTTGACAACAGAAAAGCATAAACTGTTTTATAAGTTTGGCTGTTAAAATCAGATTTGTAAGCCACAATATTCGGAGGAGAGTTTTTACTGCTGTTTGCAGCGTCCAGTGAAGGACCTGTCTTCGTGGCCAGGCGTTTCTTACGATTTTTATTTTGTACTGATAGCACTTTCTTTCAAGTTATTTGGTTAATAAAAAGTACGCCATATATTACCATCTTCGGCTGAGCTCAACGTCTTCATAACTCCCCTCAGAACAAAATGAGCAAAGCAAAGAGGGTAACGGCCTTGCAGTCTGACTTGCTGCCTAAGGATGATTATTTATGGCTTAAGGAAATGGAAGCTGACACTCACCAAGGTCACCACTGCAAGCATCTTTGGAGTTTTTCTCTGTTAAAAACTGTGTAATCCTACCCATGATGCTGTTAGGATGCGTAAGAAGGAGAGGAGATAAAGCATTCAGAACCCTACTTCCATTTCTCTTACAATCCAATACACCTTACAGACATTTCTCACATGTGGAGCCAGATGGTGGTATTGAAAACAATATAATATACATATATATCTCTCTAATTAAGAATAGTCTCTCTGGAATACCTAGGGGTTTCCAAAAGGATATAACTCACTACATAATTATTTTCATAATGTAGCATTTGTAATGTGTATGAGCATGTGTGTGAGTGTGTGTGTGTGTGTGTGTGTGTGTGTGTTGATTTGCAATGAATTTTCTAATCACATAATGCTTACGAGTTAGGTAATGATAAAAAAAATAAAAATACCTTTCCTGATGCTATAATTTTTGACATTCTGTCACGAGATTTGTAGGGATTTGAGGTGACACAAGAAATGGAAATACATAGATGTCCCACATAAACATATAAATGACCTAATTGGTTTAGGCAATAATTCTTAATTAGTAACAATTTCACCTCCTTCCAAGACACATTGGCTATGTCTGGAAGTGCCTTGCTCCATGCTTTGAGGAAGGGGTCGTGCTGGCAAAGTGTTGAGTAGGAAATTGGGAAGCTGTTCAGTGTCCCACACAGTTTACATCAAAGCTTTCTATAGCTACAACAGCAACACCTGTTGGGACTAAAACACATAGTTGAAAACTTAATTTCAGGTTCAATTAACCATTATGATCTTTTTCATTGACGAACATTGTTGTCAGTTCTATATAGCACCCCATGTCTGGTCTCAACCAAAACTTTTAATCTAATTTAAAAAAAAAAAAAAAATCTGTCATTCTCCCCAGCTCCCAGATAGGCAGAATCTTCACCTCCTTCTGCCTTCCCAGCTGGATGCTCATTTTGAGATGGGAGGCCTAATCTTGCCAACTGAAGGTTGCTCTGCCCAGCGTTCAAGATGGAGGACGGACGATACAAACCTTTACATGACCAATTACAGAATTTCTCACCCTCTGAACCAGGAAGATTTTAAGAAACAGACCTCACAGTTTTGTGTATAATTGTGTCAGAACTGCAAAAACAGAGCTTTCCCACAGACACGTCAAATTGCCAGGAGTAATTGATAATAACAGCCGGGAATACGGCTGGACAGGAGGCTCAGTGAAAACCCAGAGCTTATGGGCTACTTGGTCACTGAATTCATAGCCCTTAGCATGAAGTGTAATGATCAGAATGTGTTCAGCAGGCTTTTGTTCAGGACTGAATTTGACACTCACTTAACTGAAAATAGAACTAAGATCTGAAGGCAGAGAAGTAGGAGACCATGGAAATTCTGAAGGAAATTTTACAAATTTGAATAAGAAATGACATTTAAAAAAAAGTAATCACATGAGTTAATATACAAAGAACAGTAACAAAAGTACTTGGATATGTAAAACTTCCAAAACACCACCTTCTGCAGAAATAACATAATCAACATCCACTGAAATTAACAAAGCTAAAGTCCTCCTCCAGTTCCGATGATTTTTTTTCCCCTTTGGCTCTAATTTCATTTCTAGATACAAGAATGTGGAATTATCTAGAGGAATGTTTTCTATGTTTAACATAAGGAAGTAGACATAGTGATGAGTTGTGGCTAGCCCTGTTCCATTTGCACATTGGGTAATAATAGCACCATGCTTCTGGATAGAGAAATTTGCCCTACCTAGACAGCAGGACCCTGGTAGCCATCCAAGAAGTCGCTCTGCTACTTCTGTCTCCCATTTGTTCTTGCACAGAGTAATAATCATAAACAAAAAAATGCACCAACCCCCCAGCAAGAAATAAAACAAAACAAAACTCTGATTTGTTTTTAATCTCCAGTGTTCCGACTGCAGCACAGCGCTTCTGATTCCAGTGACAAGAACCGCGTGAAGAGCAGACTGAAGAAGTTCATCTCCCGAAGACCTTCTCTGAAAACTTTGCAAGAAAAAGGAATCATTAAAGGTATCAGACAGTGTTGCTGTCACAGCTTGTTCTGGAATGGAGAAAAATATTGTTGTTCAGAAAAATGACCCTGGAGTTGGTGGTGTGAGATTATAGAGAAAAGAAATATCCAGAGTTAGCTTCAGAAGACCTGGCCTCTGCACCAGGGGCAGAGAAGTGAGCCCCTCCCTGGAGAATGACAGCATGCTCCTATGGGCCTGTGCTGCTCATATTTGTTGTCTTCGCACAAGTAATATCAGTACCTCCCTTTTACTGTCAAGTGTTTTCTGATTTAAATACTAGTGTCTAGTCACTGAAATCAGAGTCTTAGAGAATGCTAGGAAGAAAGTCAGAGACCCCTAAGAATGACGATTCAGTATGAAGCAAGATGAGGAGATACCCCTGCGAAGATATACCAGGCAGAGAAAAAAACATCCTAAACTGTGCTGCTAAGACTAGCAAGACATTTCCAAGTGTTCAGGTATTGTATCTACCAGTTAATTCTATTGCTACTGTAGAAGTTGTGGATTTCCAGAACCTCCGCTTTGCCATATGTTAAATGGGAATATTTATACATGCCTGGAAGGGCATTTAGAACACTGCCTAATGCACTTCACTGAATAACCTTCAGCCAGTTCTACCTTTGAGTACATCCCATAGATGATGCAATTTTAGAAAGACAGGTGCTAATTATTAGACTACTTAACAGATATAGAAAATACATTAGCATCTCACACAATGCTAATTTTTCCCAAACTTAATTTTTCTTTTCTTTTCTTTCTTTCTTTCTTTCTTTCTTTCTTTCTTTCTTTCTTTCTTTCTTTCTTTCTTTTCTTTTTTTTTTTTTGTGACCCCAGTAAAAACGAACAACATTTTAGTTTAGTGACATGATCTGATTTATCTGATCTGGCTCCAATCAGGTGAGCAAATTAGCCTCTCCAGTGCCCTCTAGAATGGGCTAAGGGATGCAGCCAATCCTAATGCAGTTATTCTAACTGCTGCTCGCCTGTTTTCCTATCTCGAGCTCCATTGCCTCTTCGCCATAGCTCACCAATGAGTCAGTATTCATTAGCAGAGCTATGGAAAATCTATGTGTAATTCTGATTTGATAAGCTTCCATTGTTGTCTTTAGCAGCATCTATTTTTTTTTCCAAATACAGATCAAGTTATGCAAATGTAGTCACTTCCTGGCTTGTTTCAATTTTTATCTATGAACTTTTCTCAGAGATTTTCTCTGAGATTTTTTTTTTCATCTGGATAAATGGCATTAAACCAATTTTTAAAAGGATCTAGCTAGTCAAATTCAACACTTCAGCACAATTTCTTATCATCGTTAAGGCCAAGAGTTAGGAAGGAAAGTAAAATTAAAGCTTTCAATCACTTGAGAAAAAGTATATAGAATAAATGATGAATCATTAAATAGTTAATTTCACCAGTTTTTTTTAAAAAAACTCTTTCAAGGGTAAGAATATTTAGAAAGAGTGTTAATGATCTCTATAAATGGATCTTCAGTGCATTTAAAGGGGATGTTTGTATCATGTTCCTTATACTAACTCTCTAGATGTGAATAGAGAAAAAACCTGAGTTATGTGAGTTACACTTCCTCCTCTGTGGTTCTCCAGGCTCTGTGTAGGTTGTTCAGGGCTCTTGCCGGTTTTCAATATTTTTTCTCTTATGTACTTGTTTCCAAAGGTGGAAGGGAGTAAGCTCTGAAATTAGTCAACCCTCATTGTGGGAACAGAAAGACCAGTGCCTTATAGACTGTGGCACTCAGCGTGGTATCCACAAAGCACACATAGACACAAGCCCTTTATGCAAAATGTATGGGTTTGAGCCATGATCCAATCGCAGAGGCCAAAATCTCTATCTAGAAAGCCACTTGACGGGGATGCATTTTATAATATTAGAACATAGCTCTCGAGAAAAATATAGTGATAACCAAGATAAGATGGCAAGCGGCCAGATAGCCTCTGAAACTGTCCAAAAGTATTCACATTACCTAAAAGGGGAGGAGCCATTTTCAGAGGTATGAGTTTACTACAGTGGTTTTCTCACTGGACACACCACTTGAATCATGTAGATTGTGAGCGAGCGGTACATTTTAGGGTAGAAGATGTGTTTGTACATGGCTGCAGCTCATTTATATTGAATAGCTCTTTACTTTCATTGAAACTTCTCCGTTGTACTCTTTCAAATAGTAGTATCGATGCCCATGAATAGGAAATAGATAGGTTTACAGCTTTTAGAAGAGGTAGCAATTGCTTGGTGTTCAGGCTTCTGCTGTTTCCTTTAGGAACAACCAATATTTCCTGGAATACAAATAATAGAACTATGTGCTTAGAAAATAGTTTTATTCATCTTACTATGGATAGAATCTAAGTGAAATTAATACCACACTACCTCCATGTTTAATTATTAGTATATGAAATCTATTTAAAGATCTAAAGATAGCAGAGGGAACCCCGAGTGTGTGCTACTAAGCCATGTTTCTAATTCAGCTCCCCTTCTGCTCTTAAAGGGACACCGCACTGTTTTCTCTGCACAGGTATTCTGGAGCTAGGCTTCATATCTCTATCATTGTGGTGAGAGTGGAGACTAGTTTGCCAATATCTTTCAAATCTTCAGCAGTGACGAGTCTCTCAGTATCTTTTGTATCTAATGTTTTGGTGTCTTTATCATTCTTAAACTTCTTAAACAATGTCATGGCTGATGGGTTCCATAATAGATAATGTCCTTCCTTCCCAAGAATAAGTTCCACTAGTTAAAATCAATCTGATTTTGTTGTGACTTTTTGTGCAGATACCTCCCACAAGAGTTCTCTGCTTTTTTTTTTTTTTTTTTTTTTTTTTTTTTTTTTTTTTTTTTTTTGGTCTTGCCATCTTTTCTCTTATCTCATTACAAGCTTTCTCACCTGCCTCTCTGTTCTATTCTACCACGCCTGCTTTTTTCCCTCTAAATGTCTTGTGAATTCAGAAAGGATCCTCACCTTGGAAGGGTTTGTTCCAGTCTCATTACCTTCTAGTTTTCTCTAGGTCTTGTGTGCTGTATTTGCTCTCCTGGAAAATTACTCTCTCTAATTTGAATCCTTTTTGTTACTATGAAACAGAATCATTAACTTCATTTAGAACACACAAGACCTTGATTGTCTAAAAAAATCTTCAATATATCTAATCTTATTTGGTTTTGTTTGATTGTTTCTTTGCTTTGAAAGAAGACCTCAGACTTCCACCAACCTTACTAGGGCACTGTTTTGTTTGGCATGGTTCTGTGGTGTGTGTGGGTGTGTGTGTGTGGTTGTGTGGGTTTGTGTGTGTGTGTGTGTGTGTGTGGAGTCTGTGTGTGTGTATGTGTGTGTGGAGTCTCTGTGTGTGGAGTCTGTGTGTGTGTGTGTGTGTAGTCTGTGTTTGTGTGTAGAGTCTGTGTGTGTGTGTATGTGTGTGTGGTGTATTGTGGTGTGGAGTCTGTGTGTGTGTGTGGAGTCTGTGTGTGTGTGTGTGTGTGTGTGGAGTCTGTGTGTGCATATGGAGTCTGTGTATGTGTGTGGAGTCTGTGTGTGTGTGGAATCTGTGTGTATGTGTGTGTGGTGTATTGTGTTGTGTGTGTGTGTGTGTGTGTGTGTGTGTGTGTGTGTTGTTTGGGATCAAACCTTCATACTGTGCAAACTTTATTACTAACTTCTATTCTTCAGCTAATGTCCACATGCTGTAGTAGTTCAATTGGGTATAAAATTTCATTGCTTAGATAAGACAGAATTAAACGTTCTGCTTTTATAACTGTTTGCTTCTTATACAAGAATGGGTGCTTTCTCAAAATAAAATTCTAGGTTGGTATTCTGTATTTAAGGTTTATAAACAAAATAATGTATATAGGTGACAACACTCATCTATTGTATCCTGCTCAGCACTTAATCCCAAGGATAACACCTCCTTTCGGTTCTCAAATGCTCTTTCCTTTGCATGTTGACACATTCCTCCCAAGTGGGACCTACTCCTCTTTTGAGTTCTTCTTTGTGCCACTATTAAATGCCCGAAATGAATTGTTTTTCCAATCTTAATTTTTCTCCTGCTCTTAAAGAATACTCAGCTTCATCCCTCAGCCTTTATAGGCTTTGCAATAGTTCTTTTTCTAGTTCTCTCTCTCTCTTTCTGGTTCCCTCCCTCCCCTCCCTTCCCCTCTCCCTCTCCCTCTCCCCCTCCCCCCTCACTCTCTACTTTTTGTATATCTCATTCTGTCCTATATTATAAGAGTAAAACTTTCCTGCTCACTCTGTTCTAGTCTGGAACATATTAGCACACAGTACATTCGGGTTCACTGGGTTAGAATTATGCACATGGGTATGTTTTTCCTTTAACTTATATGAAAGCATAAACTAAAAGTTTTCTATTGCTTTGGGGATTTGATTTTTAATTATAAAATACTGTCTTTTATTCTTGGGATCATCCATTTCACATTATGTCTTTTATTTATCCATTGTATTTTTATCAAGTCTATCACTTTGCTCAAACATATGACAAATCTCTTAGAAGGTAAAAATACTGAACACACTGGCTTCAGAAAAAGTGTGCTGAGAACTGGGTTAATCCTGTTGCATGTCTTTAGTTCATAATATTTATTTATAAGGTGGCATGTGCTCGTTGATTTCCCAACTATATTGACTTGCCTCATCTTAGATAACTTCAGGGATACTTAAGTAATTATCCAAGCACAACGAATTGTTTAAGATTTTTGTCAAAGAAGACATGTCTTTGAAAAACCATAATACTTTTGTAAAATATGTCATTTATATTAAGAAATAAAGAAATAATCACCAGTCACACAGAAAGTACAGACCATCAGTCCTATGCTTCCATGTTGTGTTTATAGTTAAAGAAAGTATTTTTAAATAATTTTTCAGAACGTATAGCTGACAGAATGACCTCTTTGTCATGCTGTTACTTTAAGAAGATATCTATCTGAGCATCAGTGTGATGCAGCTTTCAACAGAGACATGCTCAACTTTGCCACCTCTCACTGTTGGGCTAAGAATAATTGCATTTGGATTTATACACTAGGGCGTGGGTCTGTCATTACATGGGCATGAGGCACCCTCACTGCTTCCACAATATGCACTAATGTGCTTAAAAATATCTTATAAATCTTCTTCTCTTCAAACTTCTTTATGGCTCATAATTGAACTGTGATCCTTACATGTGAGCCATGTCATGATTTAATATTAGCCAAAATTAATAGCCAACCTTAAGCTTCTTTATCTTGGCCTACAAGCTTCCTGGTCCCTTTGCATTAATAGGTCCTGGGCAGTTTCTGTTATTTAAAGGCTCTTAGGAGTAAATGTATTGGTAATAAAGTACCACATATCTAGCTTTCGTTCAATAATAAAATGCTTGTCGCCATGAGAGACGGAGAAATGCTGGAAACCATGCACCTGGGTAGTCTGTGTCTTTTAGCAGCCTGTTAGCCAGGAAGGAAATTATACAGGTCTTATGAGATATCAAAAACAGATAAAACTTGGGACAATGAAAGAAAATGAGATCCAAAAAGGGAAATATCTAGTTAGAGAACAACAATGAGCCAGTAGAATAAATTGATTTGCTTGTTTTTCAAGGAGTAATTTCCTTATATAAAAAGATCTTTCTTATAGATATTATTTAGAATGTAATATTATTTAAGAATATTATATAGAGTATGCACATATATTATACATATGTTATATTGTTTTGTATATTCATTTTATATATAATACACATATATAATATATATAAGACATATATATGTATAACATAAATGCATGTTACACACACAAACACATTATCATCACCACCATCGTCATCCCTCCAAACCCATGGACTGGCCCTATATAAATGAGTTTGGCCAAACATGGATTGAAAACATTAGATAAAGTGGTATTTGGCTTGTTGCCAATGATCCCCAAGCCTCATGCCTTGACAGAACTCATTGGTATTATATCTAGAATTTTGACATATATTCTATAGGATTAGTAGAAGTAGCAATTAGAAATATTGTATTTGAGTTTTCCATGTGGAAGACTGTCAAGTTTCCTCTAAGTAAGACGTAGAAGAGCTGAAGAGGTGTCTCAGTAGTTAAGGGCACTGAGTGTTCTAGAGGAACCAGGTTCAATCCCCAGCAGCCACATGGTGACTTACAGCCATCTGTAACTGCAGTTCCAGGTGATCTGCCACCTTCTTCTATTCTTTAAAGGAACTGCATACTATGGCACACAGACATACATGTAGGCAAAACACCCACACACATAAAATAAAAAGAAATAAATTTTAAAAAGAAAAGAAGTTGAAGATTATTATCAAAAGGGACAGGGTAGTAGGTAGTGGTCTGCTGCTTGATTCATGTTGTATATGTATGCCATGTTTTAAGCATACATTGTACACTGAATCAAAGTGTGTGTGTGTGTGTGTGTGTGTGTGTGTGTGTTTATAATTAGAACAACCCATCATTCTACAACCCAACTGGATAACACTCTCCAAAGCATATTATTGACTAGTTGTGGAAGACCAAAAATTAGGAGATAGGATATTTCTTGCAGGTGTCAGAAGGCTGCTACTCTTCAGACAGGCAGTTTATGAATACTTCATGCCTCTCATCATGTCCTAAATCTTTCCTCTCTGAAAAGACATGTGCCCTTTGTCAGTGTTCAAAACCCCCTGTTATTAGCTTCCCATGGTCTCGGTGGACCTGTGAGAAAACATTCAAAACCAGTTGTAGATACTGAGTTTCTCTCACATAAACTTTATAATTCTCTTTCTCCACACAGAGTGTTAGTTGCTGATTTTGTTTTGCTATGAAGTAGATAATTCCAGGATATTGAAGCATAATTATGTTTTGATCTAGAGAATGAATAACTATAGAAATAAATAATTCCTATGCAGCCAGACAGGTGGATTTACCATGTTTATGAGAATTGGGATCTACCCGTTCCTTATGTCTGTTGTAAGCAGGATTTAAGAAGCTATAGCACATGGATCTTGAGTGTGTTCCTAAGAACCATCCACACCAGAGCTCTCACAGCAAGGATCTCATCGGGGACCATGTTCAGCAGATGTGCTAGACTGCTACAAGCAAGGAAGTATTGATGTCAACATTTCATCTTGACATATCCTAAGATTAAGGGAGTGTTTTCAGTATCTTTTACCATCACTGACAGCTCAGCTTACAAACACCCCCAAATTCATATCTATAATACATTGCCATATCTATACTACATCACCAATACCCCATAAATTTCCAAAACAAAAATGACTTGTAATACACACACACACACACACACACACACACACACACACACACACACGTACATATTGCCACATTTTTGGTGATTTAAAATTAACTACCCTCAGGCCAGGTGTAGTGGAGTGTGTTCTTGTTCCCTGAAGCTGTTATGGGAGGCTTTTATGGGAGACGCATTTCAGCCCAGGAGCTCAAGACCAGCCTGAGCAACATGGTGTTAACTAGCCTTAAAGAGAAAATAAGTCATTGAGCTCCTATAAAATCCATTCATTAAGAGAACAGCTCCAGTTGCAGATTTTAAAAAAGAAAGAAAGAAAAGAAAAAAAAGAGAAAAAACCACTTTCCCTGAATTTTTACTTTTGTCTGTGGGAGGAAGGCAATAGGTTTGATGGGCATTTGAATAATCACAATTAGCTATCTCTCCATGCCAGCCAAACTGCAATATGGAGAGGTGTATCTCTCAGATTTCCTTTGAAATGATCTGTGTTGCTCCAAGTATGTTTTATCAAAGCATTTTCTGGGGCAACAGATCGGAAAACATAAACTTTATGTAGTATTGCTCCTCCTCGGTTATGTCTCTTTAATATGTTCTTTCTTTTTGAAGATAAAAGTACATAAAAGAGTTCTGGGAAAGCAGCTAAATGTCATAAACACCCTTCACTCCCTCCCCCAGGGCTCCATAGCCCAAAAGTTAGAAATGGTTTGATGGAAGTGGTGACTGCCTTGATCTTGTTGGAATGCTCCGCCTTCATTGTCGTCTTCTGTCTGCGGGAGGCAGATCCTGCCTTGCAGTCACTCCTGGGAGGGTACGGAGGTATTTCTGGCAGCCATGTTTTCCAAACACAACATTGAGACACATGGCCTGATAGTGACATAATATTTGAAGTAGAGGTCGTGCTCAGAGACCCAGAACATATGTCTATTTTTCCTATAAAAAGAGACCATTTAAGACACTGTCTAGATTTTTTTAGTCACAGAAAGGCACATTTCTTCATTCCTTATTTTCGTTTTTTAAAATATTACCTACTGATCACAAAAGTAATCAACTTTCCCTTGAAAGTGTTCCTGTGGTTGTTTGAAAGCCACCCTGTTGACGACAGACAGAGCTAACTTCTAAGCCATCGAGAAAGAAACGCAAAGCAGACTGCCAAACATATTATGAATATATTGCTCTCCTTAAAGATGCTAGCTGGTTTTTCACACTGGAGTATTGACTAACTGTCTGTGCTTGATGTATGCTTTACCAGCCTGTGCCGACTTATGGCTAGAGCTTAACTTGTTAGCTCTGCTTTTGCAGCCCATTCAGAATAACTACAGATGCCCGGAGATATTAAAATTGACTGCTCAAATGGACTCGGTGTGGGAGTTTCATTGGTTTTAAATTGATAACAGCTGAAAGAGTGCATGATTAAAATGTACACAGGCATAGAGCGTATGAACTCTTAGGAACAGGCTCCAGTACTGTGGGAAATGTTTTTTCCCCTTCATTTTTCTACTATAGTTTCTTTTAGACAATCTTTGTCCAAATTTTAAAATAAAAAAAAAAAAATTCAGGATCTTAAAGAAGAAATAATTCTGCACAAACTGACTTATACAGTGGGTTTCTAGTCTGTAGGGGAAGTTTAAGTTAAGTAGTGTTCCAGAAGATGGCAATTGTGTAGACTTCCCAGGCATTTGAGTTAAATAACCTGTATAGGAAGCATAAACTGTCATAATAGAGGAGTCAGAGTGCCATGTAGATCTCTTTTTTTTTAACTCATAAAAACTAGAGTCCCCAAATGCCTTACCACGGATAATTCAAACAAAGGCTCATCCTCTCTTACTCACTCCCTTGGGAAATGTTATTATTGTTTTCATTATTTAAATGAAATGAATGTATGTTCTAAATATTTTTTTCAAACAAGCAGAAAAAAAAGAATAATGTGGAAGAGGAATAAGGAAACTTTTCTTCCTCCTAAAATTAGCTACCCCTTACACAAGGCAAGTTCTACTGAATGCATATTTACAATTTAATAGTAGCTAGGGGAAAGACCCAGTAAAGGAAAGAATTCAGAAATATTTAAAGTTTATAATACAAGCCTTCTATAACTCATATTTTTTCTGAGCCCAGGCATTTTCTGTACAATTTTCTGTGTTAACTATGCTCTATCTTCAAATATCTCTGCTATTTTAGCATTGATATTTCATTAAAATGTTCTGTGCACTTCCTAGGCTAACTGAGAAAGCATTTGGGTTGGCTGAGGAACTGGAAGGCTGAGTGATATCTACCAAACTCACTTTACTATTTTGAGATAAAAATCTAAATCACTGTGCTCATTAGCATAGTCCCAACTTTGCAGCAGTTATTTGCCTAGTTTTAAACAAGACTTTCAAAATATTTGGGGCAATAATATTAGAAGAGAATTAGACGTAAGCCTAGACATTCAAGAAAACCAAATATAAATTATGTCCTAATGTAGGACACAAAATAGACCATGAATAATTTTGGTCAAGTGGTGCAAGAAAATCTGACATGTATTTAATTCTCAAACTTTGTTTAGAAGAATAATCTTTATTCTCCTTACTTATTGAATTTTGCCCAAATTATAGTCTCTACAGCTGGACAAAAATCATAAAACGGCCTCGCTTGACACCTTTCCGAGAGCCACATAACTGTTGGATTTGTGCTTTTGTTACGGTAGCTTGTGCTCATAGTCATCTTTCATAAGAACCTACCGCCAGGAGTGTTGTTTCCATAGGAGATTGATGCCTCTAAAAACAGAGCAAAAGATAAATTCCAATAACTTTCAAAGCTTGCTGAGCTCCAATACTTTAATGATTTTCTTATCTAACCACATTAGACAGGAAGGAAATTTTCGAGGAGATGTCATCCAAGTTAAACACATGGGAAGGCCATTAACTAGAATATATCAGTTCTAACATGTCCCTTTGAACTTATAACTCAAATTCATAGGAGAGAAAGAAAAGATAGAGCGGGAAGAGGCCTGGCCTTAGTTAACCTCACAATGAAGGAATTTATCACATGACTAGAAGCTGGGAAATAACAAAGTAGATGGTCTGAAAATAATGTTCAAAGGATATCTTCATATCTTAAGATTTCAAATAAGCTAACTGCCAGAAAAGCCATTACCCCTGAACTCCCTCCTACATCTTTCTGTGAAGAGCAGAATACTGTGGATGTCCACATTCCAAATGCACTAAGGCTTTAAGAATGTTTCAGTTTTGTATCTTAAAAAATAATTAGCATACACTGTCCAATATTATGTAAAAGTTTTGTCAGGACCTCATTTAGTGTTGTTTCAGAGACAAATAACATGTAAAAAGTAGAAAGACTTTCCATGTTGTAGTAAGAGACATTTATCAATTCCCACGATTAGTAGCTATAGTGTGGACTTTATCAAAAGCCCAGATGAAGCCTCTGTTAGTGGCCCAGGTGTGACTCTCCAAGAAGCTACTATAGACAAGACCATTGACCTTCAAATTCATGTGCAGACATGAAACTTTGACACTCATCTGAGACTGAAATTAAGAATCTGTACTGGTTAATCAGGCATACCCTCTAAAGTCTATAAGTAGTCTCTATTGGAAAAAGCCTGAGCCTTTTGTCTCCATTATAACGAGACTTGGGATCCAGAGTCAAAGAACATCTAAGAAAATATTCAACTCTTTCTTGAAAGAAAGTGATACTTATTCACAAAGGTTATACTTAGTTTTGCAATATTAGGCACACTTGAAATAATTACATATTTAAACATCGATTTCTCTTCTTGAGTGTGAGAACTGACACCGTGCTAGTTAATGGAGATATGCAAGTTAGTCAAGACTCTTGCTCTATTATTCAGAAGACAATCCTGTTCTATTTATTGAGGAAAACGGCACATTGTGAACCACCAGGAGCACTAAATTTTAAAATAGATTTGATGTCTAGTTTTGTCTTTACTGCTTACATGTTTTGTAAATTTGGGCAAGGTGATAAAATTATCTGTCTTCACACATTCCTAATAATATCTCTTAGGATTGTTGACATGTTATAAAGAGCAATTACTGTAACAAATACTGATTGCTAATTGTATGCTCTATTTCTAACTCATCTTATCAGTGTATAGCATTCTCCTGATCACAGAGAACACACTCTGAATTTGCCCAAACAGATTGATCTTGGTACAAGACTGTGACATTGCACTAATTAAGTCAGTGTCTTCAACATCCGTGTACCTAGCTCTGTGCTCAGTCAAAGGATGGTGCTTGCTTATCCTTCTATTTGAGTTTTGATTGTCATTTATGTAGCCCAGCAACATATATACATTGAAACATTGTGTTACTAGAGGGTATACACTTCCATAATGCTCCTGAAATGTGAGTGAAAAAAATAAATGTGCAAAAATGTACTGTAACATATCAAATGCCAGATGCTTTAAGAAGCATTCAGGTAACAAATTTGGGGAAAATTATAAGCAGAAAATATGGGGAAGATTAAGATTCTATGGTCTTTAGGGTGAGTCTCTGGGTTGACATATTTGGATTTTGGAGACATGCAAACTGTGCAACTTTAGGAAAGCCTGGAGGACACGGAGTGGTTGGGATAAAAGGATGACGATTTAACGGCAACAGTGACTTGTTGTAGGTATTTGGACCACTCTGAGCTTAAGCGATTTGTATGGAAAGTTTATGTGTGAAGTTTTTCTACTCATTAAAATAATAATAATAATAAGTATTTTATGTACTTTAAAAGATTTACTGAGGACCTATCGTGTACCAAGCAGTATGTAAATATTGGGGTCACAAAAGATGAGAAAGTTGTGCCTCCCTTCTGCGAAGTGAACCTCTTCAGTCCTTCTACAGAGATAATTCAAAGTTAACAGTTTCATATACATAGCCAGCACAACCATCTCCAGTAGAAGGCTGATGGAAAGACATCAGAAAGAGGCACTGTTGAACTGTTTGCATTAGATGATGTGACCTAGATTTGTTTGGTTTTTATAAACTCCTAACAGAACTGTGTTTCTACAGGCTGTCTCCTACAGAAACAAAATTCCCCAGTTCTTAATAGGAGTGCTGGAGTACATTGCCTAGAATAAGATATGATATAGCCCTCCTGCCCTTTGTTTATGTTTTGTTTAGTTTTTTTTTTTCTCTTTTAGACGCTGTCCTCCATACACTGCCCAAAGAAAGCATATTACTGCAATTGGACAAACAGCAATCTTGAAAGTTAGCTGTTTCCCTGCCTAGAGCAACTATGCTTTAGGAAGCTTCCAGGTAGCCATGCTCAATTCCTCTTGATGCTCCTGTTCTCACCAGAGAATGCAAGAAGACTGTTCTTTGCTCTTCCTTTTTGCAAGTGTAGATGGTTTTCAAAGACCTAAAGCATCGCTTGGAGGCTTTGAATCTCACAAGGTGAAAAAAAAACTGCTCATTCCTTTGTGTCTGGAGCTGTTTCCTTAACAGAATTCATTCCTAGCCCCTGGATATAGCTGTAATACATGTATCCTTCGCCTTCTCTTAGAACTCTCATTGACCTCAGCAAGTTCACAAACAGTACTTCAGCTAAAATCAACTCTTATGGGAAAACATAAGGGGCTATAGACATCATTCTGCCTGTTCAATAGACATTTCCAACTGAGATCTCTATTCCATTTCTAGAGCACTTTCACATCCCAATAAGAAATCCTGTTGCCTGGGTCTGAAGAGTAGCCTTGACCCAGAAAATGTACAAGATACAAAATGGCCTCTCCCAATAGGATGCCTAGTTACTCTGTTTTGTGGGTAAATTTTGGGTAGATTGGGTGTTTTAGAAATGCCTTTGAATTGACCCTTTCTGCAGTAAGAGCTGAAAATTGAGAAAAAAAAACAGTATTTGACTAGAAACCCCGAAAAAAGACAACTTGTTTTAAGAATGTGTGCATCATGGCCTTCTAATTTGGAATCATAATCTCTCCTTTCTAATTACATTGCTGAAAATGGATTTCCATTTATTTACACAGAATAACTAGTGAGCCACATTGCTTCAAACAACCTACTCAGAATGGGAATTTCTAAGCACAGCTTTCACTCACCCAACCAAGCTACCCAATGCTCCACAGAGCCACATGACTCTCAGGCTCTTAGTATGGTTTATTATAAAATCCTTTACCTGCCTCAAAGCACTTCTCATCAAAAGCCACTTCTAAGCCAAAGCTGAGGACTAAAGAATGCCTTTAACAGAATCCTAAAATAGCTTTTAACCCGGGGCTGAGAGAGAAAGTGCTTTTAACCTAAAGTGCTTTCCTCTTTCGTACTTCAGCACATACCTAGTGCTCAGCCTTAGTGGCTTGAAGAACACCCTTAAGACCCAAATGAAAGAGACTCCATTATAGATATTCAAACCTGTTATATTAATACATTACAAGCAATATTTGAAATCATTAAGCAGTTTTACTCCTACTGACTTTGAGCCTTTTCTTATTGAACTCTACATTCATGCAAATAAATTGAAGTCTTTACCACTTGGGATTCTAACAAATCTATGCAGATAATAGAGAGAATACAGTCTTCTTACCTAGAGTTTGCTTAATTCTCGAGTTAAAATCTCTGTGCTTTCCCCAACCAGAAAGAAATTTTCGATTCTTAATCACTGGATAATGTTTTCATCTTCAGTCTATATTAGTTGGCCTGAAAGGATAAATTATTTAGAATTAGTTCACTTAATTTGCCTAAATGATATGCATCAGATTCTCTCCTTCTAATGGCAATTATCTATAATTTATAAAGAGAATTTAAATTTTATTTATTTCAAATTTGTAAAAAATTATAAATAAAATCATTTATTGCACAGTAGTGTCTACCCTCAATAAAGCAGCCCTTCAGCAGCCCTTCCTAGTTCAAGAACATGATGCTTGGTGATGACTTTAACTGGAGATGAATTATTCTAAGCTTTGTGATTAAGTAGGTGAATTCTATGAAATGTCTATTGAAAGAATCGGTAAACAAATATTGGAAAAGATAGCAAACTTTGACATTTGAATTTTATAAACGATCCTCTTTCTATTGTTGACTCTAACCATAACTCTAAAGAGGCAAAGATGAGCAAATGAAAAGTACAAAACTTTGTCAACTCCCACTGCTAAGAAACACTCTCTGAAGAACAAGTATCTGCTCATAGCAATCATATAAAACTCACGGAGTGAACTAAAGTGTATTTCCCTACTGTCAACTGATAATGTCTTGTCTTTAGATTTAAATAACTTAATTTTATAAAACATATTTTTCTTTCTCACTTTTGTCTTTCATTCATTAATGTATTGATTTAATGACTGGAAGTACCTAAGGCATACATATAGTAATGTAATGCATACATATAAAAACAAGAGGAGGAGGCTGCATTTCTCTTTTCCTACCATGCAAAGTCTCTGTTACCTTGAACACTAGATTTTCACTTAGTGAACTTTGAGTCTCTTCTACACTTTTCAGCTGAAAGTCACCAACACCCTGAAACTATCCTAGTATTCTTCCCTCTCGCTAATTTCAGCTTCTGTTTCCAAAGCTATTATGTCATGTTTTCATATCATCCTTTTAGACTATGGACTGTGAATGTAGACACCATCTTATTCATCTCTGTCCATCATGGGTACATATTGCTGTGGATGAGACTAGAAACTCAGATCGGGGGCACCTCTTTGGTGGGTCTTGCTCTTCTCCTCCTCCTCATTTCTTGGCTATCTTTTCTCTATTCTTCTTATTCTTCAACTATTGGACCCTGTTCAAACATTCTGGGGCTGAAATATTCCATCCCTGTGGCTTCTAATTCCATCAGTAGGTTGATATTCTCCAAACTTAAAACGTCAGCCTCACACTCCAGACTTGCATATTCAAATGTCTATTTGACATCTTCCTGGGTGCTTGGTAGACATCTCAAATTTATCCAGAGCAACCCTTGATTCCCTGGCTCCCACGTGTTCTCTATTTCAGGAAATACCACAGCCATGTGCCAGCTGGAGTCACCCTCCACTCTAACTTTGTCTCTTTCACTTCCATCAGCAAATCCTGCCTAAAAATATATTCTAAATTAAACCACTTTTAGTCACTTCCGTTATTACCATCCTTATCCAAGTTCCATCCTTTCCCTGGGGAATATTTTACCAGCCCCCTGCCTGGCCTCTCTGCTTCTCTGCTTGACCTTCTTAAATTTAGTCTCTACACAACAACTGCTCCAAGGAATCATTTAGAGATATAAATCATACAATTCACCCCCTGTTCAACCATCTCCAATTCCTTCACATAAAACCATATTCAAAGTTAGGTTTAGTGTCCTCTTATGACCTTTGTGTTTCTACCTGCTTTGGCCTCCAGCACTTTGGCCTATCTTTTCAGTTTGCTCAGCACTGCCCTGCTTCATAGTCACCCTATGCCAGCCACCCAACCCTCTAAGCCATAGCTTTCTCTAGCAGCCCTCGGAGTTTTCTGTCGCCCTGTGTGTTTACATTGCTCAGTTCTCTCAGAAGACTTTCATTCAGAGACGTCTTCATTGGATATACCACAAGCTCTACCTCTTCAGTACATACAGTATGTAGTATGTAATACATAGTATATAATATAACATTTTTACTATTTCTGAAAGATATTGAAAAATCTTGGATGGCTACTTTGAATGGATGAAATTATATCATATGGAAATTCTTTTATCTTTCTCTCTACTATTGTGATTCAGGGTGTGTGTGTGTGTGTGTGTGTGTGTGTGTGTGTGTGAAGAGGGAAGAGTTTTGTGCAAGCAGAGAGTATGAGTCAAAGTTGCCTTTTCTAAAAAAAACAAACACCGAATTCCATGCTCGCTGTGCCATTGGGTTGGTGAGTTGAAGATACTAATTTCTTTCTGGCTGCTGA
This sequence comes from Arvicanthis niloticus, assembly GCF_011762505.2. NCBI lineage: Eukaryota > Metazoa > Chordata > Mammalia > Rodentia > Muridae > Arvicanthis > Arvicanthis niloticus. The sequence continues at coordinate 21,794,276 of NC_047659.1, forward strand.
ACACTCTTGGAAGATCCCACTTAACCAATCAGAAAAAAAAAAGCACAGTTAGGGTGTAATTCCATGCAAGCTTAAATGAATAGGAACTTTATGAAAGGACATCCTCCATGAATCTGTGGGAAGTAGACACTCCTAGAAGTCTAAAATGGGAAGACAAAAACTATGTAGGGTACAGGGAAGAACATTGCATTTCCTTCTGTATGGTAGCTAGCTTTCACCAAAATACACCCTTCCTCAGCTCTAGTCAAAGAATGCTACTGCCATGACAGCCAGCTGTACATCTTCAAATGAAACAATCAGCCTCTCACTCTATACACCAGACTGGAGATAGCTGCATTGTCTCGGCAAATCTCCAGGCCAATCTTGCCCTTGCCCTAGTGGGTGCTGTTATCGCCTACCATAGATTGTAGAGCTTTGAGCTTTAGCCAAGTAAAATGGACATGAATGAACAAACAGAAGCAAGGTACGTATATAGCATTTGGAAATGCCTGCTTATTTACAATTTAAAATACTGAAAAGTTGGAAGCATCTATTATTTTTCTTGTTCTTGTCTCTTATGTCAAGTCATAAGGCAATTAGAGGTTCATGCTAAAAGTGCAGCAGAAACTCGTCTGGATGTTTTGTATTTATAGACCAAAAGGCAGTTGCTTATACTTTTAATGAAAACCATGAAGTTTGAAAAAAAAAAAAAAATCAAGCACTTTCTAAAGCACTAAAGACAAACGTGATAGTACACTCATCTTTCAGCACTAGATAGACGTCTGCTTTTCATACAGACATAAACTCCAGTCAAGTGCTCATTGCATACTGTCTCAGTAAAGCTTATTTGAAGAGAAGAGAAGCAACCGTAAGAAGTGAGCTAAAAGAGATTTAAAAAGGGAACAACTACTGCCTAAACATGAGCTGAACAATGATGATACCAATAGACATGTCAAAGTATGTAGAGGAAAGTCCATAGGTTTCACCACAACATGAAGAACTACAGGCAACTGAGGAATGAAGAGTGGGAGGAACAGTGCTCTCCTGAGAATAGCACAACTGGTTATCTAGTACCAAATGGTTAGCCCAGAAAACATACAAACAAGGAATCTTATGCATACTTCTTTGGTTATACTTAGAAAGATATATGTATATACACACATTCATCTATGCATGTAATTACAATTAATAAAGAAAGGCCATAGATTTAAAAAAATAGGCAGAAGGGGTACATGAAAAGATTTAAAGGGGATAAAAGAAAAGGGAATAATGCTATGTATATTATTATAATCTCAAAAAAAGAAAAGAAAATAGAAAAAATTAAAATAAAGAATTCATTTAAACTGCTAAAATTACATAGTAAGGATATTATTTGCATTTTATACTATCCCCTTCATCTCCCTTATGACAACATATTAAAAATTATCTGCCTGTATGTGACATTTTGGAGAGAGAAAAATTCAAGTGAATGTGACCTTCGTTGAAAGCCAAGAGGGTTATATGTTTTCTTTCCTTGTATATATTGTCTTCATCCTTCACTGAAACTAATGTAATTGAAATTTGACTACACTAGGGTTAGTGTTGCTGCTTGTGTATGAACATGGTAGTTCTCTGACTTCATGTTTCATGATGCCTTGATCATTTAGTCTCAAAGCATCTCTAAGTCTAACCACTTAGACGATAGTCGTTGTGTTTCTTCCATATCTACTCCTCAATCTCTTATATAATCATCCATTGTGTTAATGTAAACACAGTGTTGTATGTTTCTTAAACATGGGCAGCTGATCACCTCAATAAGTACATCCCATTTCGATGATCATTGTCTGCTTAGCTTCTGAGCTGGACAGTCCAGGTTCCTACTTTCTGCCCCCATCTCCACTCCTCACAATGTGTCATCCTCAGTGCTTTAGTGGCTTGCCTTCCTGAAAACAGAACATCATTTTGAAAAGTGTGCAGAGACTGTCTTCTAGGTAAATGATGGTAACACTGTCACATTATTTGAACATTTAACTGCATGTATTGAGTAGTTCTCCTCGTAGTTTTGATTCATTTGGAATCCAGCTGACAAAGAACCCATTACTGGGTGTTCTTCCCATAATTTGTCAAAAACTATACAGCAGCAAGGAGGGAGAATGAAGCTAATTTGTAGTCTGGGTGACTTAACCTGGTTATGCTGATGAACTAACTAAATCGGTCAAAAGTTTGAGAGCTTAAAGATTAAAACCCACCATTCTCAAGTTAAACTCTAATTCATTATGTAAACAACATGATTTATAAGTGCAGTCATGTGGAAGGTCTATTTATTTTTCTCACCAAAAGATGCTTTCAATGAAAAATCACAGAAAATGGATTTTCTCCAAACAATGTGTTGCCTGCCACCCTTGGTATAAACGCTACAGCAGTAGGCTGGAGATATAATGATCACACTTGCCAAGGCCAGAGACGTTTGCAGAGGATTCCAAAAATATTGACACCTCAGGCAAGAGGCCTTTTCTAAATACAAAACAAAAGTTGTTAAGACAGGAAGAAAAGATTAGCAGTGAGCCCACAGATGGGGATGTAGGTGGGGAGTTAGGAACTCGGGGTTCTGGGAAGGCTCCCATTTTTGAATATCCATAAGGAGGAGGAAAGCAGAAATAATCCTTAATGGTGTGCCAGGCAACAAGCATGGAGTTTAGGGGCAAAGCTGGTCATGTAAGCTTGCCAAGAAAAGAGAATTTCTCCTCTTTCCCTCCCCCTTGTCTACACTATTTTAAGACAGAAAGTCAAACACTTTCCTGTAACATAAAGGTTCTCCTTGGTATGTTGAACTTTGGACTTGGTCAGATCTGCAGATGGGAGGCAATTCTAAATTTACCCTTAGATTTGATATTATTTTACATCTATCTATATAAGATTCTTTCTTTAATAAGATTTCCCAACCCTCTGAGAGGAGTAATTCATAACGTATGTTGAAGTCCAATGTTCTGCTGGAGATTATTTTCACTTGCAAATTCATAGAAAATGGACAACCCAGATATGTAAGAATGAAAATTTTCTGATTACTTAACTGTCTAGTTCAAAGGTACAGATTGTGTGGGGTGCGACTGAACCTAAGAGTACAAAATGTTGTATAGTTTCATAGTCCTCCTTCAGCTCTGTTCTTCATTTTTGCCCTAATTCTTCTGTGTGTCCTTCCAGAGAAATTTGATGTATACAATCTGCTTCCTGTCCAATACCCTCTGGAATGGTGGAGATCCTACCAAGTCATTTTGTTGCTCTTGGCCCTTTATATTGTAATTGTGTCCTTTTTTGTTTGTTTGTTTGTTTGCAATCTCCTGGGAAGTGCTATGTCCATGCTTTAGTCACATTTACAATAGCAACACACAGAAAACAACTTGAACAGATGTTATCAAGATAAGTAGAGGGAAACCTTTGTGATTTAGGACTTGGGAAGTCTAAGTGCCATGGAAAAGATGTAGTTGCTATGGATGGCTTTTGTGCATATGTTTCATTCACCAGTTTCTTCCATGTAGAATTGCTTTGTTCACATAGTCATCCCATATAGCCAGCTCAGAAGGGGCTGTAAAATTCTCAGTGTTTAACTCTAGGCAGCCTCACAGCTCAAATCTATAAACGATACTATCCTCAATCTCTCTACATCTGGATTTTCAATTTCTTGAAGGAGGTCCCAGTTTGATCCAGAAGACAGCCCCAATGGACCTTGATGGATCATGTGGGAGCTGAGACCCTGTTTTCCAGAGCAATTCACTCTTGAGTAAAGAAAATACATCTTAAGAAAGATGTAAGAAATGTGGGTCCCTGCTCCGGAGGGTTTCCCACAAAGATCTCTCTCCCGGCCGAGTGTGGGGGTCCAGGCCAAGGGGATAGAGTGCGAGCAGGGAGGGGCAATCACCTTTGCTGCCTCCTTTACTGCCTCTGCCCGAGTCTCTGCTGTTGCCACTCAGTTGCTTCCAGGTGCTGCACCTGTCTCTCTACACTGAGCCGTCTGGGGTGGCCTAGATAGCAAGAAGGGGAGGGGCCTGAAGGTATTTTCTGGACAGCAGATCTCTTCCCAAGTGCTACTGCTCTTGCGACAGAAACTCTCCACAATGGAATAATTCTCGCACACCTTTACTTCTCCCGAATAGGGCTTTTATATACAGTTTGGGGGTGGGTCAGGGTCTGGCAGCAGATAACATCTATTGGTTTGGTCTGAGAACTTGGAGATACCTCATCTACATGTGGGAGAGCCTGAGGCACTGTTCCTCATGACTTATGGCCATAGACCTCTCTGTGGGAGGGGCTGTGGAGGGCTGAAGCTAAGTGAATGGAACCAGGAGCCCAGAACCAAAGTCGAACACTTGCCGTCCCATTAGGGTCTGGGGTTCGAGGCCTGTGCTCGACCAGGTGCCCAGCTGCCTCTCACAACCCACCGCCCCACAAAGAAATATAAGAAGCATTAGTTAATCAATAAATACTGAACTCAAACACTTTCTAGCTACTGAAATGTAAAATATTTAGGTTTGGTGAGGTCGTTTTGCTTTGTTTTGTTTTACTTCCTAGGGCATTATTGGTAATGAAAGAAGGATAGCATTTTTTGTGGGATACCCATTTTTCTGGATGGCCCTGTTACCCACTCACCAATCAAAAATACAGTACAGTTGATTTTTCTATCTATCCCAAGCCAAACACCATGCCCTACAGCCTTTTCTAACTCATTTTTTCCACATCTTCTTCCCAAGACTTCTACAAAACCATCCGATTTCCATTGTTATTGCTCTGCTAAGATGACTTTCTTTACAATCACCCGTATCTTAAAAGTTGTCAGAAGCCAAAGGCAGCTTCTCGTATTTGTCTCCATCACCATTCTGCTACATCTAAAAGCCTTAATTTCACTATTAAGTTCCAATCTCCATTCTTGAACCTCTCATGCTTCCTCAACCAAAAAGAAGGAAGTGGGAGGTTGTCATTGCCTGCTGGATTTTGTTACATCCTATGCGTGCTTCTCAGACCCACTGGGTCATGAGTCTCTTCCCTTCTGCTTCATTTTCATCTTTTGTTGCTCATAGCCTAAATCTTTGTGACCGTGAACAGCAATTCAGTATCTATGACTTAGAGGTTTGTTTGTTTTTTTCTGTAAAATTAATGTAATAACATCTACCATCAACACAATGAAGACTGATTAGCAGGTTAAATATGTAAAATATACAAAAAAAAAAAAAAAGCTAAAGTCATAATATTCCACCTTATATTTTCAGCTTTACCAGAGGGAAAAGCAACCTTTAGTCAGTACTGGGAGCTACTGCAGTACTGGGCAGCAACCTAAAGTCATGAACCACTGTTATTGTATTAGCAGGAAAACAAATGGAATTCCAAAAAGAACTATGTTGGCAAGTTCTGGTGTCTGGCAATTCATAAAACACACTTTAGCATAAGGTATTTTCCTTTTTGATACTATTATTATTTTTTTAGAACTTCATACATTTGCATCAGTATCATTCTTCCCTCTTCCTGTCTAATCCTCCCAAGTTCATGATCTCTTTTAAATTGTTATTATTACATGTTATGGCAATTTGAATGAGGAGTCCATGTCTCTATAGGCTCATATATTTAAACACCATGATTGTTTACTGTAATAGCACAAATTACATTTTACTGGGACTACTGTGAAAGTCTTGTAGGAAGTGTCCATTAAGCTATAGACACTTCCAGGCTGTAATGCAACCTGTCTACTATCTGGCATGTAATAGTGAATGAGTGATGAATGAAGGAAACTTTGCATTCTCTACACTATTCAGCATATGCCAGGTGTTCACTGCTATCTACTGAACTGAGTTGTGTAGAATTAAAAACACGGAATAAGAAATGCCATAGTATTTTGTAAGGTATAACAAGAATAAATATTAAGGTTTAAATAACTTCCTTTGGGATTTATACATACACTGAACTAAAACTGAGCATATTCTTTCTTATTTGTGGCTAATTTCATATCTTATAATTGTCTTTCTAGTCTCAGTCTTCATGTCCAGCTACTTCTTGTTCTTTTCATCTGACAGCACAGGTTAAACCATATTTTACCATAAACCTGAATTCCAATTGAAGTTGAATCAGCAAGCTATTGCTGAATAACAAACAGAACTTTGAAGCACATAGGATAATATACAGCGGGAGTGTGTCATGTGGGACCTAGAACAGGTCTGGCTGTGCAGGCCTGCTTTATATGATGTCTGGTTGACCTTCTAAACATTGGGTTGAGTTCTGGACATACATGTTTATCCCAGAGCAGAGGGTGACAGGGCAGTAGCTAGCCAGGGAACAACAGAGAAACAAGTTGAGGGGAAGATTGCAATGCTCCCTAAGACTTTTATCTGAAACTGATACATTTCTGTTCACATTACACCACCCCAAACCACTTGCAGATCAAGCCCTGGGTCAGAGCATATGAGGAGACATAACTGCCATGTACTCTAATAAATGGAACCTTATGGTCACAGGGTAGACAATATAAACCCACACTCTTAACTCCAAAAAGATAAAAATCATGAACAAAACAAAATCTATACCATTATCCTGAGTTTGGTATTCACATCTTTCCTAGACTCTGTGTTGCCTATTTAGCTAAGACACTAGTATCTAATCAACCCATCCTCTGTGCTGCCATGCTCTTTATAAACTATCAAATAGACTCAGGTTATGCATGACCTAACCATAGATCAAGCAGAATTATGGTTGTAATACACACTTCACTATAAAAAGTCAAGCAACCTGCTAATGTTCCTCCATATTGGTTAGGATGTCTTTGGCTGCAAGTAGTAGACAATCCTGTTTAAAAATAATAGCACATAAGAAATCTACAGAAGGGCTTCATGGTTGGTATATTACATGTCCCATTGCTTTCTTTTGTAAAGCAAGTTAGCCTTTGTTCTAAACCTTGTCTCATAGTGGCATGAATGCTCAAATAGATCCAAGTGCTACCACAAGGTGATGTTCCACTTGGGAACAAGGAGAGAAAGTGTCTCTTTTTCTACAATCTTTTTATAAGGGAAGAAAGTAAAGTCTCTGGGCACACACCAAGGTCACTTTTCTATGTTGCTTGTCCAGACTATCTCATCATCCAGAAGTGCAGGGATGTAGACTTTAGTCAAGAATAATTTTGGGTTATGTCTTATGAATTCTATTACATTTCTATTGACTATGTGATTTTGTGTGCACATAAATACATATGTGTGTAGGTATTTGCATGTTTCTTTTACTGTTTAGAGATCAAAGGAAATGTCCTAGGAATTGTTCTCTGTTTGGATCAGAGGAATTTTAATTGGGCTTCTTGGCAGCAAGTGGCATTACCTGTTGGGCCATTCGGCCATCCTGAGTGAATTCTAAGAACAAAAAAAGAACTTATAAAGAAAGGTCTTATTTGTAGGAGATCATTATTATCTGTCAAATAACTGAGCCTAGTTGACAAAATATAGGACACATCATAATACATATTCACTTTTTTTTCAAGCTTAGTTCAAGATTTCAATAAGCCCTGAATTTTCCCTGAATGAAGCACCCTGGACATACTGCCACTCTCTCAAGTGTTAGCACATGCTATCCTCCATCTCCACAAATGCCCATGTGTCTCTTTCTTAGTTTTCTACTCAAGTCCTATTTATATCTGAGGGCTGGCTCATCTCTTTGCTGGGAAGTTGTACATGGGGACGGCTGAGCTGACCTTTTCTATATACTCCCACAATGCATCTTTATGAACCCAGACACAGCATGTTTACAATAGCATGCTCTTTTTTTCCCCCTTTGGTGTCAGTCTCCTACACAGCATACTTGCAAAGGATGGAGAGTGCAAGGCATCACAATGCATATAGGGGATATTCTGGGGTTATTGTGCTACATAATAAACACTTGTGATTGTCTTTCACAGATAACTAAGTGGATTAAAGAGGAAATTTAAGGGAAGAAAGCAAAATCTCCAGACACACCAAAAGTCGCTTTCTATGTTGCTTATTTAGCCCATCCATTTCTTTTTTCATCCAAGTAAAAAAGAAAGCAAAACAAAGCTCTATTAGAAATTTAGCACTCACTTCATGACAGCATCTCCTTTTCCTTAAATGACTTTCATCCAAAGTAATTTCCTCCTTCTCCTCCCTCTCTCCCTCTCCTCCCTCTCCCTCTCCCTCTCCCTCTCCCTCCCCCTCCCCCTCCCCCTCCCCCTCCCCCTCCCCCTCCCCCTCCCCCTCCCCCTCTCCTCCCCTCCCTCTCCCTCTCCCTCTCCCTCTCCCTCTCCCTCTCCCTCTCCCTCTCCCTCTCCCTCTCCCTCTCCCTCTCCCTCTCCCTCTCCCTCTCCCTCTCCCTCTCCCTCTCCCTCTCCCTCTCCCTCTCCCTCTCCCTCTCCCTCTCCCTCTCCCTCTCCCTCTCCCTCTCCCTCTCCCTCTCCCTCTCCCTCTCCCTCTCCCTCTCCCTCTCCCTCTCCCTCTCCCTGTTTCTCTCCCCCTCCCTCTCCCTCCCTCCCTCTGTCCCTCCCTCCCTCCCTCCCTCTGTCCCTCCCTCCCTCCCTCCCTCCCTCCCTCCTCTCTGCTTTATTTGAGGATGGGGCTTATCTCCACTTGACATGTTAGCCCTATGTTAACTACGTAGTTTATTTAACTTACTTAGAATTCAAATCCAGAAGGGTCAAGGTCATACAGTTACTATGTGTCTCTAAGACTCACACAATATTTATACATAATGGAAGTTTACCAAAACTGTTTTGAATTGTCAGTAAGGGAATTGTAGAAATGAAAACTAACTCTCTCTCTCTCTCTCTCTCTCTCTCTCTCTCTCTCTCTCTTGCTCTCTTCCTCCCTCCCTCTCAAGCATGAAAAGATGTACACCTATGTTGGAGGGCATCATTTTTATCACTCAGCATCTCTCAAGTTGCTTGCTGTATCAGTCCTATAGTATTAGAAAATTCTAGTATATATATTTACAACGTGAACTGGCTAACTGACCACTTTGTTGCTGTGCAGATAGAAGAGTCAATCAACATTTTTGCAATAGACATAAATTATGAAGTCTACTAATAGGTTTATATGTTGCACTAATGTTTCCTGACTATGACCTCTAGCCATTGTAAAATATTTGCTCTGAAGTTCTAGGCAATTTTTCTTAGGTAATATTTATGTCACTCTTTATTACAGGGATGCTCACCGTTTGGAACAAATCTCTGCTACCTCATCAAGTGTTCAAAACATATACAATTGTTTGCCATTTCTTTATACTATCTGAGTTTTGAGTATATCTTCTTCCTGTCTCTTGTATAAACACATGTTTCCACATCAGAGTGTGTTATTAATAGTGCATTAGCCTAACTTGATTTCCTCCATGACATTTTTTACCAGCACACCCCAATACATAGGCAATAGATGTAAATTCAGCTTCCTTGAGATCTCAGTTTCTTTGTCTTCAAAATGCTTTGTCGCTTAGCATTGTGTTATGCAGCATTATATATATTCTCTTCATTTCTGTATATGTATTTCTACAATACCCCTACTGACATTTCAAAACAGTTTTGGTGAATTTCCATTATATATAAACATTGTTTGAGTCTCGGAGACACATAGTAACTGTATGACCCTGACCCTTCTGGATTTGAATTCTAAGCAAGTTAAACAAACTGCATAGCCAACATAGGTCCAACATGTCAGGTGGAGATAAGCCCCATCCTCAAATAAAGCAGAGATATTGGTATAGACAATGGAATTTAGTGGCACCTATCTTTGAGAGGTGGCTGGAAAATACTGTTGGAAGAAGTATCTGTTAATGAATTCATCCTTTGATCAGCTCAGAGCCCTCGTGTTCTAATCACGAGGTCCAATCTCAGTACTACCCACAGCTGGGGAATGGCACTTTCAACAAATGAATCTTCAGAAGACAGTTTAAATCCAAGCCACAGTTCCATAATTATAAATGCAAAAATACTGCTCAAAAAAATCATCCGTCTTATTCTAAATGAAAAAGAAGGGCATTTCTCTGAACTAATACTGAGTTGGGCTCTGAGATTCCAGCCTTATTTTTTGAGTCTGAGGGCTATTATCTCTACCACACTCTTACAGAAACTCACATATGTCATAGCTCAAACAAATAAGAATGTTTTAAATCACTTTAATATATGACTTAAATTCGGTTAAACTTTCTTTAATTTGATGTTGCTGGGCCATTTTGTTGTCTGCTGCATCTGTTGAATAACCAGAGAAACTGCTATGCTGGGAGTCTAATGGAGATGACATAGGGAAGTTCTGAGCTGAACTTGTCAGAAGAGGGATACTTAAATCTGACAAGAGGATGGGCATTCAAGGCAGGAGAAACTCTAAGCAATACTTTATAGTACTTCCCTTGCTACTTTGTGCCTTATCAATTACCCCTGCAGAATGAATGCCTTAAATAAACTGGACAAACTGCATTCTTGATAACTGCTGATAAACTTCTAAAAACAAGCAGGATTCCAGGTGTGCTAAGCTTAATTATTTCATGGGAGCTACCTCAGTTCCTCTGCATTATTTCAGTGACAATAGAGTTCAGTCCCGTAGAGACTATAACTCACTCTTTACCTATGCCTAATCAAGGACCATGTTATTTTTCTTACCCGGAGATCAGGATTCTATTCCATAAAGAAGGGTCACACAGTCTTTATCCATCTACCATAGACCCTTTGAAAGTAAAGCAAAAATCAATTCCTATGCAATTTCTATGAAGATCTCAGTATTGGCTATGGAAGTAGAATCAAATTAAAGAACAACGCAGGCTTGGATTTTAATGACGCTCATCTTTGTTTCGTTTGCAGATCAAATTTTTGGCTCTCATCTGCACACAGTGTGTGAACGAGAACATTCCACAGTTCCATGGTTTGTAAAGCAATGCATTGAAGCTGTTGAAAAAAGAGGTGGGTGACTGAATGTGCAGCCTAGCTGGGTCCTCCGAACAGCTAGGGCTCAAGTTCACGGAGCCACTTGTTTTCTCTGGGAAGCCATGCAATTAAAACTTGACTTTTGTTAATCGGTTAAGAGGATCATGTTTCTTATTAACTTCAATTTGTTTTTTACAATGGGGACATTAGCAATTCTCACTAACGTTCCGTGTTTTTTTTTCCCCCTTTAATATTTTGTCTGTCTGACATACTGTTGAATCAATTGCAAACTTCTTGTTTCCAAGCCAGTGGTAAAACATTCATAAAATATCAGCACTCACAGTGTTAGAACCCTCTCACATTCATGCTGGTAGATGTGCCAGAACAATTTTTTGGTAAGCCCCCAGCATCACCCAAGTAAAGCAAACGGCATTTCTACTCACAGATAGCGATACGCCATCTTCCACATGGTTCTGTTCAGTACAGATTACAGCTAAGTGGGTTTCCTGGAACAATTAACAGATACACCTCCAGTGTTAAGATGACCTTTGACTCCTCTGTTTCGACATTCTGTTTTTCATCTGAAATTATTTCATCTCACTGAAGAGAACAAAATAAACCCCAATTGACTCATCATTTCTAGGCGAGTTTATCTGTGGAGTGTTTTTCCTTCGAACTATGACTTCATTCATTCAAGGTCATTTTTCCTGGAAGATACACACTGTAAATGCAGAATCTTAAAAAAAATGTATTAAATAAAGAATGTGAAGCTTCATCACCATCTGTTACAAGTTTACAACATATTTCCAGGATCTAGGGGGATATATATCAAGTGAAAGATAGAGGTGTTTGCAGAGGAAAGGAATAGCTGAACCTATTCTTATTACCAACACCTATTTCTTAAAACAATACAACCAAAGGGGGAGGGCGGGAATCTTCAAGTATTCTGCTCAGAAAAGGCCATTTTAATTCTCTCAGTGTTACCTGGCTTTATTATAGAAACATAATAAAAACGGCATGCAATTTCTAACTCCTAGAAATTCATACTTTAATTATACAGTAAGGACAGCCTTGGGATCCTATTATTCCCATATCAGTAGGGAATGAAAGAATAACAGGAGGGGAAGGGCTGGGTAGGGACACAGATAAAGATAGTGACTGTCAGAAAAGCACATCGACAACACAGAGAAGAGCTGAGGGCCCAGAGAGCAGGAAACAGTTACTGCAGAATATACACCAGGAGAAGTGTCTATGAGGAATGAAGCTGATTGGAATTTAGAGAGAAATGTGTTTTTATTGCATGTTGCAATTTCATTTAATTTAGAGGTACCTATCTTAGGAGTAAATATTATTTAATAAATACTTAAAGCCAAAATGGATCAGCGAGAATAGTGTTATTATTTCCAATAGCTAAACTATCATGATTTCCAAGAAATCTTCATTGACTTTTAAATACTTAGTACCAACAGTATGAACATTATTATATTAGATCAAAAACCCAAATAGGCCATTGGGGGAAGCCATATATAGTAAGATGTATGCACACAGGAAGAAGAGCTTATATCTCCTGATTTGTGAGCCTACCTAAGGCAAAATGAAAATCCTTGTTAAACACAGCTTTGCTGTGCACCGATACCATAATATCAGAGAAGAGAAAGTGTCTATAAATAGGAATTGTATCTGCGCCTGGCATTTTCATGGTGATTTTTAATAAAGGAAGATGATGTTTCTGCTGACAGGGGCAATCATGACAGCATTATATTTTATTGTCCCAATGTTTACTCTCAAAATGAATTTGTAGATCCAGCACTAAACAGCTGCTAATCGCACATACGATTATTAAAATAATTCCTGAGCATTCTAATGAAACTCAAAAACACTTTATAATTCTGCAAAGCAACCGACAACTCAAAGCACTTTAGCAGTGTTAGCTTAAAAGAACCCCATGGATATGTTCAATAAAAACTCAGAGGCACAAGATAAAGTTCTCACATCAGTGCAGGATTGAGAAGTGTGTATTCGTTTACGCTTTTCTATGATCATTTTGTTGGATTAATATTCCTCTAGTTACACAGCAATTCTGTTTACTCGAAGTGTTGTTTTTACTAAGTTTTGGCATATTGCACCTCATGACAGAAATAATTTATGTGAATCTAAATCTAATATTTATGCAGGCTTTTGGTGACATTTGATTCAGGGTTGATACTAAGAAGTAGCCAAAGAAAGCGCCAAGTATCTCAACATGGCTGGGACTCGGCGTGTCTGGAGTGCTCCTTCGAATGGCCAGATGCTCCTCCAGCCAAAAAGCTCAACTGCACAGTCATGGGAAACGCTTTTGGGTTTGCTCTAGGAAAAACCCATTTAATGAAGTCTGCGTTCACTCTCCTGGTCTTGGGGAAATGGCCTCTGTGCTCATGACGTGGGCACACTGGCTGTCATAAAAAGGAATTGGCTCCTTTCTTGTTGTCCCTTTGTGATTCTTTTCTTTTTTAAAAGGTATCTATAAAACTCAAGCTGTATTTTAAAATAGTATTTATTTATTTAATTATAAATTGAAGCGTGACAGGGCAGACAGTCTCAGTATTGCTTCTGCCTCTTCTCAGTTTTCTTGCTGCTTGAATCACAACAAACCATATTAGACACCTGAGGTCTCCCCGAAAGTTCTACACAGTGAATATATGCAAGAAGCATATTCTTCATTCACCTTCAGTTAAGTGACCTGAGTTACATTTAAATTTTTCGCATGTTTGTACCCAACTTAGAAAAAAATGGTTAAGTAAGCCTTGTAAACCAACTGGCAAATGATTTATTTGGTAGTCACTAGTCTCAGTTTGATTCCCTAAACCCTTGACCACCAAACCATGTTTCCCTCCCCAGCCAGTTGTTCCGCCATTTCTGACATTCTCTATGCAGCCCTAAACATACTGCTGTACAAGGATCGCATGGATTTTGCCAGATTGCAGCTCCTTCTCTCTGCCTTACTTTTATAGCTGAAGAGTCTCGGTGAGGAACCCTGATAGACCAATGAACTTCTCAACTTGAGTTTCTTCTCGCAAGGATACATTGGCTATTTATGAATGAAGAAGTAGTCACTAGATGATATATTGTTTTACATGTTATACACTAATACTGTAGAAGAAATAGTTACTAAACACCTGGACAAAGAACAAACAGTGCTAAGTGCTTTGAGAAAAAGGAACTGTATAACGAGACAGAAAAAGCATTAAAAAACAGAAAAACAAAGATGTATGCTTTATAATGATCATAAACACATGCTTGTTTGCTTCCATTTTCTCACAGACCCATGGTAAGTTTAATTTTGCTTTTTTCACAAAGCTATTATCTTGACCCACTGTCTGACCATAGTAGGAGAACAAGCCAGCTTTCCTACCTGGAAAGACAGGCTTAAATGGAAAACCAAAAATAGACTGTGCCAGAGACTTCTGTTATAGAGAGACAGAATTTACTAAATTGATGAACATAATTCTACCCTTAATATGTTTTTGTATATCAAGTACAATTTCTGAGTGTAAGGAAATAACAACTGAATTTTTAAAATTATATAAAATGATTGGCATTCACCGTTCATAACTTGATATGATAGCTCATTGCTCCTTTAACATCTCAAGTTCTGGTACTGTGCCCCATCAGCTTAGCATATTAAGAGGATACCAAGAGTTCTGTAACATAGCAAACTGAATATACTTGACACTACTAAATTATGCACTTGAAAGAATTATTTGAAATTATGTAAATTTTATCACAATTTAAAAAAAAAAAAAAAGGTTGTTTCATTCGGTGCATGTGCCTATGTCTGTGTATTCCTGAGTGTGCATCCCACAGCATAGCACGGAAGTGGGTATGAGAAGGCAGCTTGGAGGGTCAGTCCTCTCCTTCTGTAATGTGCTTCATGGGGATCTAACTCAAGTGTTCAGGCTTGGCAGCACACACTGTAACCCTATGAGCCATCTCAGCAGTCCCGCTATACTGTGTGTGTGTGTGTGTGTGTGTGTGTGTGTGTGTGTGTGTGTGGTGGGGGGCCCGTGTATGTGATCTCACATCTCCCGAATTTGATGATTTGAGATACAAGCTGGCTTTCTGAATGTTTCAGCAGTTACTAATCAACAAGAAGGTTGCCCTTTCTGTATTTTTTCCCTCCAACACAAAAAATGCTATGACAGGAATGAAACACAAGTTACATACTTGACTTACTGCCCAGAAGATACCCTGGGATCCATAACATCGCTTAAAGATTTAAGAAAGACCTTTAGTCCACTTCTGAGAAGGTCTTTAGCCTCAACAGCTTTATCTCTCAACTGGACTTCATGGCAGCTGTTATATTTTTTTTGCTGTCGTTTGTTTGACAGGATCCAGTTATAGGTTCCGATGTCTGTTTAAAGAAACAAGGAGGCTGTTGGCTCTAAAATCCCCCCATTGCTTGTGTGATCAGCATTTTCCCAGGCTTTTCTACATAGTTTGCCAAGCAAAGGGACTGACCTTTTGTAGCAAACACTTTTTCATTTCAAAATGCTCACTTTGATTTTTGTCCCATTTTATACTCATTCCAAACTGTTTACAACCCACTAAAAATGACTGTGAATTATATGTTTGTATAATGGATTCCTTTTGTGGTCCGAGTGGAATGTTTACTTTGAACAATTAGTTATCTTAGGATAGATTGTAACAAGTTGAAAAAAAAAAAAGAGAGAGTGGATAAAGTTATTATTGTACCTTAACTGGTTTTTTAATTCCTTGTGATTATGTGAAATTTGAGAGACTGTCACTTTAACTTGAAGTTTTATATGGTCATATTCACTAGTCCTAGGATACCGTGAGAAAGAGGAGGATACTTCTATGACTTAGAAAACTTCACAGTGTGGAATAGAAACAAATAGATGAGTATTTGCTATAAACATATTGCTATGCATATTAGGTGGGGTATGCACGTGCAAGAAATTATTGGATAAGCAACAGGAATATTCTGAGGAGCTATATGGAGCTTGTCCTTGTTAATATTCTGTTACTTCGCTCAGTGAACCCTTCGGTCCATTGAGATCCTATGGCGTACTTTGGTATCAAAATAAAACTTCACATTGCTACTTCCTATTGCTTAGAAGCCAGGTCCCTATAGTGAAGATTGTATTGCCATAACTAGTTGTCTTCTCCCAGCCCTGCTAACTTTACTCCCCTCATTCTTTTCTACTTTGGAATAATCTAAGATAGCTGGATCCAGGCAGGCACTAAAGGCTGATCCGTCTATGCAGAATGTGCAATTTGTAACTGCTTGGTTTCTGACGAGAGTCTTGCAAACTTTTATGATTCCATCCTCTTCCCAAGAGACTTCTGCTTCCTATTTTTATAAGCAGTGAGTGAAAAAAAAGTAATAAAAACAAAAACAAACTGATAAAAATTACGTGCTTTAAACAAATCTAGAGAACATGATAAGCAGTTTTTCTTTCTCTCTCGAGAATATTTGTGGACTTGATTTAAAAAAAAAAAAAAAAAAAAAAAAAAATGTCCCTAAGGGAGTGAGCTATGTTGGTGTTTGTTGTTTGGTTGGTTTGGTTTGGTTTTTTTTTTTCTCACTTTTATGTCTAGAGCTGAGTGTCCGCGTGCACTTCAAAATGCAGGTTCCTCAGTGAAGCTCTTGAGAGTATGTTGCAAATTAACTTAGCTTTTCTTTCTGAGTTAAAATTAAGACCAGTAATTTTTTTTTTTTTTTTGCCTCTTGGTGTTTTGTTTTGTTTTTTGTTTTAATGCAACCACAGAGACAGCCACCTTCCTGACAGCACTGTTGTGCTAGATCCAAGTTGGAGCTGACTCTTTCGGGTAGTCATGCTGGGGCCTCTGTGTCTGTAAGAAAGCCACATTGAGGGCTGCGAGGGAAGACAATCCCAAACAGAGTAAACAGGAAAGAGCCAGCAAGATTATAAAAGAGAAACCAGGAAAGACAACCAAAAGAAATCAGAGATGGCAAGGTGGGGAGTTGGGGGTTGGGGTAGGTTTTGCAAAGAAGAAAGCAATTGTGGACAACCGGATAGGTCTCTGAGTCCTGAAAGTGGGGAGCACAAGGTTTTTTCATATCTAGCAAGTTACATGAAACTCGCTTTTCTGTCTCAGAGAAATTTATTCTTTCTTTGAAATGACCGATAGTTCAATCTTGCAATGAGCAGTACGCTCATGAATCTTCACAAATTCTGCATAAACGCTGTTATTAATTAATTCCCTCTACTTATTAGTGACACTTAATTAAGTTTATCTCCACATAGCAACGTACAACAGTCTTGTTATCAAAAAGACCTTAAGCATAACAGACGTTAACACAAGAGTGGACACGTGCAGTTCAGTCTCGAGAGAAGCTAGCTAAGGAACACAGCATTGTGCCTCTGCTCCCTCCCCATCGGCTGCAGAGATTCCCACACTTTGGGTCCAGACTGCAAAAGAACAGTGTCTCTTTCCAGATAAAGCGTGGGTCTAATTTCTAACATTTACCACAACTCTTAATCCCCATTCTGGAATTTAGGATTTTAAAATACTTTCCACTGGAGTCACTTGGTCGTAAGCCAAAATTAAGACCCTGCACAATTAGCCTTTTATTACGGATGGAGGGTTTAAACAGAGTCAGCCTATCAAGATGCAGTACTCTAAAATGTCTTCTACTGGTGTCATTTTATAAAGTAAATTCTTGGTCTGGGAGTTTCTATTATAAGGACCTATATTCAGAAGTTAATAGTTTGACCATTAAAAGTAGTCGAGCTGGGAGCTGGCAGGATGTTTTAGCCTAGAAACAAATGTTTACAACATTTGAAAAAGAGATTATATTTGTTTGGAACTCTTTCAGGTTTTCAATAATCAAGAACAAAACATAATTATTATAAGGCAGTCAAAGATTTTCAGATATTTGTTGTCCTGGGAATCAAAAACAACATGACTTTATAGTTTGTTTTTTTTTTAATTCTTGTTACATAATAAAAACTGACTCATTAAAGAACACAAAATCTCTTACAACACTGTCCCTATGCTCTAAGGGGAAAAAAAAACTTTCTTTTAGAAGAGGAATGTATAAATTCTACTTAGATAGGCAACTCTTGGGCTTATCATGTTAAAATTAAAACGTCTTAAGTTGGTTTGGGAAGCGTTGAATAGAAGTAAAATTTATAATTTTTGAGTTTCCCTGTGACTAATGTTCCTTTTACTAAGAAAAGATGGTATTTCCTATTTCCCCTTTTTTATTTGCAAATAAATTATGTCCAACAGAAACATCAATATATACACATATAGCAAGCCAAATATATATTCTGGGTAAGGTTTTTGCACTAGCCTGAAGCACCGAGCATTACATACTTTCCTTTAGTACTGCATAATTCCTTTACAGCTGTACTTTGTCATAATTTTCCTGTCTCCTCCAAAGATTAACGTCTCAATGATTCCTTGATTTCTTTAAATTCTTTAGAAAGTTATTTTATAGTTTAGCAGCCTATGGAGTCAGGAAGTTTTTTCCTTGGGTTAAAAATAATCTCTTCTTTTCTAGTTTAATCTTTTCACCTAATTTTATACTCTTCAGACCACTTCCTATTTTCAGTTCAGAAAAAGAAAAACAATCAAACAAGGGGGGAAAAAATCAAGGGCAAGGCACTTTGAGAAGAAAAACAAACGACAAAAAATGAAAATAGCTCTTTAAATGATAATGCTGGGAGAACTCTTGAGGTTCCTGAAGAGTATAGATGCATAGGCAGAAAACATGCTTTTTATTTTTAAGAAAAAAAAAAATGAATGTCTGGGGGTTGGGGTAATAGTATAACACAAAGTAGAAAGCTTTGCACATACCTAGGTCAGTACACAGTATGTTCTTTCATACGTGCATTAGCTCCTCACACAGAGCCTGATGAGGGAAAGCTCCCAATAAATGGTATGGATGAGCTGAACTCAACATTTCTACAATACTTAAATTGGAGAACAATGTATGGCCAAGAGTTGCTGGATGGAGGAAGCTACATGATAATTGAGGGGGTAATGTGAGTTATATCTTGTTTTTAAAATACTTAAGTAAGACAACTTGCAGAACTTGTCAATGGTTCAGTGAGGTACCATCTTTCCATCAGGACCCAACTATATAGTCAGTTAAAATTAGTTTGCCTTGAAGATTTTAGATTCTTCAATTTGGAGATATTCTATTTAAGTGAACAACCCAGCAACCATTCTTTATTCATTTTCATTAGAGGAATAATGTACCGTTGTTACATCATCACTAGCCTACTGTTTTAAATCAGATAATTGAATAAGTATAACTTGTAACTGGCATGCCTGATGACAGTCAGACATAGGCTCAGATCCTATAGCCACACTGGGAGGGGAGCCCTGTATCTTCTTCGATTTCAAGTTGGAATAACATGTTAGTACTGTTCGATATTACTTATCTTAGCTAGTGTTTGTTTTCATACACCTCTCAGGAAATTTTTAATTAATGGAACTTTTTGAGTTAAAAGAGGTTGATAATTTGAAATTAGCAACCCATGATCAGGGGACACGGAGATGGCTCAGCAGCTAAGAGCATTTGCTACTGTTGTGAAGGACCCAAATTTACTCCCCAGTCCCCAAATCAGGCAGCTCACATCGACCTGTAGCTCCAGCTCCAGGGGACTTAACATTCTTATTGATTCCAAGAGTACACGCACACAGGTAGTATACATACATATATGTAAGCACATACATATACATATAAAATAAAGATAAATAGTTTTAAAAAGAAATACATGCTCAATACAGAAATAGAAAAAGAAGACGTCAAAATCCTAAATTCTGACATAGATTAGGATTTTATTTTCTTCAAATTTACTTCATCAGGACAAAATCTAAACCCTGCTGATGGAAAAAAAATATGCCATTGAAGTTAAAATTTTAATGTATAATTAAAAACTGTTATTTTATTCTAAAAATGTTTAGTTTCTAATTGTTTTAAATTTTTGGCATTTTTGGAGAGAATGAACTCTTGAGTTAACTGGAAAGTCATACACTACCTAACAGACTGTTGTGATCAGTGGTGTGAGGTCTTTTTGTTTTGTGTGTAAGCATTTGGCCCTGCATTTGAAATGACCTAATCTAATATTAAAATTCCTTGCTTTAGACAGAGTGGGTTAGCGTAAGAACAGTTTACTTCCTCTGGATTTACCTTTCAACTCTGACACTTGCTGCTGTTGGCTCTTCCAGTACAATCTCAGTTAGAGATCTCTTACTCTTGTCATTATTGACGGGTTGCAGGGTTCCCATAGGTGGATCACTCTTCAAACTCTGCTTTCCCCTCTGATCAGCAGCCCAGAAGCGATTCTTCTGGAATCTTCCTCTGGCATCACAAACTTCAGCTTTGCAGCCAGGGGTTATCAGCCATGTACTCCTCAACTCTGTCAATGGTGTCACACTTTATTTACCTTACCGCTCTAAAAAGACTCAAGCTGGACATTAACATTTTTTTTTCTTTTGTCATACACATGATCTATTTTCTTACTATCTCTTGATTGTGTTTCTGTTCTATGCTTTCTAGCCTTTCACGGTGCCTCTGCAATTCCTCTTGAGGCAAATATCCTGATGAGGCAATTGCTTATGTTCTCTTTTCTTCTCAGGCCAGTCTTCTCAAAGCTGTCAAAATAATCCCTCTTAACTAGGGATTGGATTATGCTATCCCTTCTTAGAATTCTTGAATGATTCTTCTTCCTCATCGGGATAAACAAAACTCCACAGTGATTGTCCCTGTTGAAAGGATAAGCACATGATCCCTGCCTGCTGTCCATCTCAAAATTCTCATAAACTGTTTCCTGTATTCTAGGAATACCAACAAAACTCTTGCCTCCAAAGACTTCTTTTTCCACCATGTGCTATTTTGTCCCCCTGGAGAACCTACCGCAAACTGTCCATATGTGATGTTTTTATTGATTCTCTCATAAACAACACAAGCTTCACCTTCTCCAAATACAATGTTCTGATTCATTCTACAACCTCTTCAGGGCCACCTTTCATTCACCATGCTAACAATGACATTGCTTTTCCTAACACATCCCTAATTGCCTGAGATTGTCATAGCTGCTTTCATTGGATGTTCCATCTAGAACTTGAGTCTTGAGCATAGTTGTCACGTTAACCACTTTTTAGTGGTACTTAGCATTCCATATTCAGTAGGAGAAAGAGGTTCATTTCATAATGGATGAATAACTGGATAAAGAGTTGGATATTATCCAAAATTTCTTTCTCAACATCCACCCTTAGAGAATGATACCCCGTGAACTAACGATTCAGACAATCACAAGACGCAGTGACTCAAAACACTGTGTGCAGTCCTACTAACCAGAGGTAATAAAGCTACTTCTAAAGTGAAATAAAGGATTTATGTTTTCTACAATATCAGTATTGTCACTATGCAGACAGTCTTATATTAGCAATAGTCCATAGTAGAGATGGACAGAAATAAAACAGAGACTCTGATGTCCAATACAGGTCTTTGATAAACCAAACTTTTGTCATTTTTACTATAAAAACAAACAATCCTTGCAGTGAGGGCTGTTAAATTCTCCCATAGACCTAAGGGATTCAACAACTAAAGCATATTTGATGTTTAATGCTTATGAACATACCAG
Source organism: Arvicanthis niloticus (assembly GCF_011762505.2). Classification (NCBI taxonomy): domain Eukaryota; kingdom Metazoa; phylum Chordata; class Mammalia; order Rodentia; family Muridae; genus Arvicanthis; species Arvicanthis niloticus. Next base: position 21,815,741 of record NC_047659.1, read on the forward strand.
TGTCCTAAGAAAGGGACTATGACTTTTTAGATACAAGCCCCCAGGCATAGTGACTACTTCCCTGTAAGTTTGTGCATAATTCTTCCTATTATCACCCACTAGGTCTCTCACCATTGCCACTTTCCAGGCCTCCACCATCCACGGAATAGCCATGTTTCTGATTATCTTTTCCCAAATGTATTAGCCTGCATTATTTAAAACCGAATCTCATTTTATTATTTCCTGCTCGTATTTCTAAACTCCTTAAGTCCATTTGTATGATTCCTTTGTCCTCACAGATGTCCACAGTTCCTCCCAATTTAGTATCATCAGCAAATTTAATTAATGTTCTGTTTACCTCTCCTTCTAATGAAACCAGTCCCTTGCCTCATTTCATCATACAAAGTAAAAATGTACTGGCAATAAAACAGTCCAAAGCAATGTTTTCTCACTGTAGGAGGAGAAGCTAAGGATACAGCAAAGAGGCATGCAGTAAAGAGTAGACAGGGCAGCAGAGAGATGCACTGCTTTGTCATTGCCCTGAAGCAAAGGCTCTCTCAGGCTTCCACACATGACCTGAGCTGGTGGTTGTGCACATGATCATATACATGTATGAGTTCTCTGCCTCATAAGTAGTTTTATTACCCTCAATGAGGACTTTTTGCTAAAAATATATTTATGAATATATAAAAAATCTATGTACACTTTAGTTTAAAAGCAGGGTTAAAGATTAATATAAAACTGTCTACTCAACTATAAAAGAAACAAAATTATTTATATAATAAAACACAAGTAGTAATATTTGATCATGTTTAACAATGTAAGGTAAGTACAAAGCTAGATCTATGCAGAGACATTTGGATCACACAGGCTCTTAATTCGATTCAGTGGGTTTTTCTTTTACCTAGCATTTATTGTGACCTATTTTTTTAAGCCCTTAATTTATTGAATCCAGGTTGGCTCTTGTATTTAAGTGAAATTATTTCTAGATAATCAATTTACAAGATAAAGTAGAAAATTTTCTTTACTTGGGTTTAACGTACAAAAGAATATATGATTTGTGTATTTAGTAATCTGATAACTTGAGATGGAACAGAGAAAAAAGCCTTCCTTGTTTAAGGTAATGGTGTTTACGTTGAAAGAATCACATCATTACACTTTAAAGATATGGTCATTTAAACATAGAATATTTATGTAAAGAAAAATGAATGGCGTTTATTAATCTTCCAGTATATATCAGATATGATGCTGGTGCATTGCAAGATATGTGTGAACCTAGCTTACATTGATTATTGCCAAGTACTTAATAGACTCTGTTCTCACCTATACACTAAAAAAATCTTGTAAATATCTTTTAAGTTTCATGCAAAGAGTCAATCTTCAGAATGTGGATACATTCATGTAAACCATAGACTGTACTGGAAAAAAATATTTTCAAGTTTATACTCTAAATAGGACAAACAGATGGTAGACCAATGTCTCTATTGTCTACACAGAAGACAATGGATGTTCACAGTGTTGAAATGAAAGCTGATACACGCTTCATATATAACACAGGGCCAGCAAAGATGTCATCACCAGAGGATAGTGTTAACAAAATAGTGACTGGGAATATTGTTAAGCAGTCACAGTCTCACATTGTTTTTCTAGTGAGAAAAGCCTGATGCATAATGCATTCTTATGAGAGAATGTTTTTAGATGCCAAGACTTTACAGGCATAACTTCAATAGCTTTAATGGGAGTTTCCAGCCAGCACCTGTTATAGTAGAAGGCTCTTACTTTTCACACATAATCCAAGACTGATTTGGAATAAAGTTTTAGAAGAAAACGAACACAGTGAAACCATCTTATAGTATTTCCTTACGTAGAGTATTTATTATTTAATCCCTGGTCTATATGTATGTCCATATTTTCCATTCAAATTCTTTTCTCACCAGTATGGCTTTTTATCCACCTCCTTTTTGTAGGAGGCAGCAGATGAAGTGACTTGTTTTTCTAGGTAAACTGGTTGAGTTTATATATGAGAAAACAGAAAGAAAGTAAACTAATACTAAGCTTCCATTGCTCTTTAGAGAACAGAGTTCTTCAGGTCAGCTGTAAGCTCCTGAAGAGCCAGGAAACTCAAATTGAGCACTGTGTTTATAAACAATGAGAAGAAACTCTGAAATAGGAACATAGATTAATAGAAAAGACATTGACCATAATTTTCTCATGTTTTTACAGACCTAAATATATTGAATTTGTATATTTAACAGATACTACATTTAAAGTCTGAGGATAAATCAACAAATTTTTTTTTCATAGAGAGGTTGGGAAAAGAATTATTTAATCCATAATTTTAAGTCAACTCTCACATACTCCATTACCAACAATTGAAAAAAATAGGAAAACAGTCACACTGTTTCTGCTTAGCAAATATTATTAGAGGCCACACAAAAATATTAGCTCATAAATAGCCTTATTTTCAAAGTCTTTGTTGAGAAGTATATATCTGGCACTTAGAATGAAAACTAGCCACTAGCCTTGGTGGAACACAATCCTGCAGCATTATGGTCCTTCTTGACAGGATTAGGATGAGAGAAATAGTTCACTTGAGAATAATAAAACTTTGGTTCAGTTTTAAGAACAAGATTTTAGAATGAACAGTGGTAGGTTACAGAGTTTTAAAAGCCCTGAAGCCATGAGTGGATAACTAAGCATGTGTCAGTGAAACTTATCTCAAGAGCAGAATAGGTGGTCCTAAAATAGAGGAGTGCATTTGGCTCCTTCTTTCTCTTTCCTGGGTAGATCCTTGACTCTGTGATGTCCTCTTGTGTCCTTAACTGACCTTTAATATTCTGGCAAGCCGACCTCAAGAATAACATGTTGACAGAAGGTACAGACACCATTATTACCTTGAGCACAGCTGTTTTCAAAGGTTCAGTCATTTTTTTTTAAAGAAACATTCTTGTCTTCTTTTACAATATTTTAAGCACCAGAAAGGAAAGTTTGTTGTTTGTTTTGATAAGTCAAAGAGGAAAGAGGGAGTCACAAAGACACTTCTAAAGCATATGATGTCCTCAAGCTTAGACCTCTCCTTCCAAGGAGTTCGGCTAGTAGAGCACTTTGCTCTGAAGTTGGTTGAAGAAAGGTCAGTCCTTTCTTTTGATACTCTGGCCAATGATTTAATAGAAATTCATTTGGTTTCTGGTCCAAGAGCCTTTACTAAGATTTGTTGTAAAAGTGAAAAACAGGTTGAAATTTTCCCTGCCTTCGTGAGTCAGCCGATGTTCAAGGCAGTATGTCTGCATTTAGGTTGAGTTACTGTGAAAGACTAAAGGTCCATAGGAAGAAGAAAGAAACTAGATATAGCCAGTGATCCATATGTAGACAGTTTCACGTGTGGTTAAGGTTCAAGAGCGAGCGTACCACAGTGAGAGTTGTCAACTGTATTTTGTGCTGTCCAAGAGAGAAGAAAGAAAGGCCTTGATTTGAAATTCTATTGATGCCAAGAAAATGAAGCATCTCTTAGTCGCATTTAAACGTATAGAGGCCCTGCATAGGACAACAACTGTTTAGGACTCAGTGTAGAATATTGCACTCAACAAATAGCACTGCATAAGTTGTGCCTGCGGAGTCATAGGTGATCCTTTTACAACTCATTCTGGAACAAAAAAAATTATGATAAAAACAAACTATGATTAAAAATTAATTGCATTTTGTCATCCTGAAAACACCCTTCTCTCCCCAAATTATACATATATTAAGAACACTTTTTTATCTTAGTTTATAAGAAAATAGTGAGGAATTCATGTAAAGAAATATTTGTGAAGTGGAAATCATTCTATTTTGTTATTTTAAAGTCACTATAGCTCACCAGTTTTCTTGCTCTGTTCCTCCTCCAGTTTAGAACCCTCATCTCTTATTGTCTGCTGTCATCTCTCATATCACACCAGGTAACAATACTTACTCGGTTTTTTCTGCCCATTAGTCACAGTTTTCTCACAGAGAAATGATTTCATCTCAAGAGAATAACATTATTTCTTATTGCAGAATTTTACACCTAAGAAATCTTGTCTGAAAGACATGTTTTAAGAAAGAAATATAAACAAGTCCTCCATAATTGATCTAAAGAACTATTGTGGGAGCCTAGTATACAAAATTTAAGTTTTCCAAATTGTGGTCTTCAATTTCTACTTTCAAATATCACCTCAAGAAGCAGCTAGAGGGATTCATTATGGATTTTTAAATATTCTCCAAAGCCTCAGAGTATGTCAGTCCTTCAGGAAATGGGGAAATTATGCTATTTTTTAAAAATTTTTTATATAAAGAAAACATGAAATATAAGTAAAACTTTGTTTCCCATCACTGGAAAATTACATATATAATTAGGCACTCCATAAATCGTGTTAATGAATATAAATATATGTAAAACATAATAGTTTGCATACCCTCTTTAAATGTCTTTGAGAATGCACATATACACATGCATTTCGATAACATTTCAGTATCCACCTATGTGATGAAAAGTCTCTTAGAAACAGGAAATCTGGTTCACATTTCACTAGCATTCTATGAGTTTATACAAATGAACAGTTGGTTTTGAAATGTCCTTTTTCCAAGTACATGCATGTATGTGCTGAGTAGCCAGAGGGGGTATGATTCTTTGCTACATGGTCAACAACTCTATGCACTCAGGAATGAAACTAGAAATCTTTCTCCTAGAACATTAAAAAAAAGCTTTTGTGACTTTAGCAATTAATAAAGCAAACTTCAGTGTTCTTTTATTTGATTCCTAAAATCATGACCATGAACAATATTGCTCATTCATGGAGAGTTAGAGTTTCTAGGTGGGGGAAAACTTTGTCTTTTTTATCTCTGTTCTAGATATGTTGTATTGATATTTTTAAGCACTTTCATAATGAACCTAATGGTTGAATGGTTCATCAATAAGTTAAAATTTTGAATTCCTGATCTGTGTCCCATTAAGAATTTTAATATGATTTGCTGGGTTTACAACATATTGAGTTCTGTTGTATACTGAGGTAGGACTTCCAGTTGCTACGCTCTTGCCTTAGATTCTGGGTACCTGGGATTACAAGTGTGTGCCGTATAACATGTTCCTTTGAAATCTTCTATATGTGCTTGAGAGGTGGCTAATCATTTAAGAGCAATTGCTGCTTTTCTAGTTCTTAATGCTCCCATCAGGCAGCTCACAACCACCTGTAACTCTAGCTTCAGGGGATCTGATACCTTCTTCTGGCCTCTGTAGATGCCCATACAAACACAGTGTACAGTCTGAGAGGCACACATGCATACAGAAGTGAAAATAGAAATTAATATAAAAATCATATTATGCATAAACAAATATTTTAATATATACAGGTATATATATACACATTGCTCTTTGAACAAACCATAATTTATTACTTTAAGATTATTCCATCCTTTATATTTTTTTACTTTTACAAATATTGTGAGTTTTTCTTAAATATGTAAGTTCGATTTTCTGTGCAAGTTTTGACTGCATATATGTCTATGCACCATATATGCGTATCTAGTGTTCCCAGAGGCCAGAAGAAAGTATCAGAAATACCCTGAAACTAGAGGCACAAGCCACATGGGTACTGGGAATCTAACCCAAGTTCTCTGGAAGAGCAGCCAATGCTCTTAACTATCAAGCCACCTCTCCAGTTCTTGTCCCACATATTATGAGCTTTTATTTCTGCAGATCTATATAAAAATATGTGTACCATCGATATGCAGTGAGTTCAAGGCCAATCTGGACAACTTAGTGAGACTCTGTCTCAGAGTAGTCAGTAAAGGAAAATACAAAAATTTTTAAAGCTAATATCATCTGGAGGTATGCTTGCCTATTATTCTCACTGCCCTAGTTTTAAACCCTAGTACTTAAACCTAGTACTTAAAATGAATGAACAAATGAATGAATGAGTGTTTGCATAAAACTCAACACTGTAAGCCTCAGTCTCAGACTATAGTTTGGAAAAATGATCACACACACACACACACACACACATCCCTTATGTATTCTGTATTCTATACCAAATCTTTAATATCTATTCCTATGAAGTAAATGCTTAATCAATATTTGTCAAATTCCATAGAGAACTGGAGTTAGCCAACTCAAGGGTGTCCTTTCCTATATATTTTGGCTTATCGACACTTCCATGCAACCGCAGTTAACATTGTCCCATCTGCCAAAACAGAGGAATGTACCCGAATCTCTCTTTTTTTATTTCCTTGAGCCAAAGTACTTACAAAATAAAAATGTAGATTCTCCTGCAGTCTCAAACAAACACTCCTGCTTCTATCTTCCAAGACTCAAAGGACCAAGCACACCACTAGTGTGGGCAGGAGCTTTGTCTTGGCTGGGAAAGTGTCTAATGGCACTAGAAGTCTCAGAAGTCCAAGAGCACCAGGCTGAAAAGAATCATTATGCCTGTGATGTCAGTGTGCTTGGGTTGATGGTTGGTACACCCAACCAGGTCTGTAGAGATGCCCTTTTGTGGCTAGAATTATCTTTACCGCTCTAGGGCAAAGACTCTAGTATGGCAGAGCTGTCTCTCACCTGAACGCTCAGCAGGGGCAACAGCGAAAAACCCTCCAGGAAGTGGCTAGCCTAAGGCTCTGAGTTACAGGCACCTCCCCAGAGAAGATCAAAAGTCATGCCCCACCAGCACAGAGACACTGAGAAATGGCTGAATGTGTTCTAAATTAAACTGCCCTGGTGGTGAGCAGAGATCTGCCAAAATCTTTCAATTAATCACTTTTACCTTCAGGGCAGAGTTAGGCCTGAGAGTATTTCAATAGGTTTTTATTGGAACAGGGTTATTTCAGATATTAAACTATGTTGCACAAAGTAAAAATAATGTTATTTTTAAGTTGCTACTCTTGTTAAATAAAAGTTGGCAAACTTTCCTAGGGTCTGTATTGTGTCTGTGTGTTTGTGTATGTGTGTGGCTTTTTCTTGTTTCATAAACCTCATTGGTTTGGTTTGGTTTGTTTCTGTTTTTAACAAAAAAAAAAGTGAACAACAGTGAATTAGGTAGTAAATATATGCATACAGTCATCTTCATTAATAATGTGCTATAAATAATAGAAGACAGGTTTTAAGTGTACAACAGGACTAAGTTGTTTTTTTTTTTTTTTTTTTTTTTTTTTTCCCAACATCTTTAGCAGTAAGTTAATTAGAATCACCTGCATTTCCTTGGGTGGACACCAAATGGATTGCAAACAAAAACAGATTAAAATAGCTGCAGGAGCTCACGGCATACAGATGACAAAGATTCACAGAGGACCGCAAGGCACTGAAAACGTGCGCTTTTTCAAACAATTTTTGGACGAAATTTAGCTCTTGTGACTTCTCCATAAGAGCCCCCTCCTAAGTGTTTTGCTGAAAGGCTAGCGTGGCTTTGCTTCTGATCCCTTGATGAGTGAGAGAAATGTTTAAGAAAGATCACTTTACGGAGAGATTCAGGCTGAAATGTGATGACTGTGAGTCAAGCCAAGCCAAAAATTACAGTTCAGAATGAAAGGGGAGGGACGTGGTTTGGGAATCCATTTTCCCACATTCCTGAATCTCAATCATCCCTGCCAATGTTTTAAAAAAGAAGCCCAATGGAAAACAATGAGGTCACTTTGTTTAGATGTTTAAAGGAAAATAGGACTGGAGGGATAGAAAGAATGACAACAAATATATGAATTTTACATCAATATCTATTTCAAGCATGATGGAACCAGAGACTAGACTTTATGTAAGTGACATGACTTCATCACAAAAGGAGCCATTTTTAGGGCTTCCTTCATATCTGTGTTGGTCAGTCTTTTATTGTATGTCTTTAATTTATGAAAGAGTCTGTTGCTAAAATATTTTAAAGGAATAAGTGTGCAAAGAAAGAATACAGATTACTTCTTTCCAGACCTCAGGTTTCCTTAATAACGGTGTCCTAATTAAACTTTGCTTCTCTCTTGACTCTACTGGAACACCCGACTGCCACTAAACCTCAGGTTTCCCTAGTGTAGGTGCCAGCAAACTACCAGATGACAGCAGCAGACCCAAATAGGCCCTTTGTTTCTGCTTCTCCTATTTATTTTAATGCAACTCATTAAGCAAGTCCCAATACCAAAAGAATGATGTATTTATTTTAGACTGATCACAGAAAAACAAACAAACAAACAAAAAAAAACAACAAAAAAAAAGAAACACCTCTACAATGGATCTGGGAAAGATGAAAGCCAATGCAGACAGAGAATGGCATGAGCTGAACTGAACTCAACCTCCAGTGTCAGCATCTTCCAGCTATGTGAAAGTTTCCTTGAAGATAACAATGTCTCCTTAATGATAAGCAGAGCCACTGGCCAATGCTAACGTCCAAGATTGAGATTGGTATGAGAGCAAGAAACATACTAAAACTGATCAAAGACAATTTTTAGGCCACGTTTTCTGTTCTCCAGAAATCATTTCCGTCTGTCAACTTTATTCTGATCACAACATTCTTCCTGATATTTCATGGTCAAACTCGGGATCTTTCTGAAATATTTTACCTTGAGAAATGTATTGGAATGGCTTCCTGATTGGTATAATTCTGTAAATTATAGTCATGAATACTATCCTACAACCTCAAATACTTTGCTGAGTTAGACAGATATATACAAGTAAGCATATAAAATATGAGTAGCCACACGTGGGATATCATCCTTGGGCTATCATTTCATTTCACCCAGATATTAAATATGGCTTACAAATGTCTTCAATCTACACCACATTGGCCAGATTGGAACATTTTCCATCATCTTTTCTTCTGATTCACCTACCATTTAGTAATTCCTAAGTTAAAAGGTATGATTTTAAAGGGAGTTGGCCCAGTAGTCAAAGTTGGAATATGAGCTGCATTATTGAGGTTATAGGCAAAAGCAATCACGATCCATTATGTAGCGCAGGAAATAGATGTCAAGACTGGAGCTTGTGTGCACTGCCATCTACATTGCTGGAGTTCAGCAGTGTGAGTAAGTACCATTCATTATGAGGAATTGGTGAGATACTTGGCAAGAACCAAGGACAAACATAGGAGACACTGTGTCACAGTAGATGACAGTACCTTCCCACATGTGAAAGAGTATGGCTTCTATTTTTCACAGAAAGTTACAAGGTTCCGTGAGTTTCTCTTCTACTTATAAAATTCCCATACATACATAAAGAATGTAAAAACTAGGAGTGTGTTGCAATAGAAGATTTTCCAAAATTTTTTGAATTCTTCTATCTCTATACAAAATATCTGATAATATTTAAAACCAGATAGGTAACCATGCTTCCTCTCACCTGAGGACGCCTTAATGTTCAGATACCATAGAGACATGTTAAGACTTAAGTGGCCCAGGGCAGCATTGGTAACACACCCAAAATGTAACATGCTTACCTCTATGGATTTCTTTCTTTCTCTTTCTTTCTTTCTTTCTTTCTTTCTTTCTTTCTTTCTTTTGTTTTTCCTTTTAAATATTTTAACTCTGACACAATGTTAGCTAGCACCTGTCTTCTCAGCTGCCATGATAGGATAGTGTTCACCCAGAGTCAGCAGTGTGCATCACAGCAAATATGATTAATATTAATAAAGAAATATTTTGGGATGAATACTAAATAGTAGGTTTTTATTTTCTAGCACAGGGTTGAAGGAACAGTGGTGTAAGGGTAGTGCTCCTTCTCACTCAAGTGACTAATAAAAGCTTGGGAAGGTGGTCCTTCTTCTTCCAAAACCTCTGTGTTTGACACAAGCCTCTTTTTTAGGCCCATAAAATCTTTCCTTAGTTATATGTACTTTACATTTTAAGAAATGTATCTGAAATCTGGAACTCAGCCCCCCTATGAAACTACTGTGAACATCCATTGTCTTCTGTGTAGACAATAGAGATATTGGTCTACCATCTGTTTGTCCTATTTAGAGTATAAACTTGAAAATATTTTTTCTTTATCAGTCCCACAGGCTCTGTACCATTTAAAAAGCAGTTTCTTAGTGATCCGATTCCAATTTAATATTCTTTTAATATTTATTTATTTTAAGTGGATATATGTTATTTACAGGAACTGTTTCTATCAAACAAGAATGCCAAATATAGATATAATAAAATAGGACTAATTATTATAAAAACAAAAGAAAATTTAAAATGAAGTGCTAATGAAAAAATGAGAGAGAAAATTCTCAATATTAAGTGGAAACTATCAAAATTATCAAATTATAATGACAATAACATTTCTATAAACACAATAAAAATCAGGAATACCAAGAAATGTAGAAAAGAATTCAAATACTCATAATTTAATTCACTATCATTTACAAACTATACACTAGTAAAAACATTCATATCAACATGTCAAAATTTGAATGAAAAATTTTCAACATCAATGATCTCATCTATGCTATCATCTTATTCAAGTTGACACCTGCCTCAAAAAAGTCTGTTTTTCTTTTCTCAAAAATTCTAATAAGATGAAAAAGATATGGTTGAAGAAAAGCTCAGGAAGGAAGGAAGGAAGGAAGGAAGGAAGGAAGGAAGGAAGGAAGGAAGGAAGGAAGGAAGGAAGGAAAAAAGGAAGAAAGAAGAGAAGGAGGGAGGGAGAGGGAGAGGGAGAGGGAGAGGGAGAGAGAGAGAGAGAGAGAGAGAGAGAGAGAGAGAGAGAGAGAGAGAGAGAACTAGTGCTGGCAACAGAAAAGGTACCATCAATATACCACAAATAGATTTCAAAAAAACAGAAACATGAGCAGAAGAAACACTATTCACAGACAACATTAATAGGCACCATTTATTCCAAGTAAATCTCACAGAATATCCTAATTTTGAGTCAACATATATAATAAGCAGAAATTGGCAAAAGGTCACTAGATAAAGGAACTCAGTGAATTATAGCATCTAATCCGTCAGAGAACAGTGGTCCTCATGTTCATCTCATGCTGTGAAGAAGCCTCTGCAGAGGGTGGTGAAGGACCAAGTACCCTTGTGTTCTACAACAGAAGTTTTGCCTTAGAGCAATGTAACATGCTCTCTATACAGTTAAGTCCTTTGTTGTGTAGCTGGGAGAAGTATATTCACCACCCACTGGCCTTACAGAAAGCTACCACCCAGTTTTGAGGAAACAAAACATATCTGTCCAGATATAGATTATTCCTCACATAAAATGTTTGAGATGAAACTTATTTTTGATTTCTGACTATTTGGAGGCTTTAGAAAATTTGCCTGTAGGTGATAGACATCATGACAAAGGGACCCACGTCTGCACTTGGAACACAGTTATATCTTGTATATAGCTATACTGGTGGTCTGAGGGTAGGTGCATATGTAGTATGGAACTTCACCTATGGATTCACTTGAAATCAAAGTTGAATTTCAGGCATTGGTGCACTTCAGATTGCAGATTTTCAGATGATGTAGAACCTGTACAACAGCACTCATGTCCACTGTTTAGATAATTCTGTCTGTTAATCCCAGGAGTAACCAGATGCTTGAATATCAACCACCATAAAGAAACACTATGTACAGAGAAAGGGGAGCTAAGGACATTGTTCAGTCACAGAGTGCTTGTCTACCATGCACAACAGTTTGATCTGGGTTTCATCCTTAGAGCAATAAGGACGCAGTGGAGAGAGACAGTAGATAAGCAGGTATTAAGCAACAGAACAAAATGACGTTAGTTTGAAGAGGCCCAGGTGTAGAGCGTTTCTTAGAGAGATTTTGATGCTACAGTTTAATGATAATTTAAAATAAATCTCTCAGAGAGGAAAAAGGCAATTTCTCCAAAATTGTCCACTTGGTCTCAGAGAAAGTAAAAGCCTCATGAAGCAGACACAAATATTCATGTCATCAGTTATGAAGCAAAAGAAAACAGCCATTGTGATGATGTAGTTTTTACAAATTATCATTTAGAAACGTTTATGAATCAAAAGGCATTCTTAAACGTGAAGCCAAGAGAGAATAACAACGGATCTGAATGCTGCTTGCTCTGTCCTCGCTGTACTGTTGAACTTGCCACACATGGCTGTCACTTAAGACAATGCGAAATTCAGCCCCTCCTTCTCAGGACCTTGGCAGCACTGTGGCTGAACCAAGTCTACCCAGGCTTAGGCTTCTTCAGTAGAAAAATGAGGGAACAACTTTTTTAAATCCCCTCCAGCAACACCCGGTGACTTCCACCAATGGGTAAGCGTTGTTCTGAAACATAAAATGTCAGCTGTTGAGTAAGCAGAGGATACTTCAGAGAATGTGGTTCTCTTCTGAGAAATCTTTGTAATCCCCTTCATTCCAGTCTGATTTGTTTTAAACAAAAGTGCAACGACTTGGTCTCCTCATGTTCCCAATGTATTCCTAGCACAGCAAACAAAACCCTCTGGCAGTATCCGCTCATGGTATTTACTGAAAAGAGCTCACTCTCAGAGTAATTTGTCTCAACCTTCACCAAAGCACAGTGTGGGTACCTTGAAGACACCACTCATTTAAACCTCATACCAAGTCTAACTTTATTTCCAAAATGAGTAGTTCCCAATCCAGCAAGGATAATGTGGTCGTGAAAAGGATGTCCAAAGCCTCCAATTTACATTGGTTTGGTTTGGCAAAACTTTCAAAGAGTAAAAAGGGACTGACATGTGAATAATTCCAATTCAGATAATACTCTCGGGATTCCAAGGTTGCCACTCTTCGAGCCATTTGGGGGAGAGCTCATCAAGTCTGTACCTAGATAATTTATAATTACTGAACTTCACTGATAGGCTCCAGATTATTTTTTTTAATGCAGTGCTCTGCTTTCTAGTATGCACTTTGTCATCTTCTCTCTACTTAACAAAACTTGAAGTGTATGATAGCAGGGGGCAGAACCCACCCAAAGGAGGAGCCACTAAGGTCGGAGATTGTTATTATTTACAAGATAGATGATATTCATATCTCTGAATCTCAAGGGCTTAGAAGCTGTGTCATTACATTTGTGCTACATCTAATATGTTTTCCTTTACTCCCCCTCACTTGCTGGTTTCTAGCTGAAGCCACAATCAGTTTCTCAGCTATGACTCAGTCACCCAACCGCAGAAGTGGCACAGGTCTGAGTTACCCTCTCCGTCTCTATCACCAACACACCCTGCTTTTGTCCCAAGAGAAAATGGGTCATTCATTTAGAATAAGACTGCGTTCTTGAAACACTACAGTGCGTTTCAATTGTTCCTATGTAATATGTATCCAGTCTACGCTACTCTTGCAAATGTTTTCGGTTACTGAACTTTAAGAAAACATTTTTAAAAATTATAAATAAAAAATTATTTCTGCAGAAATTTCCAAAAAACCAAGGCTGCAGCTACAACATAAAAAAGGCTGGGACTGAGGAGTTTCAGTGGTAGAAGTTCACTCTGCAGCCCAAGACAAAATACACTTCAAACACATCTAAGATAGAATTCTATGAGCTTAGACAATACGTAAAAAAATGTAATTCATTTTATGTTGTATTTTAAAGATATGCACATCAAAAATGAGGCTTAAGGAAAGTCCTGATTCATATCAAATTGCATTGGAATTTGTTTTCACTTATCCTTTACATCACCTAATTAGCAAAACAAATAAATACCCAATCAATGTATTTATCTCTACTAGATATGAACTGACTTTTCATTTTCCATAATTCTCTCAACTAATATTACTATGATTTTTTTAATGTGCATTGAAACCTCTCATTTGGAGAACATAGATCCACATAGTTTATTGATGTTTCTCTTTTCTAAAAATACTTTTCCTCTTAATTTCTTTAAAGCCATGTATAACCTATAGAAAAGTTAGGACAATCTTCATTCGGTCAAATTTTATATTGATAGACAGGTGAAATTATTCTAAAATCTTAGTTCTGTATGATATTTGGCTACATCTAAATTCCAACCCTTTCTAAATATCCCCCCCCCAAAATTGCTACCCTGAACTTTGTTCTATAGACAGTATAGGACCACCAATAATGACTTCAGAGAATTCAAAACTAGAATCTGCAGTTGTTTATATGTTCAGAAAATAAAAACATTTTTGAAATGAATATACTATAATGTACAAATTTCATTGTTTTAAAAAATTTAATGCTTTAAAAAAAAACATACCAAATTATTTAAAGATTTTCAGATTAAGACAAAATGCCAAGCACTGTCTAATGAAACAACAGGAACATTTAGTTAAATTTGGTCAATAAATCATTCTAAATCAACCTTTTAACATTCTGAGCTTAAAAGCATAATCACAAGGACAACTGGATCCTGTAGTAAAAGCAGAAATCAAGTATTAGAAAGGTTTGAATTGTGATGATTGTCACATTTAAGATGTCAAATGTGAACTGTATTTTGTAAACACAACCCCTTACATCCCTTTACATCAACAAAGGTAGTTTAGACATTGAAAAAAAATCTTTGATATTTATAAAAATATACCCAAGAAGGGAAAGTGTCTCAGTGATGTAATGTCCATTAGCTCTCTCTGGAACTCACAACAACTAGTACATCTGCTAATAGCATTTCTACATTATTGCTATTGTTGCTAGTTATTCTAGTTTATTGCAAAGCAGAGTTCAGACTACAGGCAATGTTAGCTCTGCAGTACTTCACCAATTCCAGTGGTATAAATTAAGTCACTCTCCTATAAGCTACTGAAGAAATGTATTATACAACACAAGAGTCCTAATTTAAAATATATAAAGTATAAATGTAGAAATGACAAAGCAGAGAAAAAACTCATTCCATGTCATTAAAGATCCTTGTAATGTCTTTGTTACAAAATAGCATTAATTTCCTTCAGTTTATTTAACATTTATTATCATAAACCACAATGATTAACAATGATTTAACACCACCTCTCTGGAGAAGATGCTGGAATAATGGCCCATGTTCTTGGCCAGAATTTCATGCAAGCATTTCTGAAAGCCTAGAGATAGGAGAGCACATGTACTCCTAATACAAAAATTATAACATCAACCTTTATTGGAGAGAATAATAGTATATTAATAAGTGTTTCTTTATATTTTCTCATTTCTTAATAATCCTGGGGACTTAGTCATGAAAATAATTAGACATGATAAGCAAATGTGTCAAAAGCCAAATGAGTGATTATCCAAGTTCCTGGCCAAGTTAAGTTACTTTGATGACCAGTTCTAAACTATCTGAAAATAACATACCAATAGGCCAAGGTTTTCCTGTATTTTCCTTTTATGATGCAATATCTTATGTGAACGTGCTAGAAACTATCCATATGTAGAATAACATTTCACTCTGTAGGTCAAACATTAGGCCAATACATGTCATGCGACCATGATTACAACAGACAACAATTAGGAATGGAGAGAAGAGAAGGGTGGAGGGATAAAAAGAAATGGACAAAATGAGAACAAAGAGAAGACAACAATTCACAAATGCCTAATTATTTTATCTTTCCAAACAAGGGCAGTCACACACACACACACACACACACACACACACACACACACACACGTTCATTTCTGTTCCACTTTGCTTCTTGCATGCCTTGGGAATAATGGTAACTATGCCATGTTTGCCATGGGTTTTTTTTTTCATTGTTTTTGCTTTAATGAAACATATTTGATGTCAATTGTCTCGGCACTTTATGATTAAAAATTAGGGATCAACCTTTTGAACATTGCTCTATGTGAGGTCACAGAAACTTGTCTCCTCTGTGGAGAAGGGGTATTCAGCAGTCGTGTGGTATTCACTTCCTTATTGTCTCCCTTCTCAGTTCTTCGATGTGCTAATGTAAAATATGCTGTTTTGTTTTTAGGCCTAGACGTTGATGGAATATATCGAGTTAGTGGCAATCTTGCAACAATACAGAAGTTAAGATTTATCGTCAACCAAGGTAAGTAGTTTTTTCCTTCAGACATTTTTCAGGAGTTACATCTTCAGCAGCACACAGACTGCTGTACACCATGATCAGACAGCAGTAAATGATTTGGGGGTGGGGATGAGAAAGTGCAGAAATTAAGAAATTACAAAGTTTTCATTAGATAAAAAAAAATCAATTATCATTTTACCTGGAGATACATAGAATAGAAAGTAAAATAAATGTAAAATAAATAATGAGTAGAATAAACAAAGTAAAAAATAGAAAAGAGAAGAATAAAAGAAAGAAAAACAGTGAAGCTTTGAAAACCTGTAGCTAACATATGATGAGTACTTGATATATGTTAATGAAGGAAACAAAACAATGGAAACCATGTGTTTTTTTTTTTAAAAAAAAAAAAAAACCTGAAAGATATGTATGTTATTAAAGAAATATAAACCAAAAAATAAGTAACCTGTTCAGTGGTAATATAATAGCACTTCATTTTGGAGGACGTTGTAGTATGCTTTTATGTAAATGAATGGATTCTTACCATCTGATACAGCCTCTCTACACCGCCTGTTATTCCCATACAAAACTCTGCACACAGCTACTTACAACTTTATTCCTAATTGGCAAAGCTTGAATATAGGGTCAGATATAGCTTGAGCATTAGAAAGCCACCTAGCATGCACAATGTACCCTGGGTTCAATCCCCAAAAAAGGATGGATAAAAACTTGAGGGTAACAAAATATCTCTCAGTAGGTGAATGAATTTAAAACGTAATTCTATATAAAGAAATATTACTGTGATAAATGGAAACCACTTATTAAGTCATGAATAGAATTGGGGGAACCTTAAATGTACAATGCTGAATGGATGAGTCCTTCCCCCCCCAAAAAAAAACATACAGAAAACTATACAGTATTCTAGGAAAACTATACAGATAGTGAAAGATTAGTGCTAACAAGGAATTTGAGAAAGAAGAAAAGATTAGTGAATTTAAGAGCAGTTTAAGAATTTGTGTGGCATAAGCATTGCCCATATATGCTATTAGATAATTACCAAAACCATAAAAAATACAACACACAGAGTGAAGGCTAACATAGACAATGGCTGCAGTCAAACATAATATATCAACACTGCCTCAGCAGTTATGACAGTGTTACTTCACTCGGCTGTGTGAGAAAGTTCATGGTAATTGTGCGCACTGCTCAACTTTTCCAAGAGGCTGAAGCTACTCTTAGAAAGTATATTAGTGAAGAAATAAAATAAAAAAATTGAGAAAAAAAAAGTAAGGGACCTAAATGATCTTAGGATGGTGTCTAAATAGTTTATACATCTCATAACCAGACAAATAGGGCATAGGCCAGCTGTCCCTAAGATGCTTTGTCCTTGACATCTCACGTAAACAGTATCTGCTTATGTGTCTTTCTTCTTTCCTTCTTCTCATCCTTCCTTTCTTCCTTCCTTCCTTCCTTCCTTCCTTCCTTCCTTCCTTCCTTCCTTCCTTCCTTCTTCTCATCCTTCCTTCCTTCCTTTTTCTCTTTCTTTCCTTCTTTTTAAAATTAGTGGGACAGAGGGGAGTGCTTTGGAAAACTTTGTGGGAACAGAATAGAATCAAACAGGGCTAGAGAGACACGTTGACAGTTACACTCACTTCCTGCTCTTGTAGAGGACCCAGATTCGGTTTCCAACATCCACATCAGGAGGGTCACAACTGCTTGTGACTTTAGTTTCCAGGAATCCAACACCCTCCTCTGGTATTTCTGGGTATCAACAAACACATGGTACACATACTTACAGTTGAACACCCACACAAGTATAAGATACAAAAATAAAAATTAAAAAATACTTTAAAGAATAAAATTAAGTGACATATGTGATATTCTTTGAGCAATGTGACAGATTCATGTTGGTTTTCCTCCAAATTAAAAATAGTTAGTGGTGTCTTCAGAAAAACGTAAAATTTTCCGAGATGTTGGTTTCATAGCTTGCTTCTAGGTAGTACCAGGTCCTCTGGTTCTCCTTTACTCTGTTTTTGTTTACAGTCGTGTCTTTTGTTTCCACGGTGCTAGACATTGAACTCTGGTTCCCACATGTTCACATGTGCTGGAGCACTGAGCTATACACTGCAGTCCTCAGGCTGTCCTCAAACATTTGCATGCTGCTGATTTGCAGTGTTTTTACTTATTCTTTTTACCTTCAATGCCCTCCTATCTTTTCTTCCTCATTCTGTACACCCAAGTTTTCTGGAAAATGGCCATTGTTTTTTCTTATTTTTCAGGGCCCAAATTATAAGTATCTTCCTTCTGGAAGCCTTCTGTGTTCTCCTCTGTGTTCTCCACGTACTCAGAAGTTTAATTTATAATAGTATATTTGTATTTATCATTCACCATCAAAAATCCCATGTATGTTAAGGCCCACTAATTTAATACTGATATTTTTTAGAGAGAATGTAATCAAATGTGAGACAGGCACTTTATACCAAGAAACATTAAAGCCTGCAAGACTCAGGCTCAAACACCAGGATAAAGGGGTTAAAACGCCTCCTTCTTCCACAAATCTCTATGAGGGGTTGGATTTGAATCTTTCTTGCTTTTGCAAAAATGATAAGTCTATTGTTTTTAATTGTGAGCTTATATATAGGTATGTAAATGTGAGTGCTTGTGCCCATTGAAAACAAGGCATTGGATCTTACTGGAGCTGGAGTTTAGAGGCAGTTATGAGCCACCCAATATAGACGCTGGAAATTGGACTTTGATCTGGACCAATTTTCAGCCTATTTGGCTATTGTTCTATTTAATTAACCAGTGCTATTTATGTTAATAACTGTGAAACAAGCATGTATGTGTTTGCATACCTGTGTATGTTTGTACCTCTCTCTCTCTCTCTCTCTCTCTCTCTCTCCCTCTCCCTCTCCCTCTCCCTCTCTGTGTGTGTGTGTGTGTGTATGTGTCTGTCTGTGTGTGTGTGTTTGTGTGTGTGTGTTTGTGTGTGTGTGTGTGTGTGTGTAAGAGATAGTGTGTATATGTACATGTCTGAATGCTGTAATTAGAGAAATTAAAAGTGATAAGCATTAAACTGTTAATAAGTTCAGGTGGCACTTAACTGTGTTAACTAGTTTTTTTTTTTTTTTTAGCTAGCTGCCCCATAATTTTTATTTCAGAAAATCTTTAAGGGCTCTGCTTATTGACTAATTTAACTAGGCAAAGGACAGAACTAAACTTTATATCACTTCTTCATATTGGTCCCAACTGGCCTAAGCAACAGTGTCTCTTCTGTGGGTAAAAATTGGATGCAACAGCCCAGCCTCGTTTTTATTCTGTTTATAAGCAGCTAAAATAATTCTTGTAAGATAGCTCATGCTGAAACCATATCCTTATTGGGATTCTAGACAGCTGGGCAACACATTTCTCCTACAAAGAAGAAATCTCAAAACAGAAGCCATGTTAGAAACAAACACTAGCTGCATTTCCTGCCTTAAAAAAATTATGCTCAGCAGTTTGAAAAAGGAAAAAAAAAACAATCTGCAATGAAAATATGAAATCTATCCATCTCATCTTTTACAATCCAAACTTCAGCTTCCTCGGAGATTTTGTAACTGCTCATGTTTCCATGAATGTTGACATTGTAAAGCTGGGCAGAGGCCTGAGTTGGTATCTGGTAGTATAAATTGTCAGCAAACAGTCTTCCTGTTTTACAGCATGGTGAGGATTCTACAGTCAATACAAATGATGCTACACTGGGACCTTTGATACTGTTGACTCTGAGGCTTTTTGGCTTATGTGATGAGAAGTCAGAGAGATGAGCACTGGTTAAAAGCACTTGTTGCTCTTAAAGAGGACCTATATTCAATCTCTAGCACCCATGGCTCAAAACTATCCAGGGAATCCAATACCCTCTTATGGCATCTGTGATACTACATCACACATACATAAATGGAGGCAAAACAATAGATAGATAGATGATAGATAGATAGATAGATAGATAGATAGATAGATAGATAGATAGATCCCTCTTCAAAATTTGATGATGAGAGTATTATTTGAATTAATTCTCTATATTGGTCCAACAATCTCGTCACTAACACCATATCTCATTCACCATCCTAGCCAGGGTTCTACCAATGCTGCTAACAGAGAAGAGAATTGGTATATGCAACTTGGAGTGAGACTTGCATGTTCTCTTTTGTGCACATGACTGTGTGATGACGTAAAATACCATGAACATAATTCAGAGTTATGTTCATATCATACATTCATTTTGTAATTTAATATGGGACATAAATGAATTTGGTACATGTTCCTTTTATTAGCATCTTTTATCTCCTCTGTGTTTAACTTACATTATGCTTCTTTTTTTAAAAAGTTCTAAATATATGTTTTTTAAAAAAATTGAATAAGCCTTACCCACTATTAGACTACATAAATGAAAACTGATTTTGGAGATTTTCAAGAACAGTTGAATTGCAATTTCTGTGTTTCGCTGACTTTCTTGAATGCCATAATCATCAGCAATTCTAAATACACCAGTTGAATGATTCAATTTGTTTTGGTTTTCTGTTTGACTCACTAAACCAGAAAGAATTAGATACCCTTATTATACTTCCAGATCAGATGACACACAAGTTAAATTCAAAGTGATCACTTTTGAAAAACATTTCCTAATTAAAATTAGTAATGCTGATAATAATTTTATTGTATAGGTAGCTGCTATTTTCACAATTTAATATGTCAGGCCATCCACTGAATTCCCTGCATATATAATTTAATTTAATCTTTTCTTCAACCTCATAGTGCATACAGGTGCAATTATTAAGCTTGTTATTTTCAGAGGCTCAGTTGTTAAAAAAAAAAAAAAAATACCCCAAGGATAACAAAGCTAGAGAGCTAAGACTAGATCTCAGATGTCTCTGATTTGAGTCTGTGCTATTAAACACAGCCAAGAAGCTACATTTCCTGTGCATTAACTATTGTATCCTTTCTATAAAAACAGAAGTGTCTTTCATGCTTTGCATACATTTGTACATCTCTGTTTTTACTCTTTCTCAGCATTGGTTATTTGTACTACTATTCAATTTGACTAAACCTATTTACGAGTGGGGATGTTTTGGAAAACATCACAGGAATGAAGACTCCTAGCATCTCCAATCTCTGTAGGGCTTATGATTCTATGCCTGGATCAAGAAACTCTTTGCAACCTCACAGAGAGGCATTACAGATTCGTGACTTACTAGGCTATTGGTGCATTAGTGAGTAGTGTTCTGCTTTGTTTGTTGAATTTGGTGACAGCTTCCAGTGACATTTTTGCTGATGCAACTCTTCTGGTCTATATGGGCATCCCCAAAGAAAACTGGTGCATGACCTTAGATGTCAACCTGTCATCAGCCTGTGTCATTGTGTTGATTCTTCTGCATGATCTGTGACCTCCTGATGGTTTTCCAGCATGGGTGCACATATGTGCAAAGTAGGCTTCAGCACAGAGGATGCTCTGTGATGGTCTTAAGGACTTCTGACAGTGAGCCTTGGAAATCCCACCAGACTTCCCCACATCAGCACTCAGTTTCAGCTGCCATCTAGACGTATTGCCCCAAAGCCAACCTAGCTTTGACTTTCTTTTGTATTACTTAGATGTCTTCTGGGTTCACTCTGCATATAAGAAACAAGAGAGATTGTTGCCCTTTGTGTAAAATAACACATATGAAGCTTCCCAAATCCCTGAGTCAATGGGATAACTATAAAGCTCCATAGAAAGAGGTGACTGGGTATTTTCAGGACCAGTGCTTTTTGACAGAGTAAAAGGTTACCCCTCAAGTGTTCACCTGGAATTGGAGGGAATAACTTTTTACCAGGATGTTAGAATTGATTTCCACAGTTAGAAATGCAGGTAAGAGATGCCATATTCACATTTTCATTACTGATGAACAAAATATATACATTACACAAATCCACATGGCCAAGCATCTTCTATATTCATGCATATACATGAGTGTTGGTTGTTTTTCGTTGTCAAGGATTTTTTTCTTTTTTCTTTTATTCTTTTCCTTTTTTTGAAGTCTTGAACTTTTCCTATATTAATTCACAAATATTTATTGTCACAAGAAGACATATTGGATGTTTGCAAGTGGTGGCTTTAAAATTACTAATAATAGGTAAACCAGATGAGAAATGTCCTCTAGAAAAGACAGTTCTGCATTAGCAATTATAGCTAAGTTAGTTTTCTACAGCATACACCTTAAAGCAATGCCCAAGTTTCAACAGCTGTTCCTCCGTGTTGCGTATATTTGTAGCATAAAAATCAAATAAAGGAGAGGAAACGTGGGGACGGATGTGGATAATTGGCAGTTTCATCTGGAAATAAGCAACTGGATGAAACAAAAAGGGATTTTAAAGAGGATTTCAAAATTTCTAGTTGTGTTCTTATAAAATAGTTCTTGTGTTACATCCATTCATTTTTCTATTAAGTGACTTTACATGGATCTCGTGTTATTTTTAAGATGAGTATTTCCTTAACCCTCCTTCATCTTCATTGCCAAGCACAGCATTAGCAAAGCAAACAGTGTTACTTGCTATCATAATGTGTAAGGTGGGTTTTGTTGGTTGGTTTGTTTGTTTGTTTATTCTGTTGTTTTGTAGAGATTTTGGTGGTGGGGGTGAGTGAATGTGGGGTGGGGTGGGAGTGTGGGTATAGCTTTGTTAAGTGCACTGTTTTGGCCTCATGTGATCAGATTATATTTTAACAATGATTTATTTTTTCCCTTAAAACTGGAATATCACTTGATCATAAAACAAACAAACTTTTAAATCATTCAGGGCTTTAAAAACTTCCCTAGATCTGACTTTTTTTTTTTCTTCATATATGTTGAATCCAAGAGCTCAAAGGCTATTGATGATGAAACTCATATCGCTTTGTAGCTGCTTGAGAAAGCACATTGGCAGCAGAAAGTATTCCCAAGAAAGAGACCAAAACAATAAACTCTTCATATTTCTGAACACAGAAGCCAAAACAATAAACTGCAGTTTCTGGTTTTTTGCAATTTACCATGTATTCCAATCACAATCTTAGGTGATTGTGTCCTTTCAGTTTTTAAGGTATAAAACTTCTGGCCACTAAACTTAAAGCAAAATTATATCCTTACTATGGGTTACATTATCTTATATAATTTACTACAAAACAGATAATAAAAACTGACCTAAAGCGATAATTGAAGCGATTAAAGACTGAAACAATCAAGTGAGAAAGGTACACGAGATAATAATCCAAGGATCTTTCTTCTTGTCTTAATTCTGAGCCCTTCTGTACGTCTTTGAGGATCTCTTTGAATTTCAGACTCTTTATTTTCACAATGGGGATAATAACAAAAAATATGAGCAAACTAAAAACTGAGTCGGTCAACCGATAATTACTATTTACTTAATTATAATGACAAGAAGTTAGATAAAATGAGAATTAGTTTTATTACTAATACTATTTTATAAATATTAATAATCAAATGTGCTTCAGTCATCTGCATGATAGAATTTTCTTTGATGATAATTAGATTACTTTTCTAGAAGAAGAAATCAAATACAAGAAAATTGTAGAGATGCTTGGTATTGAAGTTTTATCTCATTACAAGACAAATTCATGGGGTTCAGAACACCTGGGCATAAAAGAGAAACTTAATTTTCTTCTACCAATGAGTTTGTGTTACAGGGAGTTGGTGGAACCTGTGGAAAGTTTACAACATAATTCAGTTCAGGTTTTCCATGTACATTGGCTACTGCATCCAGATATTAAATCAGAGTTAAGTAACTGCCAATCTTCAAGAGCCCTCTAGGAGAATTATGAACATCATTATCATCACCATCATCATCATCACAAACCATCACCACCATGACAATTAGTAAACAGCTCTTAAAAGCTTGCTAGAAAAACAGAGCAAGCGTCCTCCCACTCTCATCGCATTGCACAGCATTCTTTCTCTCCATTCTGACTTCAAGCAGAAACGTTCTGCTGTCTGACAAAGATCACTGCCAGATCAGCTGCTTAAACGAATACAAATTGATTACCTCCCACTTTCCGTGGGTCAGAAGTCTGGGCACAGTTTCACTGAGTGCTCTGCAGTCAAGGTGTCAGCCAGGAGTAGATTCTCATCTGGCAGCTTGCCTGTGGACCGGTTCACACAGTCCCTGGCAAGACTGAGTTTCTGGTGGCTCGTTGGACTGAAGGCCTCAGTTTATCAGAGGCTTCTAGCCCGAGGCTGCATAGACCAATGGGCCAATCCCAAAATGGTATCTTGTGTCATCAAAGAAGCATGGAAGAGGAAGATTAGTAGTAAGACAGAAACTAGAAGCTTGAGTGTTGTAACCATAAACTGCATGTCCCAACTCTTTTGCCACATCCTGTTGGCTAGGGGAAAAGAACAGTTCCTACCTCTGCCCTGGGGGGAAGTAGACAAAAAAGTCATGATTCCCCAGGAAAGGAAAATAACTGTGTGGAGTTTTGCCTTTGAGTTTCTGCTAGAATAATCAAGTGATGGAATTTTCCCAAAATAAAGATTTGGGAGTCATTCATAGACACTCCCATTTAAACTCAGGTTAGTACTATAAATACCTATTTAGAAAGGATAGAGCTCATAGCTATGTCTGGGAAGGTCCACCACACATCTGGCTGACTTCACTTTTGCTTTCCAGAGAAATACACCTTATCTAGCCATAAGATATACACTATTTGAAATGTAGGAGAAGCAGAAATAGATCAACTACTTTTTTGCTAACCCGTTTTCTATATCATGGACCCTTTCTCTTGGATTGTTGAATGCAGTATAACTTATAAATTGAATCATTACATAAACTAAAGATGCTATGAAGATAGTGTATATGCTGCCACTATAATTAAAATCACTGACAGTTTTCATTATTCCAGTTCTTTTCCAATATTGTAGATTCTGAAATAAATGAAAGGGGAAGGTATCTTGCCTGGTGGTTCTCTATCACAACTAACAATTGAACGATATTAAAAAACATTATCAGAATTAGTTCACTGCCAAAGATAGCCCACCTTTAATTGAGAATCTACTAGATTGCAGGTTCTCAAAGGTAAACTCTCATTGTTCTCTAACACTCATTATTCACATGAGAAAACTATATGTCAGAAGCTTAAAGAACCTTACTAAGGTTACAGTCTATATACAACAAGGACTGCAAATGATGCATTTAAAACTTATTGCAAAACACACATTATCAGATTGCTGTATTCACTTGATCATCATAGACCCAAAGCTATTTTCTTCTTTTGAACATCAAACATTCAGAACTTATTTTTTATCATTATAATGTTTTTCCCTGGTATCTAGCTAATAAGATCCCTTCTAAGGGAAAACACTACTTGAAATGTTGCAGTAAACAGTCTCTGTCTACCTGTAAGTTCATCAGAGGTAAAAATCTCAATTCATCTCCATATGCTAAGTACAGGAAGGTTCCTGTTGTTTTGCCTTGACTACATAAATTTTCTTCCCACAAAAGAATGATTTGTTCATCCAAACAAACTTTACATCACATGATTATCAGGTGATCTCATTGGTTCCATTTCTTATATTTTTCCACACAAAAAAAGTCTTAAGTATCTTCTGCTTCTGTTTTCCCCCCAGACGTCTTTAATATTGCATAATTATTACATGAATTTAAAAGAAAGATATAAATTAATATTGAAGAACCCCATATTTTTCAGTCCTCTATGTCACTAACACAAACCTTAAAGAGAGATAATGGACTGTCCATCAACGCTGCATGCCATAAATGATCGAACATATCTGAAGTAAAGCCTTGGCTTGTCATACTGTATTAGTCCGGGTACTATAGAGTCACAGAACTTATGGAATGTCTCTATATATTAAGGGAATTTATTGGAATGACTTACAGTCTGCAGTCCAAACTAGCCCAACTGGGAATGGGAAGTCCAAGATTCTAGTAGTTGCTCAGGCCGAGAAGGTTAATTGTTTTAGCTGGTCTTCTATATAAACTGGAATCCTGAAGAAGTAGATTCCAAAAGATGTGCTCTCAAGTAAGTGCAAGCAAGCAAAGAAGAACCAACGCTTTCCTTTTCCATTATCCTTTTGTAGGGCTCCAGCAGTAGGTATGGCCCAAATTAAAGGTGTGTTCTTTTCTTGGAACTTGTTCTGTCCCAGGCTAGCCCTGAACTCAGAGATCTGCTTCCCTCCCTCTCCGGGTATTAAAGATGTATCCCACCTTGCCTGGATCTAAGCTTTTCATGGTCACCATGCCTCAAGATCCAAATCAAAAGCATGTTTCTTCCAGCCTCAAGATCTAGATCATAAGTGTGTCCTCCATTTCTGAATTGTAGTTTATGGCTGATGCAGTCAAGTTGACAACCAGGAATAGCCATCACATATATTGACCTCCCCAAATGCTGGAAATGATGAGTTAGTTAACTAATCAGCAACTAAGTTGAGTTGGATTTCTTCTGTTAACTAATCCTGCCACTTTTGGCTTTGAATGTCTTGCTTTTGTTTTCACACAGGAAATCCTGTTGTTAGTAGTCACAGCATTAATGATGAGAATGTATTTACACGTGACTCTCTTCAAGGTACCCATATACTTGAGTAACATTTCCTAACAAATGTGTTTTATAGAAAAACATTCTCTCCTCTCCAAAGCTCTTTCAGAAATGAAAACTAACAGTTGCAGGGTCACTGAAGAGCAGCAGCAGCAGTAGTAGTAATAGTTGTTGTTGTTGTTCATGCATAATTTTAATATTTTCCAAAGTTTGCAAGATACAGGGCTCCAAAAAAAAATAAGAAAAAAAGAATAGGAGCTAAGGTCTGAACAACATAGAGTTACACTTATAACACAAAGCTCATTCTCTTTTATACTCTCCTAAATAGATTTATGTGAAACTAAGAAGTGGGGTCCCTGAAATTGGATGCTTCTATTTTCCCCTTTGACACGTACTTAAGAAGTTCCTGTTAACACAAGCTCGCTTTTTCATCCTCATACCACCTGCATCCAGTTTTATTTTTTCTTTCCCCCTCCCTTTTTGCTTACCCTCTGCTCCACATTAGCATAAACAGATCCCGCCCCCCATCCTGGCAACAGTCTGTTCAAAGTGTTCAAGGTGATTATCTTGGCTAGAACTATCAACTTGACACAACCTACAATCCTCTGGGAAGAGACTCTTAAGTTGAGGAATTACTTAGATCAACTTAGCCTGAGAGCAAGATCGTAGGTGTTTATCTTAGTTGTTATTGATATAGGAGGATCGGAACACTATGGGTATCACCATTCCCTAGACAGGTGGTACTAAACTGTATATGAAAGCTTCTGAAGCATAAGCCTACCTTCTACCCAGTGAGCCACACCTTCTGTGGTCCCTGCACTTCTTTGGTTATGAAGTCAGTTCTTGGTATGAGGTAATGCTGCATGAGAGCATATGTAGATTAGTCTTCAAGTGCCGGCCTTGATTTCTCTCAATTGATTGTGACCTGAAATTTTAAAGCCAAATAAACGCTTTGGGCTCTAAAGCTGCTTTTTGTCAGGGTGTTTGTTCAGCAACAGGACTGAGACGAGAACAATAATCCTCTTCCAGAATGAATAAAATAGATCATGTCCTATCCTGTTTCTGGGAAGCATATAGTCAGGGACCTCACGGGATAAGGTCCATGGTGAAAATTTTAGGTTGCCATGAAAGCTATTTTTGGGAGATAAAATTAACTCATTTCAAATCACAGCACTTTTGTAGGTATCTTTGCTGAAATTTTTGTTTCTGGCCCTTAAACTATATCTGTCTCTTGTGTGTCTATTGACTCTTGCTTCTAGATGAATACAGCTCATTTGGAATCTATATCTAAGTGAGATTTCTGCGAGCATTGCTCTTCCTGCTAATGTAGTCATCTAAAAACTCCCTGCATCTTAAAACCTTTACATGCAACAAACTATATTCAAAAGGCTAAAGGTCAGAGAGAAGCGTTAGGGCACTTCAAATGCAGTGGGACTTGCCTGCCTAGATGAGTTTGTACCTGCAAATGATGTAGACAGGATATATATAACTTCTAGATATCATTTATTGGTTTCTCCCCTTATATCACACTGTGTTTGTGGCAGAAACAATGGTCAAATATTTGTCATTTGGATAGGTTGACAAAGGGCTGGCCACAATGCAATTGCTTGCCCAAAGAGTCTGCCACTGCTGCTGATGAACTTTTCTAATGTTAATTTTCATGCTTACTCCAACAGAAAGATGCCTTAAAGCAAAACTTCTCCTTCCTTATCTGCTAAGAGCAATGCGTTCCTATCCTTTACAGAACGGTTGAAGTGCATTTTTAAATGGTTTAAAGTTTCAAGGACTTTTCTCCTTTGTTTATTCTTCTAGGAAAAAGGAATTTATAAAATCACATTTCCTAATGGTCCCTCTGCTAGATAATGGAAGTATCCCAAATATGTCCCACTGTAGGAAAATCAAAAATAACACGAAACTCCAAATATGTTAGCCTATTGAGAATATTTATTAACTAAATAATTTAATAATGAAGAAAATGCCTACTTGATTAATTGTTACAGAGTAAAAATTACAATAAAACTGTCTTGATCAGTGCTTTGCAGAAGCGCCATTACTGTCTGTGCGGTTGTTTAACAAGGATTTAATTGGAAAGATAAGTGAATGCACATTTAAAAGTATTGTTAATTTGCTTTATAATCACCCCATCCTTCACAGTATTGACAGCACAAGGCACAAACCCCTTTCTGTTTAACAAGTATTATTTTCCATATGTGCACAATAAATTCTGAAACAGTAATTGGAAATTTTATGAGTTCGAACATACCTAGTGCAGTGGGTTTAGAGGTACACTCTCTTTATAAAAGGTAATCCAGTTTTAATTCTTGGAGATAAGTGATAAATCCTTATCATCTGCACCCCATCCCGAGTAGATAGAAATCTACTTCACTCATTTCAAAGAAAAAGAAAAAAACTTCATTCTAATACTTTTTTGTCTAAGAGAATTAAGATTCAGATGAGAAGGAAATCAGATTATTTTTAGTAAGTGGTTATATTACATATTTCTGTCTTCAAAATGCTTGTGAGCATGGGAGAATCTAACCATAGAGCTTTATAAACTATGGCTGCCCCCAAAACACCTGAATCTGAAAGTGGCTGCATTTAAGCCTATTGAAGAACACAAGAAAGCAGTCAAGATCATCTGATTGCAGCACCTCTGCAGTCACACATAAGAACAGAGGCTCATCCTCCTGAGAATCTAATCAACACTGCTTACAAGCAATTCCTGAGCTCTCTTAGATAGAAGGATTCAGCCAAGGAATTCAAAATGCCTGGATCCAACCACACCTTAGAAGCTGGTTATTTTCCTCACCAAGTAGAGAGAAAACGTGGAAACTTCTAAGGTGTTGCACGACTGACTGCTCGTGTATCCAGATCCTCAGGAGTTCTTTCAAAAGAGAAAGAAGGCAAGTGGGAGGCTGGTTCTGAAAATGGTGAGCAGTAATGAAAGCTCTGCTCGCATTGCTGTCTCCCCAGCTCTTCCTACTATGATGTGTGTCAGTGGCCTTTTTATTTCATGTCAAGAACCTAAGAGTATGAAAAAATATACGAAAGATGCCCAATAAGGCCCTTAACTGTGTCTACATCTCGTTAGAACTGACAGAAATTCTTGTCTTTAAATTTTTGTTGTTGTTGTGGTTGTGATCATTTCTTTTTATTTCTGTAGCTAGGAATCATTTCCACTCTCAAAGCTTAGAAATTCTTTTGAATACATTTTCTTAGAATACTTTTCTTTACAAATGTCTTGCTCTCTGGATAAAACAACTGTATTTTGAAATTGATTATGCCTATGAGATTTGCCAATAAATGAGGATATCCAACCACAAGTATATACCAATCCACAAGTCACAAGACCCCATCTCCATTTCTACACGTGACTCACAGATTTTGACTTCTTTAGTCAGAATCCTCACATGCTGAGTTTTCTTTCTCTCCCTGAGTGTGCATATACTTTAGTATGGTGAAAAACCGTATGATGTACATGTACAACTGTCATTTAAATATGACTTTTATTTCTTCTTGAAACGTCTCCGTTGAGCTGTGGTTTTTTTACAACCATTCGTCTTGAGTGGAAACGGGTTTGGGAACAAGAGCTTCCCATGTCTGTTCCAGCTAAACACAGCAGAGACTGGTCACTAACGAAGTGTCCAGCAGTCCTCTAATTAACTGAAATAAAGAAAAAACATGTAATGTTTGCTGAGAGAAGCAGGATGCTGAGAAGGGGGAGACTATAGGTTTCTGTGCGTTCTTGTATATGAGGGAGCCACGGGGTGCAGGAAAGAGATGACGCTTTTTATGCTCCGGTAGGGGGAGCTTTCTTTTCCCTACTGTACGAGCAGCATGGTGCATGTGTTTAAATATGCCATCCTGAAATGCAGACTTTTCGTTTTCATTTTGCAAGTGGGAAATTTCACTATGTGATGGGCACATTACTCTTCTTAGCGACACATTTTGTGCAAACTCATTTGGGAAAGAATAGGAAATTTAGAATACTGCCTTCATATTTCTTCTGGAAATGTTAGCCTGAATCCATTATTTCCAAACCTGATGAGGATTACAGTTCATTTGTATTTCACAGCAACCCATATTGTATTCTGTTTTGTGAAGTAAATAAGAGATGATGCTCTTCTATTTAGTGCCTGGGATTTGCTTTCCATATGAATAGTTTTATTTGGGGGGCAAGAGGAAAGAAAAAGGAAGCAAAGACTGAAATAGATGAGTTAACCTTCGCTGGATTGAGTGTGTTATTCTGACAATGAAATGGCCTGAATTATTTTTATAGATAATTTAAACTGGAGGAGGTTGGATTAAAACTTACTTAGGTCACTGAGCATATACATATTCAAGTGACATTATAAAAAGCACTGTTTGGTAACACCCAAATCTATCTCTTATTTAACTTCATTTAAAATACTTGCGGACTAACCTGATTTGATGGCCGAGTAGGTGGGTGCTATATGCCACCAAAAGGAGTCCTCCTCCACGTGATTCCCTACCAGTGTTCCACTGTTCCTGACACAATTAGAAACCAGTTCACTTGGCTCCAGCAAGAAAGGCAAACACTTTCACCTTTCATATCAAAAAAGTGGGGTGTTTTTTTTTTTTTTTTTTTTTTGGTTGTTTGTTTTTTTTGTTTTGTTTTGTTTTTTTAGTGACTGATTTGGAGGTTGTGTTCGGAAGGATACTGAAGGGTTGTCATAAATAAATAAGAGTTCTAAGATTTACTCAGGGTATATGACATGGGCATTAATTTCTTCCAAGCAGAAACAAGTTTTAGCAAGTCACAATGTACATGGTATATAGTTTGTATCCAGGCACTACAATAGTGAATCAATACAAAGTAACTCTTGTGACACAGATTCCATGTACAGCTTCTGCCTTGTGAAAGCATGAACACGTGTCTTCTTATCAGCCAGGACAGAACAGAGACCAGTCAGTAATCCATCAAGGAAAGACAAAGACTGCAAAGAATATTTTGGAAGAGTCAGAAGAGGTGAAGATGTTATGACGAAGAATGAAGAGTTCAGAAGTACTGAGAAGTTTAAGGGAAAAACAAAAGCCCTGATTTTAGCAAGTAGTTGGAAGAGGAAGTCATAGCTTACTTAACCATTGCACCCGAGCCAAGTCTGTTCTACCACTAACAGAAATATTTGGCATTAGGTATAACTAGACTATTTTGGTCGAGTCCCATTCATTATGCAAAGCACATATTTAGTTCATTCTCATTGGCATAAAATTTCAAAATAATTTTCCATAGGGGAAAAAAAATCCTTTGCCCCTTAATGATTTTAGGTAATAGCCACCAATCTCATTTTTCTGTCCATAAGGTTCTTGAACTAGCATTACAACTAAACTTTCTAAATGGGAGAATTTTTTAAAAATCATCTGTGACAGAAAAACATACAAAATCACAGTCTTAGAGAAGGTTTTTTTTTCCCATATATTATCTTCCTTTGCTTTGGGTATAAGCTGATGAACTTTCATAACTGGTGACTTTCAATATACTCTCAGCCTAGACATAATAAACTTCAGTGGAGAATATAAAGAAATGTTGACTTTTTAATGTATGTATTGGATCTTTTAATTTAGAAATTCTATAGCTAAAAAAATTCAACATTACTAAAGAGATAAAGAGGTAAATAATAAGACATATATATGTGAAGACTTAAGAATATTCCATGGGACACATAGAAAATTAGCTTAAACAACAACAGCAGAAAGACATGCTTTTGTTTGTGTGCCTGGAAATTTCAGGAAACTATCAACTTCAAGCACAACTATCCCCTCTTGAAGGGATGTTAACTCTGTCTCTCACCTCACCTCATCTCCATGTTGGCTCTGTTCTTAATTTTATAGGATCACCTACTGCTCAGCATCAAAGTCCCTGCTTCCCTTCCACCCATAATGTCTTTTCTTACAGCCCTTGATTATATCAGCCAAATGGGTTCTTTAGCCAGTCCCAGAACAACCACTGTGACTAAGTTGATTGCCTTTACCAGGCTACCAAGGACCACACCTAGAGACTGAGGTCCCAGCCTATCTAGGCACAGAAGAGGGATGGAGGGAGTGGTATTTATCCAGAGGAATAGAGTATCCCAGCAACAAGATGGTTTCTACCACTGATCTTTCAGTTTACTGAGTACCACACTAGGGTCTGATGAATAGAAGAGAGATGAGCAACTCTTTCATATGCAGTTTTTTTAAAAATGCCTAAAACACACTAGGTAAGTGAATTTTGAAGGGTTTGAGCACCTTTTATTTTAAACATGCAGTAAAATTGCTTCAGGATTTAATATACACATACCTAACTGTAATAGGTTTGTTTAGGAAATGGATACATACGTTTAAGTTAAGTTGGCTAACTTGGTCAGAAAACCAAATGTGGACTCTACTGTGTCTTGAATAATATATTATTAAGTAATGTTTGAGTTATTTTAGAAAAGCAAAACATGTTTTCACTCTTTTAGGCTACCAATATTTATGCAACGCATACGATAGTATATGAGCGTCTATAGACCAAGACAGGGAATTACAACAGAGACCATGAAATAGAAGAGATGGTGAATGCTGAGGAGTCAGATTAATGAGGTAAAATTATGAAGCTGAAACATAGGTGACAGATACAATTCAGCGGCTCAACAATAGTGTTCAGATCTCGATTAAGTGCTGGCTCATCCAACCTCCCCTGTAATATGAAGAAACATCAGCGTTTGGTCAATCATTTGTTTTATTATTCCTAAGATTTTTTTAGGGAAAAAAAATGAACCTTCGTATAGGTAATAAAAGTGTTTGCTCTTTTCATTATATCAGAGACATATGACAAAGCATTCAAATACAGTGCAAATAATTGCAAACTGATGTATCCAGCTGTTTAAAAATTGAATAAATAATTTAGCTTTTACACATGGGCAACCCTTGCTTAAAAACTACAAATCAGAACCCTCCTGTTTTGAATCTATTTTATTTTGTTAATAGATGAGCTAATATGATAAGCACTTAATTGTATAATATATTATTAGTCGTTTTCTTTGGCATGCCATTAACTTTAAATAGTATTAATATTTAACATTTTATAATACACACTACAAAGTTCTTATTTTTTTCAGCTGAACGGAAAATATACATTGATAGTAAATCTCTTTAAAGTAGTTTTTAAGAGGCCGAGCATGCAAAACTTGTTCCATTTTATACTGTTTGATCACAAGTACACAAAATGCCACAGTATAATAAGGCAATCGGTGCAAGATGACAATGATGGAAAGGCTATTCTATGACTTTGTATTCAAATACAATGTATTACATAATTAGACATAATTACATATTTGAAGATTCAGGAGAGCATTTAAAATGCCAGAGTAAGCATCTAAGTGTATCTGCTTTTCAAAGATGCGTAAATCAGAAGGTATGCATTATAATTACTATTTATTATTGTATTGGACTGTAATGCATACACAAGTTTGCCAGAGGAGTCGTATAGTTGACTATCTTGGCAGATACGGATCTGTAAGAACTTGACCTACTGGTTTGCCTTATTTTAGAAAACGCCAGTAAATATCATCAGTATTTAGTGTGTGGTAGACAGCTGAGTATTCCCAGTTTGTAGATAGGTCACTGTGATGCTCTGTTCCATAGAGATAGATTGTATTCTTAATGCTACCCAGCATTCCCAGAGAGGCACACCTTTGCAACAAGGAGAACTGGACCAAAAAGAATAAAAGGAATGCTCAAATTTACATTCATTTTCAGAATAACCTTCCAAAGACATCCCCATCTACCTTAAAGTAGTCAAATCAGTCAAATTTTCAGCTAGAAAGGGCAGTATTAGTAAGACTTAAGTAAAGGACAAAATGTTATTCCCTGTTATAAAAATCTTGTTGGCATACTTTTGAGTGAGCCAATATAAAATTTATGGGTGTTTTTTGCTTGTTTCTATTCGGTTGGCTGTTGTTGTTGTTGTTGTTGACTTTTTTGATTGGTTGATTGGAAGATTTTTTTTTGTTTTGATTTAGTTTTGGTTTTGTTTGTTTGTTTGTTTGTTTGTTGAGACAGGTTTCTCCATGTAGCCCTGGCTGTTCTTGAACTCATTGTGAAGACGAGACCAGGCTAGCCCCAAATTCACAATGATCTTCCTGCCTCTCTCTTCCCCCATACGCTGGGATTAAACACTGCTACAGCAACAGCTGCCCCTGCCTCTGCCCCTACCCCTGCCGCCTCTGACCCAGTCCCACCACTACCAGTTTTGTTTCTACTTCATATGAATTTAATTGTGATTTAATTAGGGGACTAAAGTTAGAGAGGTGAAAGAAGTTGTCTTGATTCACTGTTCAATAAGTCAGTTAGGTCAGAGATCAACCTGTTTCAACAGAGAGAATAAAAAAAAGACAAAACTTAACTAAAGGTTGTCTGCAAATTAATGGCAAGCCAGATGAATTTTTCTGGAGATCACTATGGTCTCTAGAAACTTACAACACCCAACAATTTTCAGTCAATAGCTGACATGAAGCATTTCACACCTAAAGCATATATAAATATGATAAGAAGAAATCAGTATGCTTGTCCTAGCCCTGTGAGCCTTGTTGATAGTGCATACAGTCAAACTACAGAACAATAGTTGTCGCATAAAGTGTGTTTAATAATATAGTTATAATTACTAATATTTATTGAAGACTTGTGGGCCCTGAACAGGGCTGAGTTTAGATCAGTAATGAATAACTGACCATCAAAATCGTCTTGCCAAGCGGGTATAGTTATCATCCTGGCTTCAGAGGAAAGCATTAGGAACAGTGAGACAAGTCGTTTGTGTACGGAGTTAGCAGTTAGATCCAAACACAGGTATTTTTGAATCGAGCCCATTTTCAAGGACAACTGACTGATTATTAGCTTCACAAAAATAAGCAAAAGATACAGAAGTTAAGTGGTCCCTATCCCTAAAACCTGCAACTGTAGGAAAGTCACGATCTCCTTCAAACTCACTTGAGGAAGTCTCAATATTAGACCGGCAACTATTCTGCCTGCTAGTGCAAACTGGAGCCCATGCTCCAGGCCATCCTGGGATACGTTTTTTTTTTTTTTTTTTTTTAACACAGAGCCTTGAAAAAGACCTGCAGAGATACTGTTCAGCCTTTCAAATCAGGCTTAAATGGAGCCCTTTCTCCAAGGCGAGTCTTGAATCTGTCACACACAGATTATCGCTTGCTTTCTTTTCAAGTCCTTCCTGACTCCATCCGTGCTCTTGTCGGAGAATTTAGCATCATTCAATCATTTACTTACTTACTTGCCTGTCTCCCTCTTTTCCTCTTTAAATCCTGAATTCCCTAAGGGAAAAAGCCTCTCAGCTCTGCCTCTGTTACCTGGCAGAGGAACTTGCGCAGATATGTGACAAGTAAGTGGATTTTACATGAGCCATTGTAAAAACAATAAATAGAAACAACAAATGAAAAAGAATTCAAGCTGTTCATGGAGTAAGTTGCACAGTCTCCAGAAGCGGTGTGTTGTGCCGCTTTCTTTTCTCTGTGACTCCCAGCTTCACGTTCTTGGGATCTCAGGCAGAGCAAAACCTCAACTCTCCAAAGAGAGCTCTGGAAAAACTTTCCCTCGCAGTCGACGGTTCCGTTCATTGGTGGGAGGGGATTTAAGAGGAAGGAACAGGGCAGTTTCTTTTCCTGAAGACATTACATCTAAAGACTGAAAAATGATAAGTGTCATTTAGTTTTCCTTTATTTCAAGTGTTTACGAGATTTTCTTCTGCATGCTGAGCAGTCTCATTTCGAGTTTAATATTGGAAGTGATATAAGACACGCACGTCTTCTCCATTATAGGACATTACATTTTAAACCCCCATACCTTGTGTCTCTGCACTTGACAGATGGTGTCCTGCAAAGCAACGGCCGGTAAGAGGTATGATCGTACTAAATTAGAAGCATGAGGCAAAAGGGTGTGTTTTTATTAGGAGGGTAGGGAGAAAATCTGAGGGGATTGGGGCAGAAGAAATCACCCACAGATGCGGGTCTTATGTCTAGTAGTGGATGTGATTTCTGAATTGTGGTAATTCCTGTTTGTGTGACAGTTCATCAGAAATTGAGGGCACCACTTTTGAAAATTGCCCATGGTTTCACTTCCAAACTAGATGCAGGCTCTGTGCCTTTGATTATTAGAATTACTCTGCTCTCTCAGTGGCCCAGTGAGGAGGGGCTTTGGTAAATTCTACTCCAACTGACATTCTGCAAGAGATTCTTAACAGAAAGAAGAGGTGGGCAGAGCAAACGCCATCACTTTTATGCAAGCATTGTCTCAACCCACAGTGGCAACCTAGGAGTTAGCCAAAGGGACAATTCAGAAAATTTTTTCTCTCCTTCAGAAAACCTCATAGAGGTTGGCGAGGTAAACAAACTGAAACGTATAGAGACAAATTATCTTCTACCTATATCAAGCAATTTTAGATACTTTGTAGAAAGCAAAGTTGATGTGTCTACGGTTCAACTCTCTACCCAAAAACTTAATGTAAAACAATACAGGATGCATTTCATGCCAGCTCACCTATGAATGAGAAAGGAACAATACTGCTAAATGTTTTCATGTTTAATATCCACTTAGCAGTTCTTTTAGCAAAAGGTAAATTTTGAAAGCCTTTCTCTTCCCATTCTGCTGAGAACTGGCTAGGCTTGAGCCCAACTCTCCTCTCCTCATGGAATGCAAAGCACTCATGTGGATAGGAAGATGGAAGATGCTTGGTAATGAACACATGAGTATGTGCTGCTTCCATCACTGTCCATCACTGCAAGATCGTTTCCTTGATGGTCCCATTGTGAGCTCAACCATCCTCATGATATTGCCAGGGCCACAAGAGCATGTCAAGGATTAAATTCCAAGAGGTATTTTAAGAAAAGAGGATGCTGACAGAGAGAGCCAGCCAGAAAATGAGTAGCTAATGACATCATGTACCATACCAACACTGAGGAGTTGCTCATATAACTCTCATTGTCTTCTTTTAGAAGAAGAATGAAAAAATAAAGAAATCCATATGTTTCATATTACTTAAGATTTTTCCAACTGGGAAGATTGCTCCCTCAGAAGCATTGGTTCTTCCACTAGAGGAGGGCCAAAGCCATTTCATCAGACTTGTTTTAACTTGCTTAATTTGTTTCTTCCCAGTAGTAGTTGACACACTTTTATGACCTACGACTTATACAAAAAGTCAGCTTACAATGTTAGCATTATAAAGAAGATTAATGTGGAAGGGAGGGGTCGAAAATATATACAACATTGATTTGCTTAATAGAGTGTGCTGAATACTTTGTCTAAAATTACAAAACTATGAAGAAGACCTCCAATAGGCTGGAATATTTCTTGTGAGCAAAGGCAAATTAGAGATATAATTCTTATAATTATATCTTATAATTATAATTATAGAAATAATTCTGAATAAATGAGAGTTTTCCAAAGAGAGAGCTAAATAGATAATAGGTAGGTAGGTGTGTGGATAGGTATGTAGGTAGGTAGATTAATGGATGGATAGACAGATAGATAGATGATAGGTAGGTAACTAGGTGGATTGATGAATAGAGAGATAATAGATAAATAGATAGATAGATAGATAGATAGATAAAATTGAAACTGGTTACCATAAAATAATGTTTATTAATTTACAGTTAAACATCTGCTACTAGTTTTATGTATTTTGATTCTTACAAAACTCAGTTTCTCCTATAACTTCCAACAATTTCAACTAGGGCTTATTATTTTTTCCAAATTAAATAAACGGTTTTTTTTAGATAAATTTAAATTTTTACAATTTTTAAATTTAAATATTTTAATTTATATTCTCTAGCTGTCAGAGTTTTAAAAATATAAAACGAGTGAAGAATCATCAGCCATGTATTTTTATCTAGTAGAGACACAGTCTGTTGACATAAGATGCTGAAAAGACCTAAGTGCGAACACCAAGAACAATCCGAGTAGAACTGACTACACATGTGCAGGGCAAGCTGGAGAATCAGCAAAGGTCAAGGCCCCATTGACTCTAGAACACCTGAACTGTACATTTGTTCATATGTAGCATCCTGGCCAACATAAAATTCTACAGTAATAACAATGTTGCTGCAATATAATCTGGATGACTAGAAGATTGAAAATTGGGTCATGTAGCACATACCACAAAGCTGTAGAAGCTGATTAAATTCAAACAATAGCTCAGTGAAACACTCTGTGTGAATTGAAATAAATAATGTCATATACTTCACTCTTAAAGCTTAAGTCTACATTCCTGAGAATTCAACAGATAAATATGGTTACATCAAAAGTCACTGGCAGAGGAAGTTTCTACTTCTAAGCAGACCCAATTCCCTTACGTTTGATTTTTGAAATTTCTTGTAAATACCCCAGTATTAGTATTTTACTTTTTGTCATAAGAATAGTTTGAGATTCTTCTCTTTTCAATGCTGACAAAGATACTGATAGTTCACAGACATTAGAAGATGATTAAGATACCATCTCAAGATTTGAAATGTCCTTTTCAATTTTTGACTGATACAAAGAAAAATCTCAGAGGTAGTTCCAAGTTGCTTGGACAGTCAAAATCAAGCTTCGTCTTAACTCTATGAGGTTTTTCTCTTAATTATATGTTAAATTAATAGGAAATAACAAATATCTCAAATCTATGAAGCTGAAGGGCTGTCTTAAAAGGATAGTTTGATTTTTTTTCTTGTGTTATAATATTGAAGAATTTAGAGAGGATTAACCAGAAAGGAATTTTATTTGACATGTAAATGAATAAAATAATTAATCAAACTTTGAAGACTTCTTATAAAAATACAAATAATATAAACACACAAAAAATATATGTTATGTTGGCATTCCATAGATGAACACATACTTGTGCAAATATAAGCAATCTGAACTGTAGATGGCCCTTTGTGCAGAGTTGTAGACAGATGATAGACTTAAAAATAGGGTTTGCCATAGGAATTTTTCTTACATTGATTTCTGTTTATGTTATTAAAAAGACAAAGAAATATAAAACGACCCCAAAACCATTGACCTTCAAATAAATGCTGATATTGTAATATTGATCTTGCTTTCAGATCACAAGCGCAGTAAACTTTGTCAACTTTTCTCTACTCACAAGGCCTTCCCATTAGTTTTCTGTATATTAATTTTCAGCCACTTCTTTTCAAGACACGATAATGAACAGGGATCATGAGTGATTTCTCAGTGTTTCACAATGTGTGTGCATGGTTTCATAATCAACAAATAACAGAGAAAGTGAAGAGAGCAAGATTTGATTTTTCTGATATTCACATAACTTTTCGTATGACACTAAACGTTGTAGAGTATCTGGAACAACTCTTTTCCTCCTTGAAATGATCTACCTATCTGGCCTTGGAAGCTCTGGCTTTTTGCTTATCATTAAATTTCAGTATCTGTGTGAAAACAGGTAATATAAATAAGTGTATCCTCAAGCCACAAGTGCACCGTTAGTCAACAGATTTAAGCTGTCTATTTCCAAGAGCTTTTCTTCAGCCATGTCTTACCTCTTGGTTTTCTTCAGTCTGCTCTCTTCCCTCTACAAAAGTACTCGCTCCATTTGCCTTCTATACTGTAGGCATCACCACCAATGAACATGAATTGTGCTGATACATTTTTGCCTCTAATTTCTAGTGATCATTTTACATAATTTCTTGCATTTTGTATAGCATTCTGTGCTTTCAACCATGTACTTTGTAGATTGACTCTACTTTTATATTTAGAGTGCTTTCTATTCTATTCATTTCCTACTTTCTATCGACCTGCTTTTCATTGATATGTGTGTATGCATGCATGCATGTATGTATGTATGTAT
The DNA here is from genome assembly GCF_011762505.2 of Arvicanthis niloticus. Classification (NCBI taxonomy): domain Eukaryota; kingdom Metazoa; phylum Chordata; class Mammalia; order Rodentia; family Muridae; genus Arvicanthis; species Arvicanthis niloticus. The sequence goes on from NC_047659.1 coordinate 21,855,946, forward strand.
GTATGTATGTATGTATGTATAGATATCCTGACTGCAGTTTTCCCTCTCTCCTCTCCTCCAACTCCCTCTCCAAACCCCTCTCTTCTTCCTCCCACCCTCATCCACTCTTCCTCCATGTCTCTTCAGAAAAGAGCAGCCCTCCCATGAACATCAACTAATCATTCCATATCAAGTTTCAGTAAGACTAGGTACCTCCTCTCCTTTTAAGGCTAGATGAGGCAACCCAGTAGACAGAGAGGGTCCCAAAGGCAAGGAACAGAGTCAGAGACAGTCTCTGTTCCCAGTGTTAGGATTCTACGACCAAGCTACACAACTCTAGCATATGTACAGAGGGCCTAGGTCAGTCCCATGCAGATTCCCCCATTGTCAGTTCAGCTTGTGAGGCTCTATGAGCACAGGTTAGTAACTTTTCATTAATTTTAAGACATCCAGTTCTTTTCAAAATGTTTTCTGATACTGTATGTAAAATAATGTCTTTAAAACTACAGATACTAGCTGCTGAACCACTGTCTGCCTTCTTAATAATTCATCTTCTGACATATGCCCTTCTTCCTTTCTACTGGAGTATAATAAGTAATCCCATACTGACTTTGTAATTGCTTAGTTATGCCTCTGACGAGTACCAATCCTTGACTGAAGGCTGGTATTTTCTTGCTCACTCTTTCTCTCTCCTCTCCTCTCCTCTCCTCTCCTCTCCTCTCCTCTCCTCTCCTCTCCTCTCCTCTCCTCTCCTCTCCTCTCCTCTCCTCTCTTCTCTTTTCTCCCCTCTCTCCATTCCTCCTTCCCTCCTCTCACTCCTTTCTTCTTCCTTCCCTTTTCCTCTCTCCCTCGCTCATTTTCTTCCTCTTTTTCTCCCTCCCTTCTTCCTCTCCTAGCTTTCTTCTTCCCTCCAGCACTAATAGAATTCAATGATTTCTGAACCTCTCCCTTTTATTTAGTGGTCTATTTAACTGCCTTCTTAGAGTAAGATCAAGAGGAAAGAAAATAACATGGTTTTGCTACCATTGCCTCTCTTGGATTTCTGAAAGCTTATAGGACTCCATTCACAGAACTACGACTTACTAGGTCCTGAGAGTCTACTTAAGTCATCAACTATCACTTTCAAAACTAGAATTTTATTAAGAAAACCACTTTCACCTTGTGTTTCTGGTATTTGTCTCTGCTCCTAGATTTCCCCCTTCTTTTAGAGCACGCTCTTTAGTATTCCAAGGTACACATGACTGTTTCTGGTTTGAGTCTATTATTTTTGTATTATGAAAAATGAAGCATTTTGGTTTTGTGTCGTTGTGGTTCCCTTATTCATGGTGTCTGTTGCCGTGGGTTTATTTTCAAACATGCTGAGCTTTTCAGAGAAAACAATATGTGATCTGAGTTCTTGGGGACGTCTAAAGTCTACATCAACTTCTAAAGTTTGTGGAAGAAAATAGTGAATTAATTTAAGGAAAACAAACATGTTACTCTTTTCCAAATACACATCAGACAACAGTATCCCTTCCAAACAAGGCTGAAGGCCTACCTTTCTTTTGTTTCCCTCCTTTTGTTTAATTCTAAAATGCCAGTCCTTCTGTAGTTGCACGGACACTAGTATAAAAACTTTATGCTATGGCTACAGCTAACATTTGACCTTTACAGCAAACCAGTAATTCGCAACTTAATTAGATGGATATAAACATTTATCATTTTTTAAATATTATTTATTTAATAAATACACTGTAGCTGTCTTCAGACACACCAGAAGAGAGCTTTACATTACAGATCACATTACAAATGGTTGTGAGCTACCACGTAGATGCTGAGAATTGAACTCAGGACCTCTGAAAGAGCATTCGGTGCTCTTAACTGCTGAGCCATCTTTCCAGCCCATATAGCTTAGTGAATTGAGAAGAGAAGAAAAACCTACACATGTCCTCACCTCAGCTATCTGATGCTATCTAGCACCTCAAAGCCTTTCTCCTAACTCTACTAGCTCTTATCAGGAGGCATCTTACTAATGTAGTTTGTGCTGTCTACCCACATTGCCCTTCTAAGTAGCTTACCACAGAACTTTTGCCACTTTTCCACCTGACAGGAACTTTATTATGTAAATTTTCCCTTTTGTGGTGCTTTAGATTATGTTGTAGTGTCTATCACATCAAACACCTGAGGCCCCAGTGGTGACATCCTGTATCCTTCACCCACCTTTCTCTAATTTCCCATATTCTGAAGAAGCCTTCTTTGCTATTCCAAGTGCCTATGTTCCCCAGTTACCTACTCTTTTCTAATATTAAAGTCAACATTACCATTGAGGAAAAAAAAAAACCACACCCACTACAGCCCAACTTGGTTTCAGGGCTGAAAGAAAAAGTATGGATTTAGAGAAAGTCCATAGTTAACTTGGCTTTATCTCAGGTGTGTCCATCAGAAGTCCTCCGAGGAGACATCACTGTAATGTGTGAAGCAATGAGTCTGCAAACTGTTCTTTCCAAGCCTCTCTCCTCTCACTGCTTTTGGGGTTGGCAAGTCTCCTATGTTCTTTAATGAATATGTATTAATATTTATGCTCCCCAACTATCTGATACCTTTTACTGTCTTTTCTTCTTCCTCCTCTTCTTTCTTCTTATTTTATTCATTTACATTTCAAATGATATTCCCTTTCCTGGTTTCCCTTCCCCAGACCCCTCACCCATCTCCCCTTTCCCTGCTCCCCTTTGCCTTTATGAGGGTGATCCTCCACCCACTCACCCACTCCCAGGGACATCAAGTCTCTACAGACCAAGAGCCTCTTTTATTGTCTTTTATGTTTACTTTCACCTTTAAGAAATGTAGTCAAAACTGAAAAGAAGGGTGGGCTTTAAATGTTCTTGCTACTGGTTCTCCATCCCTGTTCCCCCCACCGAAGCTTCATTATTTTACTCACCTAGAACCTTAGCTTTGGGCCTCTCTTTATTCACTCCCAAAAGAAACTCGCAGAGCTCAATCATCACTTCCAAATAAGTATTATTAAATTCACATTTTTTTTTTAATCTTCATCTTTAAACATACTTAAGTCTGACCTTTTTTTGCCAGAAAGAAAAGAACAAAATGAATAAATAAATGATACATAAATAAACAAACCCCAAATAAATAATAAATAAACAAACCACATCGGTCACCAGTCAAGGGTGTGAGAGAGAAATCTGATCTCTAGTTAGAGGGATTACTTCCTTTGCAGTCAGCCTACAGATAGTATAGAAGCTTAGTGTTCTCATATTTCTAAGCTGACAAGTTTAGAGTCACATGTGGCTCCTGCCTTTCCATTGTCCTACATATATCTTAACAAAATATCATGGAGACTTTTTTTAAAACCAAGTATTGTGTAGTATGTTTTAAGTATGTTATTTAACTCCTTAGATATAGCACACGGTAAATACAGTTTCTTAAATTATTTTTAGCTTTTTTTTTGAGCTTTTAGATCTTTATTTCTATTTATTATTTGTGTGAGAGTGTGTGAGTGGGGGAGGGAGGTCAAACATCGAAAGGTCGAAGGACAGCTTTTAGAAGTCAATTCTCTTCTTCTGAATTCTGGATTCTGAGGGTGGAACTTTGTTCATAAGGTTTGCACAGCACCTTTGTACAGTAAAACATCTCAGTGATCTCAGACACACAGTATTATGTCCTTGTGTCCATGAAGACATGAAATCCTACTAACATTATTCGGTTTCAAGACAGACACCTAGTATGTAACAGAGTCATAATTAATTGAACTTTAGGTCAGGGCATTTCTCATCACTCAGCAGTTCAGTCTCTTAAACAGTATGTCGTTTTGGGTTAAGAATAGGCTTCTTGCATGTGTGCTGAATTGATGAAGTTGACATTCTGAGAAAGACCCTGTATCAGAACATAAGGTAGAGTAAAATTGAGAATTGGTCATCTGTCCTCCATATAAGTGTGCATGCACACACATTCACATGTGTGCACATACACGTAAACACACACACACACTCTCAGACTCATAAGTTCCAAAGGTACACATTAGGTGATTACCTTTCTTACTCCCTGTCCCCTGCTGTCTTGTTATTTGCTTGTTTGCTGCAGACCTTTCCCTATCAGCTTCCTCTACTCAGAAGACCCATTGCGTAAATTCACTACATTTTACTTTTTGTTTCCCAGTTAAGTCTCCTGAGGAAATTCACTAATGTCCCAAATTAGGTAGTGACAATCAGTCCATTTCATTTTAAGGGGCCCTGTTGCAAGTCTAGCACAACTTTAAATGGGTTCAAACAACTCAGTCCTCTGCTGCCTCTACTCTAAGGTCAGGCTAACCATGTCCAGTTTTTAAAGTAGCACATGGAAAAGCAGAGCTGGTAGCTGCGACTATCAGCATTAGCAAATATAAAGCTTGCTGCTGTAAGATTTGCTATAGTTTTATTTTGAAGGGGACCATTTTTGGAAAAAAAAAAATCTCTTCTACTACATTGCCTGAGTTGAGGAGCATACATAGTTCATAACCCCTTCTCAAATGTTACTAAGTTTGATATTTTATAGAAGATATGCACATTCTAAAGTAAGACCTCAGTCCCTGAGTAGTTGCCCTTGTTATTTTTTTCTGTCAATCCTAGAACATTCCTGTGGAGTGCACAAGAAATTTTGCTTATGAGCAATTCATTTTTATGTAGTTGCACATAAGTGAGGTATCCTAATTTTCCCAGATATTTATTACTTTTATTGTGTTTAACTTTACAACTCAGGAAGAACTTATGGTATCATTTTGTAAAATCTCCACTCTAACTCTGATGCTTGCCTAGGATGTATCTGGTTCTATTTAACTGAAATGGGGGAACTGGATACTTTTAGCTTTTTCTGCTATTTTTAGTTGACTGTTGGACTTCTCTAGTGCCATTTTGTAAGAAACCTTGACAAGTTAAATTTACCCACACAGAAACCTATAGTTAGGAGACCTGTGAGCCGACTGTAATTTCCTTCCCATTAGCTTCAATGAATTCCATGCACAGAGAAAAAGAAACAGGAGATAGTATGGAGCCCATGTTTCCTGTGGTGCAGGTATACTGGGGAGAGAGACAGAGTCCAGGTCTTCCTAACTTGCTCCTCTGCAGTACATTAACCTTAATCCTCCAAGCAAGCACAGAATGAAACAGTGTGCCAAGAACCAGACACTTAACTCTTTGAATACAAAAGGTCCATGGACAGATAACTTACTCTTCACACATAACCTGTGAAATGGTTAATAAATACTTCTGAGTATCGTTTCTATTGTAGCCAATGTGAATGAGAAGAATTGAGCTATAGCCAGCATTTATTTAAGCATCATTTTTGCCATCTGGATTCTTTGTGGGGAAAGAACCATTTGAAGGGAATTGCGTTTGGTCACAAAGAAGATTTGACTCTTCTCCCTATTTATATGTTAATCATCCCATAGACTCCATTGCTCAAAGTTCCATAAAAGAGGCCCCCCTTCCCCATCACTGATGTTTGACAGTTTAGATAGCATGGTGATTTCTAAGAGGTGCAGAAGGATAACAAACATTTCTACAGACAAATCACATTGACCTATATGAATGAAAAGCAACTAAACAATTAAACAACTTAGTCTAGATAAAAATTGCATAACCAATTCCCCACAGAGGGCCAGTGAGCTTCTACTCATGGGCTTCTTTCTTAAAACACGAACTGCTTCATGTGACAAATAATGTGTACCTCAGTATTCAAATGCTTATCAGACACCTACATGATCAGCTGGTTTGGCAGTGGTTCTATACATTCCTCAGCAATGAACATAAAATCAAAACTATAGATAAACCCCCCTTCTCAAAATTTTTAACCTCCCTCTGACCTTGGGTAGAGTAAACTAAAACATAATAGTGACCCTCTCACACAAATGTTTTTAAGAGTAATCATGAGAAAATTGTCATTCATATATAAGAACTATAAATTCATTCTGGTACAGGAAGAAAAGATTCTGTATGACTGTGATCAAATTTCTTTCATTGTTGTGTTTATAGGATTCAGAGCCAGTGATTATTATATATTTGTAAGACTAGAAGAGTTTTGTCATTTGTGAGGACTCTTTAATAATATGCATTAATTAAATCTCTATACATAAGAGCTTTTGAGTGGAGCATTGAGCAATGAGGTATAGTCTGGGGGAGCCCCAGTCATGTATTATTTTGAAGTGTATTGAGATAAAACTATTAATGATTTCTTAAGAACTCCTGGAACTCACATAAAAGAAACATCCACAATAAAGCTCTTTTAGACCCACAATAAAGTAACAAATGAATAAATGCACAATAGTATAATCCATAGGAGGTATTTATATGTTATTCATATATACACTAAAGGATGATTGGAAGGAGAAAATTATGAGGCTATAATTCAAAATATTCAGCTCCTAATAGTCTTAACTACAGACTGATGCATTACTTAATTCTTTGACAGAAATGGATGATATTCACAAATTAGTTATAAAATCAGAAGTTAAATGTTAAAGCCCATGGTGTGTGTGTGTGTGTGTGTGTGTGTGTGTGTGTGTGTGTATGCACACATGCATGTGTGTGGCAGGTGCATGTGTGCACATGCATGTGTGTATGCATGGATTTATTCATCTCATCATTAGAAGGAGAAAACAAGGCCTTTAAAGTTTTCATTATCCATTATGTCAGGTAGCAAATATCTTCTCAATGTAACTCCAGACATTAAATCTGTCGAGAGGAATGCTGTAAAATAAATGTCTGGAATACCTTCATAAACAAAAATCTTATTTCCATAATTCATACAGCTGGCTGGCATTTATTGGCACGTCAGGTGCAATGGGGACATTTCAGGAACATTAACATGTACAGCATCATTTGTCAACAAAGCAACAATGTAAGCAAATCGTTCAGAACTCATACAGATTTACAGCTTTCTCTGCCAGCTGCTAATTACGGTGTGCTCGGCCTATTTGGTATGGTCTTTTTATTGGAAAATGACAAAGGGGTTATAGTATCCTGCTTTGGAATATAGATGTGGCTTTTAGTAATAATATGAGTGTAATATGAGCATGGAGCTTGGAGTTGTGATCCAGTTTTGCCGGTCTTATAATTGATCAGCTTTGATTGATGAAAGACAAAGAGAAATTCACAGCCTATTTTCTTCCTGATGTAAGTAACCTCTAAAACAAAGGGAGAATACGGAGGAAATTATCAAGGCCCATGTCATAGCACTACTTAATGTCTTCCCCTATGGAACATGACACATAATATTTACCTCTCAAGGAAGATCTGACATGCTGATTGCTGATGGAGCAAATGTTACAGAAGCCCACACATGTCAGATTTCTAGGTTGAACTCGAACGATAAGGACACCCGTCCATAAATACACTTAACTCTTGTTAAGGTTATGACATAAGGTGACAAATGTCAGCAGTGTCAAAGTTACATCTATAATCACCCCCCTGCTACGTTGTTCAGTTTGCAGGAAAGACACAACTGTGTTAGCAAACAATGGAGTGTCAATTCTACCTTCAGATCCCCTGGGTTGTCTCAAGACACATTATAGTCTACAAAATGAATGGTGCTGCTATTTCATGTTCATAATGTAAATCTGTGTTTGGAGATATAAATATCTTCCATTCAAGCAAAATATAAAAAAGTAAATTGGCAAATACTTACTCAAACATTATTTAGATTTATCCCATCTCCAACCTTATTAAAACCCATTAAATTCCAGAGTGAACAGATTTGACATTCAGCAAATCAATTGCTGTCAGGACAGCTGAGTTGACCAGATATTAAAATTTTTTTAGCTGTACTGGCACCAGATCTTCAGCCATTGCTAAAGCTTATAAAATCAAGACAGCCGTGGTAGACTGGGTCCAAAATGCATCATACCAAACAAGTATCTTCATTTCTCTACCATCTAAGGCCAACTGCAATACGTGTTTCCACTCAAATTGTCTTTCTAAATTAATTAATGCTCCTGAGGAATTAGTCTTCCTATATACATTTGCGATTGTGTGTGATGGCTGGTTTCTATCTTTAAAATAACAAAACTCCTAAAATAAATACTGTACTGTATTTTTCACCTTCAATGTCTAAGCAATGCCTGAAACCCAGTGAATGCAAAATGAAAGCTAGTCAAATGGATGGATGATCATGTGCTTGTGCAACTATCAGGCCAATGCCAGATGATGGCATGATAAAGGAGAAATTTGACTTACTACTACTTTTCCCTTACCACACCGTTGACAGTGTCTTCTCTCAAGGCCTCTAGAATGCTTTTTTTCTATATATTTTTCTCTTCTTCTAAAGCTTATTTATAGAAGAATATTTGAAACTGAAAAGCATGAAGATGGGAAGTAGAAAGACTCATTCTGTCACTGAAATTGATAATTACCTTAAGGCTTCAGACATTATCTTTACATAAAGAAGTATTATCTGTACTTGTATGTGCATCTTTATGAGTGCCAGAATATATACAAGTGTGTACATGCATGTGGAGGTTGGGGGACAACTTCAAGTGTCATCCTCAGACACACTATCCATCTCCTTTGAGAGAGTGTCTCCCATTGGATTTGAATGCACCAATCAGAATAGACTGGCTCATCAGAGAGCCCCAGGATATTCTGCCCCACTCTCACCCCGTTCCTCAGCCCTGGGGTTGTACTCAGACACTACCACTCACAGCATTTGTATTGTCTTTGTGTGCATGGGGCAGGACAGTGATGAAACTCAAGTCCTCTTGCTTATAAGCAGATGCTTTAGTGACTGGCTTGTGCTAACCAGCTTTACAGGAGTACTGTAGAGGTGAAAGTGCCATTTTCTTCTCTGGAATTGACAGGATGGAAATGCAGCATTGCTCAGGTTTGAACTCACATTCCTGAAAAAAAAAAATTCCTTCTGGTTCAGCCGGCATGAAGAGAGCAACCTACTTTACAACATCAGATCGAAGCCCACTCAACCCATATGATCTTTGGCTGTGTGAAAGCAAAGCTTGCTACTGAAGCTAAAAGCATGCATGATGCCTTATAAAAAATTTTTTTAGATTTATTTATTTACTTATGATATATATATATTATATATATATATATAATATATATATATATATATATATATATTATATATATATATATATATATATATATGAGTACACTGTAGCTGTCTTCAGACACACCAGAAGAGGGCATCAGATTCCATTACAGATGGTTGTGAGCCACCCTGTGGTTGCTGGGAATTGAACTCAGGACCTCTAGAAGAGCAGTCAGTGCTCTTAACCACTGAGCCATCTCACCAGCCCACTTTATTAATTTTTACTGTTCAAAAATATGAAAACTCTCAGCGAATGTCAAAAAAATCCAACAAAACCAGAATTGGTGGAGACAGACAAGTCTGAAAAGAGACACCACAATTGCAAATATGGTACTTATTGAGAGGCACACCTTGTCTTCTGCTTTTAAAATATTACTGTGTGGGAAGTAGTATTATCTTTGTGGAGCTGTTACATAAAATTGGTTTTGAATTCACAATTATTTGAAAAAAATCTATTTCTGAAACTACTGTTTTTATAAAACAAAAATGATAACCTTTGAAGGTAAGTTACTTATATGTATTTATTTATAAACTAGTGTTTGTTTTAGGCTGTACCTAAAAGAAAGAGCATTTAAGAATCATTAACTGGCCAGGAGGTGGTGGCGCACGCCTTTAATCCCAGCACTTGGGAGGCAAAGGCAGGCGGATTTCTGAGTTCGAGGCTAGCCCGGTCTACAGAGTGAGTTCCAGGACAGCCAGGACTACACAGAGATACCCTGTCTCGAAAAAACAAAACAAAACAAAAAAAAAAAACAAAAAAAAAAACAAAAAAAAATCATTAACTGAGTGGTTTAAAACAGTCTGTTTTATCTTCCATACAATGGAGGTTTCACTAATTAACAATTCATGCATGTTTGAAACACAATGATTTGATATTTATCTGTTTGTTTTGCAGAAAAGTCTTTATTGAAAACATTTCTAAATTTTCCAGGAACATTTAAAAATAATTCTTAATTGCTTTATAGCTACCCATTTGTCTCTGTAAGTGTGATATTATAACTATAAAACCTTTGAGTCATGAGCTCAGACCCCGCTAAGAACTGTATTATCTACTACACTGCCTAAAATGTCTAGGTAGGACCTTCTCAAAATTCACTAGAAATTCATTTCTTGCTAACTTACATGGGCTTCTCCTTTACTTTTTCTTATAAGCCATCTTTCTCCTTTTTCCCATAATAATAAAAATTTACTAATTATATTGAAGAGTAGAAGATATAAAACAGTGTTTTCAGAATTCATTTGTATTTCATGAGACAGCAAAATTCTCAAATTCTCTTATTAATAGAAAAATTAGTCCTCAATATCATCCTATTTTAATCGCTTAAATATCAACTCTTATAATGAAGCAATGAAATTATGTAATCAATACTGCTTTGTTTAGCTCTACTAAAATTATAGTTAATAAGATATGTAGTGCATATCTAAGATCTTATAGAAGATGGAAATCAAGATAGGAAATCAACCATTAACCTGAATATTTAGCAAAAGCTGTGCCATGACTTTTCTAGGCAGAAAGGAGTTTCATCGTTAGAATTATGTTGTACAGGAAATTATCAATATGTTAGTCACCCATCTGCTTTTATAAGAGTGAGTATTATATTGATAGAAAGAAAAAGAGAGATGAGTTGAGGAAATAGATTTTAACTTCACAGGGAAACATTTAACTTTAACAACAGTAAAGAACAATGGGTAAAACATATTTAAAAGCTACGTAGCTCATTACTTATGTGAGCGGATATCACACAAACTGATAACACCAATCTATTTCATTATGGTCTGTACAACTGCGAAACCTTTCTGAAGCAAAGAGATTTGAGCATATAACATCCACAGAGTCTCTTGAGAATGTTCTTTCTTAGTTTCTTGTACTACTGTAACAGAATAGTAGCTAAGATCAGGTAATCTTTAAAGAATAGAAATGTATTTCTTTTTACTTCTGGGATCTGGAAAGGGAAGACAACTAAGAAGGCTGTGGTGTCAGGTGAAAGGCTTTGCTTGTTTCTTACATGGGAGAAAGCAAGAACGAATAAGCCCACTTCCACATGATAAAGCAGCATCAATCTACTCATGAGGATGCTGACATCGTGACGTAAATACGCCCAGAAAATTCTGCTGCTCAGCACTGTAGTTGTGAGGATTATGTGTCTTACACATGAGATTTTGAAGATACATTGAGACTATAGCCGATATGATAAGGACGCTGTTCAGGATTCATTGTCCTAAAACAGATGCCAGTGTTGCAGAAAGGGAATCCAAGAAAAGGATACCTAAATTAGTAGAAAGATCCCGCCCAAGAAACCCTAAACCAACAAAAGGTGAAATTTGTGGGACATAAAACATAGGATGAGGTAAAGACCAATTATTAGTCAAAAACAATATACAAAATGGTTGAGATGCTTAAAGTTAGCATCTCCAAGACTGTTAACATTTAGAGCGCATTGAAACCATGTTAAAATGACAAGACTACTGTGTTACGCCACATGGGTTGGAAAGAGAGTACCAGCTGGTTTGGGGGAGCAGCCATCTATGGGATTTGCCATACCACAGCCTGTCCTTTAGAGTACACCCTGTCTGATCAGCAATGAGTGTTCCACCCTTTAAACAGAAGCCTTACCTTAGGTTTTTCAGGCCGAATGTGAGTAACTTGGTGCTTTTGGTGGCACACATCTGTAAACCAGCACTCAGAAGGCTGCGGCAGGAGTACAAATTCAAGGCCAGTTTGAACTACATGGAGAAAAGAAGAAAGAGAAAAAGAGAAATGGAAAAGAAAGAAAGGAAAGAACAAAAGAAAGAGGCCAAGGACTATAAGAGAGGAAGAGAAAAGAAGGAAAGGAGGAAAAGGGGGAAGAACAAGACCAAAAAAAAAAAAAAAAACCAACCAAACAAACAAAACAAGACAAAAGAAAAACCCCGAAAGTGAGGAATAAAAGAATGAAGAGATATAGAGAGGTGAGAGAAGGAGGAACACTCATCTGACCTGTCTGTAGGAGATGGATATCCTAGCAAAACATGCTGAAAGCAACAAGACACTTATTGCTCAAGGTTATAAAGAGACCCGGAATAAAAATACAGAAGGATAAGTCTGTTCTAAAAGACAGAACACCAATGGCAAAAGGATACATTCTGTCTTCTAAAATCAATGTTGCTCTTGCAGTTGATCATTTACATGTCCACTTACCCAATATCAAACTTACATACACTTTCGCCTGGGAGATTGAAAACTATCGCAATAAAAAACATCTGGATAATGTTGCTGTGCATAGATGGCCCACAGCTTAAGGAGCTTTCGCCAGCCTACAGTATCCACCTGTAGACTCCTATAGGACTCAATGGGACATGAAACATTACTCAGTACTCACTTTTCACAGACAGGTGAAATTATTTTTGTGATAACTATAATAGAAGAAATTTTCTGTCAGAAATATATGGTAAAAGACACAGAAATAAAGCTACCAGTGCTAAAGCCAGAAAACCATACCCCACAGGAAAGCAAAATGACACTTTCCATCTAAATTTTTAAAAATCCTGTATCTCTATGCTGCTAAAATTCATCATCCATGTCCAGTCTCACTGGTACTAGCCTCTTTCCATTGCAACTGAGTGACAAGAACAATTCTCATCCCATTACTGTTTTTCAGCTTTTGCTTTCCTATTTTGTATATCTGCCTCTGTGAGTTTTAAATGGCTAAACTATTTGCTTAGAATTCAGGTGTTTTTCCTTGCATATATTTCTGAGTGAAGCTGTTGCAGTCACATATTGTGGGATTCCAAAGGCCCCCCTGAAACACCACCAGGAAAGCAATTTCAATGCCCTCCTCACCAACACTTCCGATAGTTAGTGTGGCAGGCACACGTTGCAAGAGAAGTTGCTGGAGACAGAAACATGAAGTGAGCTTGGCATGGAGAAGTGGATGGTACTAAACACACGGGTGAAGTTATTTACTTAAGATTTCTCTTGTCGGCCTGATTTGGCTATATCTCCACAATTGACACGTACCGTGCTGTAGGCTTCTATTTTCACTAGCTGAGAAACAGAACGATTACAGACTTTTTGCATGTTATGCATTTTTAAATATCACCATGTTAAACTTAGATCTTGATTCTATGCCCAGGACCAAGTGGAAAATCTCCATCTTCAATGGTTTCTATTATCTTTGAGTCACACAGCCATACACTGTGTTTCTTCCACAAATGGAGTGCTCACATGGAATCCTAGGCATCTCAGAAGCAGTGGAGTATAAGTGAACTCAGTAGGCCTTCATATTCCAATTAGATGTTCAGAACAGAGCCAATATTTAATGCTACCAACAAATATTTGTCAAGTACCTTCTTCTACAATGACTACTGAAGCATGACTACCTCTTCAGGTAGTCCTTTAAGTATTTTAAATTGCTTTTATAAACCTCATCTCATTCAACTACCACACTGAAACTGTTCACTGCCTTGAAGCAGCTTATAGTCCCATAAAATATAATTACCATCAACATGGGGCTTCAAAGTTCTTGTCTATGATGGCACTAACTACCATAGTATTTTAGATGATCTAGATAAATTGATAGACGATCTTGAGCAAAAGATTTAGTAGCATAAATTTATAATTAGATTCTATTGTGTTGTATTCCCCTTTTATTAAAATATATTTTTAGAATTAAAAAATATGGTAAAACTATAAAATATGTCAACTATATGAATGATCTACCTGTCTTATTTAAAATATGATCGATTTTCATAAAATTGTTTTACATATACATATGTATGAAGAGATTCAAAAACAGTTCGCTCACAGGCTAAAACGTAAGCAGGTTTGCTCATGCTTCTGCTAGCACGGTAGCTCTAAAGGTTTGAATGGCCAATAAAACAGCTTTAGAAATCTATAGACTGGTTTTAATAACTTAGAATAATAGAAATGCTGAGTTTAAAGAAATCTTAACACATTAGCCATCGTTCAATTTCTCTTTGTATTTTTAAGTATTGTTTTTCAATGTTGTAGCATCTATATATGTCTTTTTTTTTTTTAATTATTAGCTTTAACTTTGGATACACTGACAAGGCTTTTTTTTTTGTTTTGTTTTTTGTTTTTTGTTTTTTGTTTTTTGTTTTTTGTTTTTTGTTTTTTGAGACAGGGTTTCTCTGTGTAGCCCTGGCTGTCCTGGAACTCACTCTGTTGACCAGGCTGGCCTCGAACTCAGAAATCCACGTGCCTCTGCCTCTGCCTCCCAAGTGCTGGGATTAAAGGCGTGCGCCACCACCGCCCGGCCTATATATGTCTTGATTTCAGTTAATGTTTTACAACAGGTATATGTAAAATGGCATATCTTCCAAAATCCTCACCTTTCTTAAGTTTTTTTTTTTTTGGAAGGAGAAGCTGTAGGGTTTTCCTAATAGAGGATTCACTTTGCATGTCCTCCACGGGTCTTCATTTACAGCCAGACATTTCATATGCACGGGATACTCTTTTGTTTGCAGTTAAAATTTATCAAATATAACAAGTGGTAGTAATTGAATAAATAAATAATGGTACATTTTATTTCTCTGCTATAGTTAATAATTATAGATCTTAAAATAATTATTGCTTAGTAACCAAGTAAATGACAGTCTCAGAAAGGTAAAGGAAGACTGGGTGTCCACAGGACTCAAGCATTTAAAACTGGAGCCTATGATTATCCTGGGACAGTGGTGAGAGACTTCAAGCTTCTTTCTATTACTAAATATTTACCCTTTATAGTCCAGACATAAAGGCTGAGAACACAGCTCAGAAGAAGACGCCTTGCCTGTCATGTGCGGGACCATGAACTCTGTCCAAAGCACCACAAAAGAAAGAAAGAAAGAAAGAAAGAAAGAAAGAAAGAAAGAAAGAAAGAAAGAAAGAAAGAAAGAAAGAAACTTACATAGTCATAAGAATATAACTACCCTTTAAAAAAAAAAACCTATCCCCTGCTTAAATTTTGTATGGACTTAGTTTATTTTCTAATTATTAAAGACTGACCTTCAAACTACATTCTGTTATGTGGCACACCTAAAATAAGAAAATTATTATGCACCTTAACTTTGATTTGTTTCCGTGCCTGAACTGTTCAATTCTTTACACCTTTCTCTGAGAATGACTTGTTAACCTTGCCCCTGTCCCAGTTCTGTGCCTTCTTATCAATGAACACTGACCATTGAATATACTTACCTTACCTTGTGAGAGATTTATTTCAAGGGGTTGTTTTCTCATGTAACATAAAACAGACAGGCATTCGTTCATCATTATTAAATCCACTCTTCTTTCCCTCTTTATTGGATTCAAAAGGAAAATCAGCTGGCCTCTTTTTTTGGCATGCATCAGCAAAAGTATGCTATTACGATGTATTCTTAAATCATATATCTTCATAAAACAATATAGGTGCAGGTTTAAAGAGAAACAAGGAAATAAATTGGAACCATCTGGGTACTGAACGCAGAGAAACGTTTTGCTAATGGTTGTCATGTCCGTGTTATAAAAATAATAATAATAATAATAACACTGGATAGATTTCTGACTGGACTGTAAGAGTCAGAGCTATCAAAAGTTTTAAAGAAAAGTTTGAATGCCAATCGGACAAATAGAATCAATTATCAGAACTGGACTTAGAAGAGAAGTAGAGAGTCCCAGTCATTGGGTCGGTAAGAGTCAAACTAACCTCACTGGTGACCTGCAGTGGGAAGGGAAATGGAACTAATTTTAAGGATGGGAGCTTGCCTGCATGGGGAGCTTGCTTGCACAGGACAGGATGGAAGAGAAAAGAAAAAGGCCTAATGAATGGGGGACGTGTTATCCGAACAGTGCAGAGACCTCACATACCCTTGTTTTCTCTCTTTGTCATTTCTCTAGCAAAAAAAAAAAAAAAAAAAAAAAAAAAAAAAAAAATCCACTCAGACAGGATGCATATCTCTTACAAGTTTTTGTGAGGTTGGCCCAATTGATTATTTTTAATCGTAACTAAACAGGTGTACTCTAATTTTTCCTGCCTCGTGTTTCTGCCTCGTGTTGCCCAGCATGGTAGAATGTTTGCTCAAACAGGCACCTCGGTCTCAGAAACATAGCTGTACACTTTACCTTGAAGTCGATTGAAAACAGAATATTCCTTATTGATTTTGCCTGCTTGACGGCTGTTTGCTGTCAGTGCGCCCACACGGATGTAAACAGAATGAATCAACTCTTGCTGGCCCTGGGCCTCCTCCAGTCATGTGAAGTAAGCCTCCGATTCCTTTATGCTCAGGCACAGCCAGGAAGACAAGAGTGCTACTGTCTTCTGCTGCTGCACGGAGTCACCTCGGGCGATGCTGGAAAAAAATGCTTTTTTCTTATTTTTAGACCTGAATCAGTCTATGCCACTAAATGTATTCTTGTGAATACAGATAGCACTTTGTTGTTGTGCTCATGGGAAGGCTATGGAGTAACCTGTTTGGACGCAGCTGCAGGCCACCTGTAGAGAAAGTCAAATTAGGGAGAGACCCCACTGTTCTTTGCATTAATGCTTTTTGTATTGTTGTTTGACTTTTCCCCCCTCTGTCTATGTATCTTTTTCAACTAGGGAGATCGGGAGCACATTTTAAGGCCTTCTGTCCCTTTAAGGCATCTAATGATTGAAAGGACTCTAAGGTTTGAAAGGCTGTAAAAACTCCCCAGTTACCAATGAATGATGGCAACACAAAGAATCTTAAAGCTGTTGAAGCTGAAGTAGTCTCTTACAGATTTGGGTTATTTGGTGAACTTCCACTCCTCAAATATTACCACCTATCTGCACTTCTTGTAACAATGTATCATATTCTCACTGGGAAAGTAGTCAGCCATATTAGCAGTTAACTTTATTACACTTAAGGAGGAAAAAAGAAGAAGAAAAATATTCTAAGTTTAAAAAAAAAAACATTTTTTTTTATCATTTGTCCAAGCGAAGCTTTAAAAAAGAAGCCCATAAATGAAATATCAGCATTAGCCATAAATATTAAAGGAGAGAAATGGGCAAATAAAACTTGTTTCTGGAAATCTTGAAGTTGGCCGAATATCAAAAACCATTTCCTGACAATGAGATCCATTAGACTACAAAATAATCTCTCCAAGTAGTGGCTGCATGGTTGTAAGACAGCATTTAAGGGTAGACCGAGGACAACCACACACATCAGGCTTAGTTGCAGGTTATTTAGAGGGGCAGAAATGGGGGATGGGGTGACTCTTTAAGCCTGCTTGTTTCTCTTGTTCCTTTCATTGAAAATTTTATTTTAGAATCCAGGGTTGGAAGTTTCTGAAGCCTCTCCCATAGACTCTTGCAAGATGCTGGTAGTAGCTAGGTTCCAAATGCTGTTTATAACAAGCCATGTATACATGTTCAATATGTCACTCTTCAAGTAGAGAGGCCACCATTTAATGCAAATCCCTTCAGAGAATTCTTTTGCCTCAGGTTTCTGGTGTTTATGAAGCACCTGTATTGTCTCTGTAAGACATGCTGTTGCAAAATTTAAGCTTTTTTTATTGGTTATTTTATTTATTTACATTTCAAATGTTATCCCCCTACCTAGTTTCCCCTCCACAAGCCCTCCCCTCCTCCCTCTCCCTGCTTCTATGAGGATGCTCACCACCCACCCACCCATTTCTGCCTCAGCGACTTAGAGTTCCCCTATCCTGGGTCATCAAGCCTCCACAGGACCAAGGGGTCTCCTCCCAGTGATGCCAGATAAGGCAATCCTCTGCTACATATCCAGCTGGAGCCATGGGTAACCCCTGTGTACTTTTTGCTTGGTGGTTTAGTCCCTGGGAGCTTTGGGAGGGTCTGGTTTGTTGATATTGTTGTTCTTCCTATGAGGAGGTTTCAAACCCCTTCAGCTTCTACAGTCCTTGCCCTAACTGGGAAATAGAGGGAGAGAGTGATCTGGGAGGGAAAGAAGAGAGGGAGGGAAAAGGGGGGCCAATTCAGATATGAGAGGAGATGGGGGAGTACAGAGAGTCAGGAATTCGAAAATTTAAGCTTTTGATCATTACTATTTTAATAAACATGGAGTGGCCTTTCAGAGAAAAGTATTGTGTCAAGCTAGTTACTGGGAAATCTCTAATCAATTCTTCTCAAAGGTGAAGTTCCAGTACTTAACCCATAATGGCATAACTCTACAATGTGCTTGTTACAGGCCTTACTAAAACTCTACATGGTTTGAGTAGAATTTGTTGCAACCACAGTGATGGTTAGACAGCTTTATTTCTCTGGAATGTACTACATGCTGACGGAACCAATGGGCATTCTTCATTGTGGTCTAGACTCCTCAGTTCTTTTCAGTATAGAAAACACTGGAGCAACATATTTCTTTTACAGCAAAATATTTTTAATTTTTTTTTTCAATGTCTTCCTCTAACATTAACTAATGCCCACAATTACCTGGCAGGTCAGGATAACGGATGACCTCGCTGAAAGTGTGCTTTCTGCATCCTCCAAGTGACTGTGTTTGGTTTCAAAAGCACTTTATTGTGTTTTTGTCATGAGATGTTTTTCTTTATAGTTTAACATAAAGAAGCTTACACAGGGTGCTGAAAAGCTGGTTTCAACAGCAGCAAGGATGGTACCAGTAAAACCCTGGTTTAAATATTGGCTGATGTATTCATAATATTTGTGAAGCTGTTGCCTTGACCCTGCATTTATTGTTCTATAAAATGTGGAGGAAACTAAGATGAGCTTTTCCAGACTGTGAGCTTATTTAGTAAGATGCTGACTTTGAGGGTGTGGTGTTACCTGTGACCTCCCACCTCAGCGTGGCCCATGGTTCTATTTTCTTTGACCTTCTACCTCAGTACATTCCATGATTATATTGGCTCCAATTTGTTTGGTGTCTCAGTAAAAATAATTTCTTAAAACATCTAGCTGATTATCTCTTCAACACCTTCATTTGAGATCTGTGTGCACTCAGCCCATATTGCCATAATTTAAAATGAAATGGAAAAGACACCAACAATTTATGACAATCTTTTTTTTGAACCATTACATGTGAACTCTCTCTCTCTGTCTATATATATATATATATATATATATATATATATATATATACACACACACATGTATATATGTGTATATATATATATATATGTATAAACACACAATTAATTTATTTGTAAAATATCTGTACCCAAACTTATAGCCTATTTTGTAAAGGAGCTTTTAGTACCGGAAATCTTAAATGATTTTGATCAAGTTAAAACTATACACATTTCCCAGAGTCAAGCCTAAAGTTTGGACTACTTGTAGGTTCTACCATATGTGAAAATCTAAAGGACCAGTGATCTTACCTGCTTCGTGCATGCACCTTTCTTCACTTGCCTGCCTCTCCGCCCTGACAGAATCCTGACCAAACACAGTGGCTAAATGACATTATAAAGTTACTATAAATGGAATACTAAATGTTTTCAGTTTTGAGATAACTCCACAAAATGACTTAACTACTTCTTAAGGACTCTGTAAGATGACTTTCTTCTGAGATTTTGGCCAAATTTGCCAAATCATTTTCCTAGACATCAGAGGCAGTTACCACACATACATTGGACTTAACTGTTCTAATTTGGTCAGAGAGTTAGCACCGAAATTCTGCTGTCTCAGGTAGCAAAGGATCTGAGAGAACACTTCAAAGACAGACTATTTGCTAGGCTTACTTGGCAAAAAGAGCCAGATCCCGCTCTGTCCCTGGTGAATTTCATAATGCTTATCTTCCGACTCAGAACCCTTGCCAAAGAAACTTTCCTTTCTAGAGCAAATACCCCTGATAAGTTGGGATCCAGACATGTCTTAGGAGTTCACAAACATCTATGCATTATCAAAAGCTCTGTGGATTATTGGTCATTTAAATGCCAACTATCTGGACTTTTGTTGCAGATTGTTTTTTTCATTTTAATTGCTATTTTCTGTTGTGACCTTTGTATTTCAGAGGAAAGCAACTATCTTAGGAGAGAGAGAGAGAGAGAGAGAGAGAGAGAGAGAGAGAGAGAGAGAGAGAGAGAGAGAGATTGAGATTCTTATTGTGAACGGCAGAGGTCCTGATGTGGCCAGTAAATTTGCCACGCAGTCTTGGAATGCTGTTTTGCAGTTTCAAAAGTGGCCATACCCAGCTTCCCAGAATTTCTTTTCTGCCTGGAGGATGCCACTAGAACAAGGACAGCCTTGTTAACAAGTTGCAAAGTCTTGCAAACAAAACAGGATTTGGATATAAATCAGTTCAAGCTCACAGAACTCTGTTCTCCACCCCACTGAAGGGCTTCATTTACATTTAAAATGGTTACTACTGATCTCCGGCAGAACTCCTAAGTGGAGGAATGCAGCTGCCATGTGCTTGGTGACTCCAAGGTTAGGGAAGAATGGCATCTCCAGCTTTAAGCACGTTATCACGCTGACAGAGAGGCACCTTGTGTTCTCCTCGGTGGATAGAGCGAGGATTGTGCTCTCTGTCCTGTTTTTTTTTTTTTTTTTCCTTCTGAAGAATACCTTTCCCCCTCCTTTCTCCCCAGCTGCAAAATAAAGGGTTGAAAATGTCACTTCAACTAATGATGAATGACGCTTGACCTCTAGATGGGTTACTCTGCATTTTATGGAATTCTCAATTAATATGAAAGATCCCAATTCAAAGGACTTGGGCTGTTAGGGAAGGTTTCAAGGATGGATTTGTGTGACCAGACAGTAGCTTGGGGGGGGGGGGGCGGTGGCGTCTGTTTTGGTTGTTACTCTGTCTTTGTGGAGTGGAACGGTTACAGGGTTTACTTTATAAGCAAGGTAAACGATAGAGTTTACTGATTTTTTTTAATGTCTGTTCTCCTGTGAGATTAATATCTTTTCTTCCTAGAAATATTGTCAGTAAGCAGAGGCAGTTTGCAGAAAAAAAAAATAATCTCAAAAGGGCAACTGGCCCACATGTCTTTGTTGTTTATATTTGAATATAATTAATTATGTAAAGCAATAGTTAGTGGAAGATTAACAATTAGTAGATTCTGTCAAGTAGTCACATGGAAATTACTAACTAATTGAGCGACTGGTCCTCTATTGTGTCAGAAAGCAGTGCTGAGTGTCCTTCTTTTCATCTTCTTACTTTGTTGTTTTCTCGGATCTCCTTTTTTTCCTAAGATGCCTGTTTCACAGAAGACTAATAAATAAATAACCCTGCTTGTGATTTCATAACATGCAAAGGGGTTTGAAATAAAAAAAAAAACCCACCTGTTTTAATTAGCATGATGGTTTGCTCACTTTAAAAAAAAAAAAAAAAAAGTGATAATCCTGACGCACCGAACTGACATTTCTACAGCTCTGAATTTCCATCTGCATTTTATATTATGATGCTTCAGGATCCTCATGAGTTAATTATGTTAACTTGGGAAGCATTGCTTGCATTCCAAATGAAAAACTTCAGCTTGAATAGACAGAAAAGCAGATGCTATCTTTCTTGTCAGTTGCTTTGTTGTGGGCTGCTTTGCAACTTTTCATGTATTTCTGGATCTAAAGGGAAGTGTAAATCTATTTATTTTAAGTTATACATAAACTACACAATTTCAATATTCTGTTTAGGCTGTATGTGTCTAGTGTATCTTTACATGTGTAGCTTTCCTGCCCCCCCCCCCACCCAACACACAAATTTAGCAATCCACAGTCAAATTATCTTCCCTTTAATTTGTAATTTGTTTTGTTGTGCCTAGACATTATGGAGATTAATGTGTAATGAAATCCACGGAAGAGGACAGCTCTGCTGGCTCCATCCTCACTCTGATCTTCCTATCACCTCTTTATTTTTGTACATCAACCTTTTAAATGGTGCAATAACTGCATGCAGCATCTGGACCCAACAAGGCATGCTCAGGAAGGAGGAAGCATTCTGAGTAGGGATTTCCATGTTTTTTGAGTTTAATGTTCCTTTAACATTGAGAGCAGCTGGGCTTATGTCAATAATTAGAAATAAATGCACATACATGTGTTTCTTTATGGAGTTAAGGATTCTAAGGATAGACTCAAACAAATGATTTTTGTCCCCTCCCCCAGCTACTCTGAGATGCTCTTCAAGATTCCAAAACCAAGTTACAGTTACGTTGTTTTGAGGATCTAGAATGCCATTCTTGACTGCTGAGATACCAGCTTTCAACTGACAGTATTTTGGATTGCTTATAGTGTCCTGCCTTCTTCCTACCCAACATCCACGCTTCTTGATCTCTGCCCTGTTCTATCTCCAGACACTGTACTACATGCATTTCATGATTCAGGCCTCCTTGTAGAAAGTCTCCTAATTAGGTCAATGAGAGGTGTCTGCAATACAACTAAGAACAAAGGAAAATCTAAGAATATCCTGATTGCTTGATTGCTAAGGTTCAATTTTCGAAAGTTGCTCCCATAGGTGGTAAATGCATCCACTTACCAAAAAGGCAACAGGGGAATTATAGAAAGAAACCTGAGCCATTGTAGGCAGGATTTGGAGAATGTGAAATTTTCCTTTAGGCTTTGAGGGGTTAATAGTCTCCCATCCAAATACTTCATGGGTGTAATTATTATGTATCAAACAAGATCAAAAAAATAAAGCAAGAGGAAAATGAACTGGTAGGACAGCATAGGACAACATAGGTCAAGAATGGCTGGGAGCCAAAGACTACTTTCAGGTTAGTTTTTGCTTGGACACGTCATTGAGTTTAAAGGGAGTATCTTCAGGCTCTGTGTACTCAGGCTGTGGCTAAGAAGTTAAGCCCAGAATAGTTGGAGGGCTTATTGTTTAAAATATATGACAAAGGTGTGTTCAGAATGTAAATGCAATCTGTAAATGATATGTACTGTGCCTTATCACACATTCAAATTAATGTACGGCTGTTCTGCCACTTAAAATAGCTCTGTTCATTAAAAGAACTGTAACCTAGATTCTCAGAAAATTAAAATATTTTATTTCTGAGATTAAGTTATGCATTTAACCAAGACTCAAAGTTTAGCACTACCTGCTTCCACATCAGAAGGTTAAAGATCTGATAGCTTTCTACTTGAGCCAACTGGTTTGCAATTTGGTAGCAACGACCGTTGAACTGGATTATCAGGTGCACTATTGGGCCTAAGGAAACACCAATCTATTTGCTTCAACTTCAGAGGTTGTTTCTAAGACCTTAGTTAGTGTTGCTCGTTTCTACATATTGAAGAGCTTGGGTTAGCAGCTTTCAAGCACAAATGGGATTAATCATAGACCATTGTCATTAAGACAAATATCACTCTGCTAGAAACAAAATCAAAGGCAGGTAGACAGCATTGACCTGATCAGCCAGCCTGATTTGGCCAGACTCAGCTTTGTAGATACATTGCTAGTGCAGGAATCCTCATTGCTAACTGTTTCTTATATGTTTTACTCTCTTCAAGTCTGTTTATAATCTTTAGTTAAAGAAAGAATTTTGAAAAGAGAGAATCAACCATAATGAGATGTGTATGAGATCCCATTTGGAAATGTATTACTTTGTAAGCAATTTCTTATTTTATTTAAATAATGCATTTATTTTTGAATTTATGTTTACAATTTTTTTTACTTTTCTAAAGGTTTTGAGATTTTAATATAATAACAACATTTATTCCTTGCCTTTTCACCCTCCGAACCTTCTCATATGCTCCTCTATGCTTTCTTACAAATTCATGGCCTCTTTCATTTAATATTATTGCATGTATATATGTATATAGATAGATATTTCTAAATATAACCAGTTTAGTCTCTATAATGCTAGTTGTAGATATGACTTAACACTAGACAACCAATGGTGTGGTCTTCTCAGGGGAAGATCACCAGTCTTGCTCCCAACTTTCTCAGTTGCCTACAATATTTACACAGAAAGCCCTGTGGGCTTTCTCATGGCATGTCCATTGATAAAGACCTTTCCCTGTCCATGTTTGGGCAGCCACATTGTAAGCTAATTTTAAAAGAAAAAAAAAAACAAAAATAAAATAATTAAGTTCTAATTAACAGGACATAAATGGGAGTGATACCGTCTCTTTCTTGCTTTCTGTATTTCCATAACTTTTTTTTCCCAATGTGGCTTGGGTAGCTTTACAAACTACTTTGGAAATGAGACAGATCAGTGTTATAAACTAGCTCTTACACTTCTTTGGGGCCATGAAGAAGATATGGTCTCTGTACTTTTAAACTCTTCAAGTACAAAATATCTTGCTTGGCTTCTATGGATCCCTGATAAAATGTGCCCAGCACCATCAACCATCAATGGTCCAAGATAGATAGATGCTCACGATTTCTGGTTGTTAGAGTCCTTGCCATCATTACTGCTCTGCTGTGATGGTGCAGGTTTCAGTTCTATTCATCTATCTAAATTGTAGTCCTTGGGCTTTGTACTCAAGTCACCCTGTGTCTACTTGCCACCATCACATAGAAGTGTTACTGTGGTCTCCAAACTAAACTCATTATCCCTAGCATCGAAGACCCAAAGTGAGCACAACTAAATGCTAGATGATCTTGTATGACTGTGTCAGCACAGCAGCGCTCTTCTGGTTACAAACAACATGGTTTGCTCTGACAGCCTCTGCCCTTTGCTATACCAGCATGGAATCAGAAGGCCTCAGACCTCTGTTCCCCACTATTTTCTTATATTTCAAATAAATGTATCTCCATAATACAGAGGCTGATTAGTGCTGCTTCTAAAGTTTTGAGACCCCCCCCCCTTATTCCTGAAGGGAATATATAACCTCTGACTATATTTGAGGCTTTCACTGACCTCCAACAAGCTAAGTCCTCACGATTTTTTACAACCTGCCAACAGTAGTTCTCTGACTATGATGTGCATCCAAATTGCCCAGAGGACTGTTACACCAGAGCCCACGATTATGCCACAGAGATTCCAGACTCAGTAAAACTGGTCAAAAGCTTCATAATTTTCATTTTGAATAATGTCCTGCGTGATACATCTATACTGATGCCAGACCACATCTTAATAACTCAGGTTTAGAATATGCTTCTTAACCCATCTCAGACCATCAAAGGCATACACATCATGAGAGTCCTTGTCCAAGGGAAATTTTATCTGTCAATAGCAGGAAGAATATGCTTGTTGGTGGTAAAATTAACAAAGGTCCAAATGTCTTTATCCATGCTGTACTTCTATAACAGAATACCATAGACTGGGAAGGTTCAAATGAGCAGAAATATATATTGGCTCAGGACTAAAGGTTGGAAGTCCAACAGCAAGGCACAACCACCTTGGCTCGATCATTTTGCATTATCACATGAAATCCAAAAGGGCAAGTAGAAATCAAAATAAGGAACAGGGTGCTCTTTTACAGTGTCAGTGTGATGACTAGCTTTATGTCAACTAGACACAAGCTAGAGTCATCTGAGAGGAGGGAGCCTCAACTGAGATAGGCCAGCTTGTGGGGCATTTTCTTAATGATTGCTGAGGTAGGACTCAGCCATTGTGAGTGGTACCACTCTTGCACAGGATGCAGAGACTATAAGAAAGCAGCCTGAGCAAGTCATGAGGACTAAGCCAGAAAACAGGATCCCTCTGTGGCTTCTGCATCACCTCCTGCCTCCAGATCCTATTATGTTTGAGTCCTTGCCCTGATATATTTTAATAAAAAACAGTGATATAGAAGTATAAATAAGTAAGCAAGCAAGTAAATAAGTAAATAATAAAATAAATATATAAATACATAAATGAATTCTTTCCTCCCAGCTTGCTTTTTGTCATGATGATTTATCATAGCACAATGACCCTATCTAAGACAGGCAATAACTCAGCCCAAACTGTGAAACCCTCTTGGCTTCCTGGCGTCTTAAAGAAATCATCATTTTCGGGTATATTAGAACTATAATTTAATTTAAATATGACTTTGGAAAGACATGCATTAAAGCAATAGCACAAAAGGAGCCAGGTTGCCTGGACTTTACCATTGAATGCCTCAATAAATTTGGTCAAGTTGTTTAATCATTGGACCTATGTTTCCCTGTCATAAACATACATAAAACATATATTAATATAAGTATAACAATAATAACATAAAGAGAGCTTACCCTCTTACTCTCTTAATCTCTTACCCCCTTACCCTCTTGCCTCTCTGTCCCCTCCCCCTTCTTTTCCCCTCTCTCCACGTGGTCATGGCCAGCCTCTACTTCTCTCTTCTTCTTCCACCTTCTTCCCCCCACCTTTGCTCTATCTCCTGAATAAACCTTCCCCCCCCATTGGACAAAAAATAACATAAAGAGATACTTGGAATAATGCCTGAGAAATGTCCAATTATTATTCTTTTTGAGAAGTTCACATCTTTTTAGTTGTTGTTAATAGTAAAGCATGTAAAGTTTTGTTTACTGAAAGTATGAATACTTTAGTTTTATGTAATTCTTTCAAATGGATTTAATAGATCACGACAACCTAATCCATTCCTCTGTTTTATCAATATAATATTTGTATTAATTCTTTGAGAATTTCATAAATGCACAAAATGTATTTGAATAATATATTCTCCTAACTCCTCCCAGGCCCTCCATTATCCCTCTCAACTTCTTTCTTTCCTTTTATTTTTTGTTTTAATAATTCAAAGTCAAATTTCTGCTGCCTATAAGTTCATGTTCATGGAACATGATTGACCTACCAGGAACCAAAACTCTTGAGGAAGAACAGTTCATATTTTTACTGGAACACTCCACTCAGGCATAATGATGTCTACAGTTTGTGGATCTAACTCCTCCTCTATATAATAAGTTCATTGAAAGAGAAATAACATCTTAGTAACTGGGTTCACCTCTTTATACAAAGAAGCAGCGCTGGGTTCAGCTCTTTATACAAATCCAGCAAAAAAAAAAAAATGGTTTTAATTAAATTGAGATTGAGAAAAGATTGCAAAAGGATCTTAAGTAAGTAAAAATCCTCTCAACAATAAACAAACCATCAATTTATTTCCCCTTCATCAGACAAATGAATAAGAATGAGGTCAATCATTAATAACACGTTGAAAGTAGGTTTGCTTTTCTCTTTGAATTTTCTAAACTCTATAATTAAAATGACTTCAAATTGAAGATTGTAAGGAAGAAATTAATCTTATTGGTAAGTAAAAGAGCAAATCCCATGGTTGATGGTAGATATGACCTGTTAGCAACAGCTCCACTTTTGTACTTTTGCTCATGCAATCAGCATGTGAAAACCAACATAATCCAATTAATTGTAATTCCCCTTTGTAGAGACAGTAAAGTAGCTCATGATACTAAAACACCATTGAAGTCTTATCATTGGTCAGATAATCCAAATGGCTTCTCATTTTCAAACTACCAGCAGGTCTTTATAAACTTCTGGAAAATGAAATATTTTTCCTTCCCTGAACTTACATTAAATCCAATAATAATCTCTGAATTGTAGTCCTTTGTACATGCTGGTCATCAGTTTTCCCGGCTTTTCCTCTCACATTTGATAGTTTCAGGAATTCACCTGTGTGTTCCTCTCTTATGACCTAAGACAATACTTTTCCACAGTTACTATGTGCAGCAGTCTCTCACCCTAGCTATTTGCTTGTTACATCTCTTCAGTCATGCAGTCACTTTGTCTGACCCCACACACCGCCACTAAACATCTTGTTAAAACAACCCTCTCTTGCTAAGATCACCCAGATTCTTTCAGATATTTTGAATTTTTTTCTTTGTTTTTTTTTTGAGAATATAATGTAATTACATCATTTCCCCCTTCTTCTTCCTCCTTCCAAACTCTCTCATATACTCTCCTCCTTTTCTCTTAAATTCAGCCTTGTTTTTTATTACTCATTATTATATTCATATACATGCATATATAATTGTATGTATAACAACTAATATAACGTACAAAGTTGTTATATTAATATATGACATATGTTATATATGTTATATATTACATATATTTGAGCAATTTATATGTATGCTATATATATGTATACCTACATTGTGTGTGTATACATACATATACACACACTGTGTGTGTGTGTGTGTGTGTGTGTGTGTGTGTGTGTGTATTGCTCAGTCTGTACAATTTTACTTGTGTGCATGTTTTCAGTTCTCAGGGTTCTTTTACACTACCACATTTCCTTTTCTCCATTTCAGTCATCAGTACCTTGGGATGGTGAACCTATCTTTGTTTTTTCCAACAGTCCATGGCTTACTCAATGAGTCATTGTCTGTTTTTGAGGTACTACTACTTCTATTTGGATCCATCTTTCTTTACCACTTGTCCTGTGTCCCACGCCTGTGCCCCCTTCATCCACCTAATTTTCTTCTTTGGAACAATTATAATGTAAAACTTCATGCGCAATATCTCCTCTGGTCATCATCCAGATGAAGCTTGCCCATCATCTTCTATGTTCCCTTAGTGGTCTACACAAAATTATAATACTTATCATGTACTATTATTTTATCAATTTGCCTGAATTTCTTGTATATTGTAATATATGTGATATTAGATACTCTATGTCTTCTTTCACATATCTAAGCTCCCCAGCTAGCTCTTTGTATTCAAGTTTTTGATAGAGAAATGAGTATGTGGATGAATGACTTGCTCATTCATCCACATACTCATTAGTTAAATGCTATGAAAAAAAATCAGCATAATGCGAAGTATGGTGCATCATGGTCTATGAGTATACACAACTGTTTTCATGGGCGTATTATTATAGTATTACTATCAAAAAAAAGTTTAAATTAAGGTTGAGGAATGATGGCAGAAAGATATATTTCAAACTAATAAAATGAATGTGTCTAACTCTAGAGATAGTGAAATTAATTAGAATGAATTTCTTTCAGTAATAAGAAAGTTTTAAAGGAAGAGACATAGATAAGATCCATTGGTTCATACGAGTAGTTATACTTGTGGCAAATGGTGGAAATTATCATGCTATGATTAAAACTGTTATGATAAAAACTGAAATAAATCTAGGTTAGAGACGAATCTATTTCCTTAGAGTATACCATAAACGA
The DNA here is from genome assembly GCF_011762505.2 of Arvicanthis niloticus. Lineage (NCBI taxonomy): Eukaryota > Metazoa > Chordata > Mammalia > Rodentia > Muridae > Arvicanthis > Arvicanthis niloticus. The sequence continues at coordinate 21,884,917 of NC_047659.1, forward strand.
CTTCATAGCTATAAGCAAGAGACCCAAGCAGCCAGGCACAGATTTGTTTAGGCTGAAAGAGTATAGAGCTAGAATTCCTCCTAGTTACAAAAGCCTGTGCCATCCTGCATTTGACATAAAGTCTACTCCATGACCTCCTGTACTCTCTAACATCCATATGCATGACTTCCTGTGTTCTGCTACATCAGAGTGTGCATGGTGAAGTCAGCTTCCTCCACTGACTTCAGGTGCTCTTTACTATGTGTGTGCCTGTTGAAATTAGCTTTCTCCACTGACTTTCTCGGCTCTCCAACATCAGAGTGTGTGGTGGAGTTAGGTTAAGTATACTCTTCTTTTGGAACAAGACATGTTTATATGTGCCAACCCTGTCTGTGTTGCTTGCAAAGATATCTTAGTGCCAAGTGATGTCTTGAGACTATTGCTGTTGATGGTTTTCCACTAAAAACAAAAAAAAAAAAACCAAACACTGTAGATGATCCTTTTACTTGAGAGTTTATTCAGTCATTATCACCATCATCATGGTCTTTATTTAAAGGGTATTTACTAAGCAACTAATTGAGCACTGATTTGTAGTAATGAAGTAAACATAAAACTAAAAGGAGTAACCTTTTCCACAAAAACATCACTATAATGTTTTAATAGAAACACTAACAGGAATCAGAAAACTGTAGTAACTTCAAGAGATTCTCGAGTACTTTGTGATGGCTTTCAGTCTCCATTTTCTTCTACACATATTTCTTGCACTTAGTAGGACATCTGACACTTACTAGGTATTTATAAATTACTTAATTCATCATATATTGATCTACAATGGTAAATAATGTTGATTTTTTTCATTTCCAACATACTGTTTGTTTTATTTGTTTCTTCATTCCTTCCTTCTTTATTTATTATTTTTTATTTTTCAAAATAATAAAAACTCCTGCTAAGGGAATGACTTCTGTCATTCATAACTACTGTTATTCTATAATAAATGACTATTAATTGTATGTAAGCTGCTGGATCATTTTAATTAGTTAGATGTTAAATCCACCTTATCCCAGTCAGAAAACCTATCATCAACAAATCTGACAAGAAATATTTGAGAACTTGTGGGTAGAATAGGACCCTTACTGTTGTGGGGAGTTGAAATTAAATGGCCATTGTAGAAATCAGTTTGGGGAGTTCTCAAAAAAAATTAAAAAGAACGAACAAAGGGCTCAGCTATTATATTCCCAGGAGAATACCCAGAGAGCTTCACACTAGACAATAGAGCTATGTGGACCCATGTCTATTGCAGTTTTTTTTTTCATTATAGAATAGAATTAGAATCAACCTAGTTATCAGAAAAGAGAAGACTGAAACTATGAAAATTTCATACACACACACACACACACACACACACACACACACATTTACAGGTACTGGACATAAATTATAAAAAAGGATATAGTGTGAACTGTTTTCCTATTCTAATTCTGTCGTGGGTTTTAGTTTTTGGTAGTAGATAAATATATTATTTGATAGTGAAAGTGTAAAACTCTCACGTGATGCTCTACAGCTTCTGTCCTGAATGATTAGTCTCAGTGTATGGCAGTTCCCTGAGATATGTAGAGTTTAGGCCTATTTAATTTTTGCTGTGTATTTTTTTTATTTTCAAGTTTCTTAATAATAAATTTTATACACTTAAAAAAAACTATTATAGGTATCTGTTGTGTTTAGCAAGGTTTATATGCTTTATTACTCAACATCTTCATTTATATCTTTCTGTATTTACTTGTTATTGTACATTTACGACTATCTATTCACATATACACCTTATTTTGGACATCAAAGAGGAATGATAGGTAGCAATTACCCACATACCAATGATCTACGGGGTTTCAAGCATTGCAATGTTCTACAAATTAGCTCAACAACTACAATAGCAATTGGGGAATGCTTGTTAAAATCTAAACACACACAGACTTTAACAGAAACTTATCATTTAGATATTTGCTCTACCTACATGGGTATATACTGACACATACATAAATTATTTATGTACAATTTATTTGCCCAGTCTTGATGGAATATATGACTAGCTAATTGAGTCATTATACTTCTACACAGATGAATATGTAGATAAAATGAACCCAGAAAGAGAGAGAGACAGAGAGAGAACTACTATTAGTTTTAAATGATCTTTAAGATATAGCTAGTGAAAAAAGTCAAAGTACAGAAAAATATGCATTTTGTTTCTTTTAAAATGTTGATAGAAGGTTATACTGCCTGAGTGCAGGAAATGTTTTTGAAAGAATCTCAGGGAGTTAATAGCATAGGGTTTCTCTGAGAGTGTAAACTAGATAGCTAAAGAGAAGAGAAGCAGGGTGCTGGTGTGGACTCTTACACATATCATCAGTCAACACTGTTGTGATACATGACATATTTCAAAACAAAATAATAAAGGGTTTAAATGACAGTATTGCACAATTCCTATTATAATTTTCCAATATCATGTTATCAAGTGCTCTGATAGTCCTAACTAAATTTTTAGTTCATTTGCACTAAACTTTTGAAAATTACTTTGTGAATCATTTGTATGAGTTATCATTTTTTTCTAAGTTACAAAAGAGCAGCTGATTAATTGTGTGCTCATATCCTTGAAAGTAGGGGTCATCAACAGGTCTCAAATTTAGGCAAGCAAACTGAAGATAGAAAAACACTCGAACTTCTTATCTATGATAGCCAAAACAATTACATTTGAAGAGAAGACTTACCCATTAAAGAACCTTTTTCACTATTCTGGACTATAATATTAATGCATAGTATTATTATGATAGTATTATTTTGTGGTTTCAAAAAACAGTGCTGCAGGAACCATGCTACTCTGCCTGATATACAAGTTGTCATGAATATTTTGAGTCTCACAAACATTGTTTGTATCTATACAGCTCTTAGCATCCTTGTGATATAAAGTACAAAATTTACTTAACTACTCTTAAGATATGAACTTATCAGTATTTAAGAAAAATTATTTTTTCTTCATTTAGCAACTGTCATACATTTTGTCTGAAGATAAATGTTTTTGAATAAGTGAATGTGGCAATATTTAAATCTACCAATTTTGTTGAGTTCTTCTACTTTATTGAAAAATATTTTCAGACTAACTTTTAAATTCACGTTAACTTCTAAAGCAAGTCACTATTCGGTTCAGTGTTCCCATTTCTCGCCAAACAAAGTTCAACAGTATAGCAAGGAGAATAAAGAAAGCCAGAAGTCTTATTAGAGTCTGGAAACATTTGTTACTGGCAAAGTGAATAATAGACAAGTAAGCTGTCTGATAATGAATGATAGGTCTATACAGATCCGTTACATATAGAGACTTACTTAACTCATGTAAACTCAGGAAGTCTCATATGACAAGAGACGAAAGCTCAATGTTAAGTAACATCCCTGTGTGCACACACAACAGAAAGATTATCTGCGCATAGCCATTTATAGGAACTGACCCCTTAGGCTGATATTAAATAATGCAACATGTACTGGACAGGACAAATGAGCAATGGTGTCATTTAAAGCCAACATGAAGCAAGCTTTTTCAAATGACTGTTTAATTTTACCCTACTGGTTCTCTATCCTTTGGAGGCTGTAATATGTGAAATCATCCATGGAATTCAAGCAAATTTGGGATCTATTTGGAGAAGACAGTCACATAAAATGAAGCATTGTGTATAATGTCTGTAGAGTACAAAAGGCCTTTGACTGAATGGAAATAAGGGCAGAGTTGAAAGCCCTTATAAGAAAGGCATTCAAGAAGCACATACTGGCTCCAAAAAATTACATCAGTTTTTATGACTTAGCTTAAAGAAAAAGCTGCTTATTTTTTGGTGGTGTTGTCAGAATCTGTGTAGGACCAGTAAATACTTCCCAGAAGCCCAGAGAAGTCTGTCTAGATGCCTGGAGAGAAGTGTGATATGAATCACCACTTTTTATATGATGGTATTATATGCATGGAGTGATGGTGATGGGAGGATGGTTTATGTTATGCCACTGTAAATTAAAAATGCACAAGGTTGTGGCACACTTGTTATGCTTTCCATCTGTGGCGCTTGCTTCCTAAGCTTCATCTGTACCTATCTGCTGTGTTACTATTGCATCTAAATGAAACCCAATGAGAAAGAAAAAGAAACATTCATATTATCAAACTGCTTCCAACACGTGGTATGGCATAAGACATCTCTGCCTCCTTCCAGGAGATAATCTAAGACATTTCCGATTATACTGTGACATTGTGTACATGGCTTGAGTGTATCGGACGACTTTCAAAAGTATAGATGAATTATAACTGTATAGAAACAAATCAATATGGTCTGCAAGAATATCCCACTGTAAAGTGCAGGACTGACTTTCTCCTTTGTTTTTTTGTTGGTTTTTTTTTTTCTTGAAGTTTTAGCATCTTAGGAAGCACATATCACCTCCTCCCTCCTCCCTTCTTCTTTCCTACTTCAGAAAGGCTGTATGGAATCAGCTCAGCACACCAGGTTGCAGAAGCACCTATTCTGTGTGCAACGGCTTTCAAAAGTAAGATCAGTTCTAGAAGTTTCCTGGGGATTTCTGCCATAAATTATAAGGAATGATAACTCTTTGAGGGTTATCAGAACAAAAGTTCATATCTGAAACTACTTTTTTTTTTCTAGATAGACACAAAGGCCATGAACGATTGGCTTGACTGAGTAGATTTTTCCCACATAATTTTAAATGATTTTTCGGACTTAACCATCAGCCTTTAGGAGCAGCAGTGCATTCCTGCTCTAGCAAATGCATTTGTAAGAAAGGGCTGAGTACGAAAATGATGATTGTCTTTTATTCTTTGCTACCCCAAGGTGTATTTTTCCATATTTGCAGTTAGGCTGAGCCAGAGTAGGCAAGCAATTTTGAATTATGGCTTCAAATTATTTCTTAAAATATAAATAATTATCCATGTGGAATGACCTAAGTGACGTTATTCTGCATTTCACAAGTGCAAACTAGCCCTTGTTTAAGAATGTAATCTAGAAACATGACATTGTCTTTTTACCATGCAAAACCTTCAGTTGTTGTATTTATTACTTAGCTCTGGTCTTAAATTTTTCATAGGCTGGGTGGCTTAAACCACAACAATTTACCTCAAAGCACTGGAAATATGAACTTTGAACAGTACTAGGTTGTTGTCATCTAAAGCATGTGTCCTTGGTGTTTGATACATATCTATCTGGTCTGGCATCTCTGGCATCCATAGAAAGTGCCTCCCGGGCTTCCCTTCAGTGTGATTTATCTCTTGCTGTAAGAACACTACTCCTATTGGACTGTCATACTGTTTGGAGTCCATGTGACCTTATATTTTCAATTACTTTTTAAAGAGACTTATCTCCAAGTTGTCATATTATGGGGTACAAGCATGAAGCCTTAAATACAAAAACATATACGTTTGGAGAGTCAGACAGTAGCTAGCATCATGTACATTTGATGGATATATATTTATTGATTGGGTTTCTCAATCCTACTAATTGTCAAGGTCAGCAGAGTGTGACTCAGAGGATAGACATAAGATGTGAACTGTTAGAACTTGGTCAGTATTCACTGTAGCAATGGTTCTGAGCACCTGGTAAAGCCCTCTCCTTTGAGGAACATAAGGCAGTCTGCCAGCTGTAGCTTTCTAAATCACAGAGCACAGCGACTGGTATCCAGTCAGTGTTCAGTCCCTGTTTGCTTAATAAAAACTAAGTGAACAAGCAAATTAACTGGCCAACTGGCCTAGATTTCTAAGATAATGTCCTCAGTGCAGCCTTGTGCTGTAACCAGTGTGAGTGGTAGGAAGGGGTTTCTACTAGGACAGCATAGGAAGGCAGTGCTTCAGCATAGAATTTGTTAACACCAGGTATGAGAATTTCGACCCTTGCCTAACCTACTAGAATTTAGATTGAACTATCACTCTGCAGAGATAGCAAGACAGGTCCAGACACATCAATGACTCAACTGACTTCCTTTTGATCTAGTCCTTTAAACACAGTGGCCTAAATAGGAGCTGTATATTTATAGACAAATGGTGCCATTTCAACCGCTCTACTATCTAACCTTTTAGTATTATTTTATAGCCAAACATTATATAATGATTCATTCTCTCTGGCATCGCTGCCATCTCCGAGGTGACAACTATGCACTCAGCAGGCCTTTCCAATAAGGATGTGGCCGTGCCGTGTTCCTTGGCACTGGGAGCAGATGCCACATTCTTGATGACAAGTTCACAGTGTAATCTGTTCTTATCATTGCACTAATGAAATGCTATTCTGTCCCTAACCTGGGTTGTCACTTTCCCCTTTTCTATTGTGGGAGTGAAGTGAAAGTTGGAAGGAGCTTTTGAAAATGTCATACAAAACATTACAAAGTAAAGGTTAAAAAAAAAATTTTGATTTTTAAATATCCAAAAGTTGTTCCTTTCCACTTGCATCAATACTATTCTGGATAATTCTATTTATCCATGGCCGTATTTTAAACATCATTAGGTAAAAACAATTTAGTTACACTCAGACATGATAAAGCAATTTTCACATTTATCTATAGAAATGTGTGTTGTGTGTGTGTGTGTGTGTGTGTGTGTGTGTGTGTGTGTGTGTGTCATTGGTACTTAAATGTTCCTTCTCCCTTGAAAGCTTCCATCGCCCCTCTGTAATCATCAAAATCTTCATTGTAGGAAAAATTTTCCTTAATTGTATTACAAACAGTTGATTTTTCTCTTTCAAATATATTTTTCCATGTACAGATAAATTTTTTTCTAAAAATATATAGACTATACTAAGACTCCTTCACAAAAGGGTATTTCAAGATAAGATTACCTTGTTTGGATAAAACATGTGTGTGTGTGTGTGTGTGTGTGTGTGTGTGTGTGTGTGTGTAAAATAAAAGTCTCATAGTTTTTGTTTAACCCACAATAATTACACTTACTATATAGACATATATATATATATATATATACATATATATATATATATATATGTGTGTGTGTGTGTGTGTCTGTGTGTCTGTGTGTCTGTGTGTCTATGTGTCTGTGTGTGTCTCTGTGTGTGTGTGTATACATAGTGAAAATCTTATAATTTTGGGGTTAACCTACTTTAATTACACTTACATGTTTTGAAGCCATTGACCAATCTGTATTTAAAATAACTTAATGAGAGGGCCAAGAGGATCCAGGATAGAGTTTTGAGTATAAGGATTATGAGATACATTGAATCAGCCTGGCTTTCCCCAGGATTAGAGTCCAGTGGGTAAGTTGTTGGTGGCCCTGTCTGGTAAGGCACACGACAATGAACTACTTTATCTACAGCAGTTAGTACCGTTCACAATGTTCACTCTGTTTGCAGTGCCTTCATCCTGTGTGTATTTTGTCTTTTGAGTCTTTGCTTACCTTTCCCATCATAGCTGTGTCTTGGATGTTTGTTTCTTTATAACTTCTAAATGTTGTATACACTGTTTTCCATTGATAGCAGCAGCTGTCCCTGGAACCAGACTCACTTCACAAATGAATGAATAGATATAAGATGTATCAGTGGTGAATCAGGCCAAAAAAAGGCATTATGTATAATTTTTCCTACTCTATCTTCTTTCTTTCTCTCCCTGTTTCCCAGTGCAGTTCCTTTTTGTTTTATATAGACTTACATTAAAAATTAGCTGCTCAATAAATAGAGAATTACTAAATATTAGAATTAGTTTATAGATAAATGTATGGTCTCAAGTAAGACACTTAGAGATAAAATGTAAATCTCCATTCTTGAAGTAAGGTCAGTCTATTAGTGCTTCACACTATTTGTTTGTCTTTTTTCTTCTATCAGACAAAATTACATACAAGTATATTGATCTTAAATGTGGTGAGAATGTATTGGCTCCTTATCTCAGTTTTGCTACCTGGGACTCATAAAATTCCTTAAGCTTCTACCATGCCCTTTATCCTCCCTATAAAACGAATATTATGCCAACAACAACATCTACTTACTTGTCTTACTGGAGATTTAAATTAGATATAATTGCAAAATACATAGCATGGTGCCCTGTACAGGTATGTGCTACATAATTTTCAGTTACTATTTTTGTGTCAGGTGCCTTGAATAGCGCTAGATGGATTTTGCTCTATAACAGGTTTTGATCTTGTAAGTAGTTAAGAATTACGAGGCTGACAAGATGCTTCAGCGGGTGCTTGCCCTACAATCCTGATTTTGATTGCCCAGACCTACAGTAGAGAGAAAGAAGCAGATCCCACAATTGGTCCTCTGACTTCCAAACATATGCCATAGTATGTGTTCACACGCACACACAAATAATAATAATAATAATAATAATAATAATAATAATAATAATAATTTTAATAAAGAACAAAGTACCAACTTTTAAGTTTATATCTGGGAAATAATAATGTTTATACACACACACAGACACACACACACATCTGTCTGGATCTTTGTTCACATGAGGTAAATTTCATAAGCATCCTGTAGAAGAGTGTTTATTAACTCTTAGAGCCTCTAGCCTCCATTATAGTCCTCAACCAAAAAGAGTTTGCAATCCCAGAAGTTATTTGGAAATATTTCAAAATGTTTTATATAGTCAGCCCTTAGGAGATATAACTGGTCTTTATTGGGTAACAGCCAGATATATTACCTATGTATCCCATAGTGCAAAGGATATCCCCATAAGGAAGACTCTCTTCCCTCAAATGCCATGGTACATCACTCTTGAGAAACCTTGGGCTCTTGGAAAAGGGAAAAGTCCAATTAGGAAATTCCTACAAATAATCCAAATGTATTTGAATGATGCCTGTCAACACCAAGAAAGGGTAGGGTTATGATCAGTTTTTTTCCCTTGAGAACAGGATGATTCTGTGATTTTATGATCTGGGGTATGTTATTTGGGCATAATTATATGCTTAGATGGACCACCATGGTCTTGAAAGCCCCCCTGGAATATAAGGGGCCTGTTGATTATGAAATGCTGGATATAAGGAGATCAGCTCATGTATTTTAGATGACTACTGTCAACTCTTGCCATACTCTTCATTTGAGCTACTTGTTAAAGGTTCCACTGCAGGACGACTTTTTATTTCAATGATGACTACAACAGACATCTACTTCAAGAATCTTTGTATCGGTGACACAAAGTAGCAATGGTGCCGTTTAAGGCTTTTAAGCACACATAATCAAGTAGCACTTGTCACTTACATGTTTCCTTCTCTGCACTCCCTTTCCACAGTCACTAAAATTACTATCCGAAAGTGACATTAATGGCATTTTCCTCTCGTGGAGTAGTAGTTGTGACTCTTGTTGGCGTTTTTTTGCTCAATATGAAAACGTTTCTTTTGACTCCCTGAACTGTTTCCTTTAGCAGTCTCTAATCGGCTCGCCGCCGTGCCATTTACTTTTCTAATAAAGTTTTGGAGTTGTGTGCTTGTGTTTGCCTGCCTGCTCGTGTATGTTTAGGCTTCCGCTTAAAGTTCAGTGCCAAAGCTACAGTGCTGATACATTTTCTAAATGTGTTTTAACCAATAAGTTGTACAACATTTTTAGAACATGTGTTAAACTATTTCTCTAAGAATGAAGCTCTTAACAAAACATAAGCACTCTGCATGAGATCTTAGCAGCAAAGTGCTTAAAAGATAAAGTAAGAATTGGTACCATGGGAAGAACACCAGCTGTAGAGCGCACAGGTCCATTATGAGAAGTATGGTAGTGGGTCGGGAGAAAATGATTTAATCAGGAGTAAAACCAATTTTATTATAAGGGCACGCAGGGGGTGTGGCGCCATAGGGAGAGGGACATTTCAAAATATCTGACAGATTTCAACAATGTGAAAACCTCGTTCTTTAAAGTGACAGTAAACCCCATCAGGTCTCCCTTTTTGATGCTATTGTTAACCGTTGACTGTTTAAAGCTGGCCTGCTAAGATGCTGTCGGCCTATTTCAATAGTGCACAGCGGAAGAAAAGACTAATTGTTGAAATACAATCAATCAAAATG